>NC_139955.1:9578794-9581294 GCF_963454915.1 Gymnoscopelus microlampas
TTTAGAGTGTAACAGTAGACTGACCGGGGTCTCACAGATTAAGAAAAAAGAAAGGATCAAATGGGGGGGTCCGTGGCCAAACTGGGGGTCCTTGAAATTCAAACGGTCGAGAATCACTGTCCTATATGAACGTTGTGAGGAGAGATGCTGGTTGTGTGAGGCGGGGCTTGTTTGGCACCGGTGCCCACCATGCTGAACATATGGAGGGACCCTGGCTGCTGGCAGGTGGCGGTGATGCCCCTGAACCCTGGCGCTGCCAAAAGCAGCCATGCTAGACGGACGCCACTCCTCCTGCCACCGCCAAACCACACCACACCACACCACAACAAAACAAAAACACACCACACCAGACCAGTTCACATTCTAGAGACACCACCTCCAAAGAAGTCCACCCACTCGTAGCGCGGGAGCTTTTTTTTTTTTTTTCAATCGTGAACATTTGTGCTAATCTTTGATTATATTATTATTATTACAAACATTTTTAACTCACATCTTTGCTTCTGGGGGTCCCTGGAACAAAATATTTTCAGTTGGGGGTCTGCGGCCAAATACATATCATTTTTGTTGTTTGGCTGACACCCCCATGTCAAAATATGTTGTTCCAGGGACCTCCCAGAAGCAAAGATTTGAGTTAAAAATGTTTGCTTTAAAAAAATATATGTATTCAAAGATTTGCCAAAAATGTCACAATCTTTCAAAAGTAGCAGATCTACAAGCTCATAGCGCGGCACTCGGTGCCACGCTATGAGCTTGTATATCTGCTATTTTTTAATAGCCAAAGTATAAAATAATGGTTAGAGTGATTATACAGATGCGTTCGCGGTTTTAATGGGTTAAGCTCACACTCACAGTGGCCTTGATGCCCCGCCCACACTGCCCCAGCTGATTGCACTGATTTTCTCCTCTGTCTCTTTCCTGTCAACATGTTCTTTTAGAGACCAGTGTGTTTTGTTGAGATTCTGAATTCATAACTCCCCGTTGATAATTTGTTTTTAGAAAATATATTCATTTAATTTAATTATTTCTTTTCATCAACTTAAAGTCATTTGTTTTGTTTGACGGCCTTCCTGCACTGGCATTTGGCTTTTTGTGGCCCCAAAAAACGTACAACACGCCCCCTAAAATGATGTCATAGTTTTGTTAGTATTAACAGAAATGAAGAGACGATGATGAATCGCTAATGCTAGCTGGCCTGGTAGGCTAGCTCACCTCCCTATAATTACTAATCAGTCAGACTATAAACATATCCTTTTGCATGTGTCTTTTAGTACCACTCTCTGCCTCAGCATGTGGGCTCTGACACAGGTGGACTGCACATCGCGTGCTTAGTGCCACTGTTTACAGAACGATATTGTTCATCGGTGTGGACACCCACATAATTATCGTTACAGTTATCATGTGAAAGGCCCTTAACATCAGACATTCATTCAGAGGTGAAAGGTGTTGAAAAGTTTTTCTCTTAAACTGCACAAAGGGCTGACTGATGCCGCTTGTTTGGCACCTGCATGAGAGGTAATACAAGGAAATAACTGGCCACGCCAGGAGGTGGCAGTATACTCTTCAGGTGTCTGCAGCGTTTGACAAAAAACGAAGAGACAGAGCATTCTTAACTCTGGTGTTGGTGCTCGGGATAGGAATTGAGAACTGAGAATATTGACTGGTTTAAATGTGCGACGGGAAATGACTGTGGCTTATCTTCTCTATAAGCTTGCTATTCCTGCACCAGAAGCAGAAGAAAGGCAAAAAAAACGAACGAGAAAGCGCACTAAACAGCCAACCAGGGAGTTCTACCCACCCCTCCCCGCCACTTTGCTATCGAGCTTGTACATCGATCGTAGTGAGGGGTCACTCGCTCGCTCGCTCCCTGACCGAGCCAGCTCAGTTCCTACCAATTTCAATTCAATTCAAAGGGCTTTATTGGCATGAGAAAACATACGTTTACATTGCCAAAGCAAAAAGCACAATACAACAATACAGCAATACAATCAAAACAAAAAATGTTTGTACCATGCTGCTCTGCTATTCTCGCAGAATGCTCGCCTGTCTTCGCCGAATGTTTGTGTATTATGACAGCGCCGCAACGCCCAGAATGGGGACTCTATAGCAGTGGTTTTCAACCAGTGGTCCTTGAGGGTGTTCCAGGTGGTCCCCAGCTAAATGATGGAGACTTGGTAACCAAATGGACCCTTATAGATCTTTAACTCTTGAGAGCGTAAAATGAAACGGGTCCATTTGGTTTCATTTTACGCTCTCAAGAGTTAAATTATTGTTAAACACCTGCATTACTTAATTTACAAGAAGTTTACACAATTAGAGAATGTAGAAGAATCGTTATTTTGACAATATCTTATCCATAACAAAATGTTCCAATTTGTGGGTCTGAGAGGCTAAATCTCTCAAAACGGCAGTTCGTGGCTCAAACGCCAAATAAATAATGGACCTTGATATGAAAACGGTTGAAAACCACCACGATAGGGTTTGTGTGGTTAAGCATTAGTCT
>NC_139955.1:9583794-9596269 GCF_963454915.1 Gymnoscopelus microlampas
TGAGGATTAAGATTAAGCGGCTGTCGCAAACGCATGCATGCATGCACAGGCTGGTCATGATGTCATAATCCGCTCCTACGTTGGGCCGCTGTACTGACCCTAGAACTAACCACATTAACCCTGGCGTCCCTATTTCTGGCATGTCATAGTAGGCGAACATTTCTCGAAAAGTTGTGACAATAGCCGATGTGCATCGCTACGCGTTGTAGATCGGCTAATGTAGTGTAGGATAGTTCATTTAGCTGGTTGGGAAGTTCAAGTTGTGACCCCTGTGGTGCATTTGAGGGTGTTTATTATAAACGGGTTCACAGAAAAGGCTACTGTTCAAACAATCCCAAAATTAAACATAAAAGGATCTTCGTGATATAGCCCAAAACACGATCAGAACAAGTCATAATATGTAAATCTTAAAATAGCTCTTCACTCATCGAACGCTGCAACATACAGAACTGATAAACTCAAGCAACAATAATCAACACACCTGGGCTTAACTAAATTGAACACACCTGTCCCTGTACTGTAATTGGCTGCCAGTCCCTCTCTCTAGGCTGAACACAATTAACAATCACAAAACACAAAAAACAAAAGTGATACTATACACATAACGTCAAAGTGACCCACATAACTAAATAGACAGGGGTCTTTCTTCACAGCTATTGTGAGCTGTAGAGGTTAGGATAGATAACCCTATATCGTCGGTGTCCAGGACCAACCAGCTAACTCCATTTTCAGCTTTTTTTTTTCTTCACAAATCAATGCTATTGAACACCCTTTACATCTGTGTAAAAAAAAAAATCACACCCAGTGTGAAGAGAGTGGTGCCTTTGAAAGTGTAACTGGTTGCATCCTTGTGTTGCAATCAGCAACAATATGTTGTCACGTGACACGTGACAACATATTGTCACGTGTCACGTGAAGCTTGACCAATCATACGGATGGACATACGGACGGACGGACATACGGACGGACGGACATACGGACATACGGACACACGGACAAAGTCAAATGTAGGAGTGGTTGGCACCACTCAAAAATGTTGAACCAATGAAAAGTATTAAAAAGCGCCTCTGACAAAACCTCCATTGGATCCTCAAACTGTCCGTCAACACCACACAACTCCCCCCCCCCTCTCCTCCTGCTGCTGTTCTACAGCTCAGAGCACAGCGCACTGCGCAGTGAGTGAGTGAGTGCACAGCTGCACACAGGCAGAGGAGCAGCACATAAACAAACAGTAACAACGCCGTTTGTCCCCCCCGGAGTCTGTTAAAACTATGTAGTGTACCTGTGTATCAAACTTGGCACTGATGCTAATGTTATGAAAACAAGTAATTCTATTTCTAAAATCTATGAAGTGTTTAATGAGGAGAGCATTGTGACAAGAAAGGAGTTCATAGCATTTTTGCATTTCCTGAAAAAATAGCTTTTTGGAGTTAGCAGGTCGCTGCTGGACAGCAGAGATATACTTGGTTGACCAGTGTCCCCCAGGGCTCTCTGTTATATGTTCCGCTCCTGTTTTCCCTCAACTCCAAATCTCCCAAGCAAATCTCCGAGCTCAACATTGGGAGCTTGTAGATCTCCAGGCAGTCCCTGACAACACAGGTCCCCACGCAGGATTACCTCTCTGTATTTATAGACTGTAGGGGAGCTCCATATACCGCCACCTATAGGTTTACACTGACATTCGTCTCTCTCGGCTGGAAACCTGCAAAACTGTTACTTTTTAGGATTCAAATTCAAAAAGAGCAAAAGCAGCACACCTGCACAAGCTCGAAACGCGGCACCTGCTACTTTTGATACTTTTGTGTGATGCTGTAGTATTGTGTGATGCTGTAGTATGATCAAGATTCATTTACCAAAAAAAACAAAACACTAAAAGTTAGAATAATATGGAGATTTCTGCCCGACGGCAACGATATACTAGCCTGGTAAACCCCTCCCTCCGGAAAATGAGATTTCCGAAAGGGGGTTCCATATCTGTTAGTGCTCTATTGCTGCATGGTCTGTACATATCTGCTGCCATTTTAACCTCATGTATAGACGGGTTTCCTGTTTGTAAACATGAGAGGATGCTGTGCGCGCAAGAGAGGGATTTGCATGCAATTTCTAAAGTGAGCCTATAGAGGGCGCTATTACCCGCAGCAGCTCTGGTCAAATGTCCATTCATAAAAGAAATGGTCTTCACCGGGTTTAATGAAAGTAGATTAAATTATGCAGTTTGTAATATCTTGTTTACTCAATAAAAATGATTTGTCGGAAGTTGGATCTGTTTGTCCTTTATTTGTATATAATAGCAGCATTATGCCTATTATGCCCATAATAGCAGCATTATGCCTATCTAACTCCCGAACACAACATCAGAGTGAACGGCGCTTCCGGGTTCGTTCTACCCCAAGCATGCGCATTCTGCTCTGTGATGACGTCGCGCGGAAACCCGTCTATAGGTATAAAATATCTGTTACTGCGTCTGCAGCTATTTCAACTGTCTCAACTTTACCTTAACCCAGTCAGTCCGGGAATGCATCTGTGCCCTTTTCTTGCACTATTATGCCTGAAGAACAATATATTTTGAGATGGGGGTCCGCAGCCAAATACATATCATTTTGCATGGTCCTTCACATGGAGAAGTTGGAGCGCCACTGATAATAGCAACATACCGCTAGGATTTAGAAAATATTTTTAGATATGTATTTGGACACATAATATGAGCCATATAACAATTTGGTCCTGTGAATTTGAGTGTGTGTGTGTGTGTGTGTGTGTGTGTGTGTGTGTGTGCGCGTGTGCGTGTGTGTGTGTGTGTGTGTGTGTGTGTGTGTGTGTGTGTGTGTGTGTGTGTGTGGGTGTGTGTGTGCATGTGTGTGTGTGTGCGCGCGCGCTCGCGCGTGCATGCATGCATGTGAGTGTGTGTGAGTGTTGGAGTGTAGGGGTGAGAATGAACAGCGTTCTTTCATTGTACGAGAAAAGGCAGACGTCATTTCCCTCAGTTGTAGAACAATTGCATAAAGGATTAAAAGAAGCTTAAAAAGGCTCATTTCATGACAAGATGTGTTTCACATTCCCTCATATCGATTTGAAGAGCTTAAGAGGGACGAGGGAAGAAAAAAAAATATCCATAGCATTTAATAATAGTGATTGTCTTTTCAAAGCTTTCCTCGCTTGGCGAAACAATTTTCATTTGCCTGTCATTTATTATGAATGCTGAATAACTTTTGAGATAATTACAGTTTTTCTCCCTTGGTTGACAAAGTCACCCTACAGTATCTAACCACAGCACATTTTGATCAAATTAACCCATTAAGACCGGGAACGTATGTGTGTCATTTTAAGATTTTAAGATGTCCTTGGCTATTCAAAAATAGCAGATCTACAAGCTCATAGCGCGGCACCGAGTGCCGCGCTATGAGCTTGTAGATCTGCTATTTTCGAAAAATCTTGATAATTTTTGCAAATCTTTGAATATATATATATATATATTTTTTTTAACATTTTTAACTCAAATCTTTGCTTCTGGTCTGGGGGATTGTACAAATATTTTTATAAACCTATGTTGCTACATATCAGTGATTCTCAATGTATTCAATATGTATTTGGCCGCGGACCCCCATCTGAAAATATTTCGTTCTAAGGACCCCCAGAAGCGAAGATTTGAGTTAAAAATGTATATATACATTCAAAGATTTGCACACATTTTCACAACTTTTTTTCCTCCAAAAATAGCAGATCTACAAGGTCATAGCGCAGCACTCGGTGCCGCGCTATGAGCTTGTATATCTGCTATTTTTTGATAGCCAAAAGATATCTAAAGTGACACAGACGCGTTCCCGGTCTAAATGGGTTAAAGAGAATAATTTCAGTTGCTGAAATTAAAACAATACTGAAATTACAACAATATTTGACGACTAACGTTTGTATAAACATTACGCTGATTGACACATTGTGTCACTGTTTCTCAACATGAGGTGCAGGGAACGCCAGGGGTCCTTGAGGGAGTTCCAGGGGGTCCCCTGCTAAATGATTGATAGTTAAAGCCTCACTTTGTAACTTTTTTGTTCCCTGCTCCTCTATTGAGACATTTAGCTCGTGTCAAAGGTCATGTCTCACCTAGAAACCGGGTTCAAATCCGGGGAAGAAGAGAAAAGTTATATAGTGCTGCTTTAATCTAGCATGTAATGAATCAAAGAATTTGTCATTATATATTAACCCATTAAGACCGGGAACACATCTGTGTAACCACTTTAACCATTATTTTATACTTTGGCTATTTTTGCGGCCAAATACATATTGGGTCATTTTGGGTGATTACAGCAACATAAGTTAACGTTTTTAGAAGACATTTGTAGAATCCCCCAGAAGCAAAGATTTGAGTTACAAATGTTCGCTTTAAAAAAGTATATATTCAAAGATTTGCACAGTGCCGTGCCATGAGCTTGTAGATCTGCTTTTTTTGAATAGCCCAAAGAAATCTTAAAACATGACACAGATGCGTTCCCCCGACTCAATGGGTTAAAAAAGTGTGCCATCACTTTTCGGAGGAGATACTTTGCGACCGGACGCCGTGTCGCCTCTCGGCTTATTTGTCATAACGTAGGAGCGGAGCAAACGGGAGGCTCGTGGCGTGATGTGTGTGTGACACGCTCTCACCTGTGTCCTCCACTGAAGTGACATGATGCTCTGCTCCTGGAACCTTCTGGGTCGCGGCGACACCGCTGTCTGTTAGCACGTCCATCAATACAGCCTGACGGTACCGCACCTCCTACGCAACAGCATTCTGACAGCCACACCTGTAGGAACACACACAGACGCAGACACACACAGACGCAAGCACCCACGCACGCACACACACACACACACACACACACACACACACACACACACACACACACACACACACACACACACACACACACACACACACACACACACACACACACACACACACACACACACACACACACACACACACGCACACACACACAGAAAATACTCATTATTATGTGTCTAACAGGTGACTAATGCAGAATACAATTATAGCAATGGAACAATAGATTTCATTAGAGCGAAAAAAATGAGTGCTACCAAACGGACGGTTACATTTTGCACACTCCCAGAGTTACAAATGGTTTAACCCATTCAATCCGGGAACGCGTCTCTGTCATTTTTTTTATTTCTTTGGCCTATTCAAAATTGGCAGATATACAAGCTCGATGTAGATCTGCTATTTTTGAAAAATCGCAATTTGTGCAAATGTATTATATATTTTTTAAAGCGAACATTTGTAAAATATTGTGTTCCAGGGACCCCCAGAAGAAGCAAAGATTTGAGTTACAAATGTTCGCTTTAAGAAATACACATTCAAAGATTTGCACACATTTTCACGATTTTTCAAAAATAGCGGATCTACAAGCTCATAGCGCGGCACTCGGTGCCGCGCTATGAGCTTGTATATCCGCTATTTTTGAATAGCCAAAGAAACCTGAAGTGACACAGGTGCGTTCCCGGTCTTAACGAGGTCAAATAACCAATCGCTGGCTCCGACTGTGTAGTGACAGAAGGCGGCCCCTCGCATCGATCCGCGGCCGCTCAAAAGCACCGACAGAGACATCAGAAAGTGTCACCGATCGGAGATTCTCATCTTTCTGAGATTAATTTCAACTCCGCCAACCAATAAAGTACACAAAGGATCACGAGCATGAGGTCTCTATGGCAACTGTATGCCACACTGTCCTATTTTAAGCTTCATTTAACATTTATAGCGAGAGTTGTTAACCAATGGGAACCTCATGCATAGGCGGCTGGGAGCGTATTTGTTTATTGTAATTAGCTGACTCCCTCTCTTTTCTCTTCTGAGGCGGCGAGGAAACCGACTTGGCTCAAAGGGGAGAATCAAAGCGACACTGGCTGAGGGTGCTGACAGCCCGACAGCCAGCCACCATGATCACTAGGGCCGTCTCCATTGCACATTTAAGTTGACGATTCATTGTCGTACAAATGATTGCGGGTTGACGATTTAATTGTGTTTTTTTTTTTAGTGTTGAACATTGGAACATATGAATCTAAATAAAACTTCGGCTTCGTATTCAAAAATTGCACAGGGCAGGTATGACAAATAACTTAAAATATACAAAGAAATTACAGACATATTCAATCATTTTATACTTTTTTTTTTAAATAGCGGAAATTGTAAGCTTGTAGATCTGCTATTTCTGCTTTTTTCAAATCTCGACGATTATGCAAAATAATTGCGATCATCTCAAATGATTTTGATCAGACTATGTAATAATTGTGACAGGCCTATTGATAACAACACTTTTCACACTGTGGCTTTGTAAGGGAGCTATCCGTCCTATAAGAGGGTCTGTGTGTGTGTGTGTGTGTGTGTGTGTGTGTGTGTGTGTGTGTGTGTGTGTGCGTGCGTGCGTGCGTGCGTGCGTGCGTGCGTGCGTGCGTGCGTGCGTGCGTGCGTGCGTGCGTGCGTGCGTGCGTGCGTGCGTGCGTGCGTGAGTGCGTGCTTGTGTGCGTGTGTGTGTGTGTGCTTGTGTGTGTGTGTGCGTCTGCGTGTGAGCGTGCGTGTGTGTGTGTGTGTGTGTGAGCATTCAGAGCTAATCTCGCGAACCACTGCACCGATCCAGCGCCCAATTTCTTGCGCAGCGTTCCTCCTTTGTTCTTTTGTTCCAAAAAACCCACTTTTAAAAAAAAGGTGGAACTGAGCAAATAGCCGCCACGTGGACCCCCGTACCTTTTTCTCCACCTTTCATTGACTTCATGCAGGGACTCCCACCCCACCCCAAGTGAGGTGTGTGTGCACCCCTTAGTAATGATTACACCACTACACTATTCTTTTCAAAGTGGAAAGTATAGAAACATGCAATTATAACATGTCCTTTGTTAAGATCATATTTAATTTGCTCTTTTAACCCATTAAGACCCGGAACGCATCTTTTGTGTCATTTTAAGATTTCTTTGGCTATTCAAATATTCAATAGCAGATCTACAAGTTTGTAGATCTGCTATTTTAAAAAAAACTTCAACATTTTGCAACTAAAATCTTTGCTTCTGGGCGGTCCCTGTAACAAAATATTTTACAAATGTTCGCTTACTCAAAGATTTGCACAACTTTTCACGATTTTTCAAAACAAGAAGATATATATTGTACAAGCTTGTATATCTGCTATTTTTGAATAGCCAAAGAAATCTAAAATGACAGAGATGCGTCCCCCATGTGGGGGTATGTACATCAACCCAGTCGGGAGGTACAGTAGAAGGGGGTGTGATGCGTATAAAATGTATGAGAACCGCTGATTTATATTATTCACTCATTTATTTAACACAGAAATAATAAAACAAACTGATCAAAAACTGATGTGCTCTATCATTCTACAACAATACCCTTAAAGTGGCACTAATATGTAACTTTTTTTTATGAATAAAATGTAATTTTGTCCAATCTGCATGGTATATGAGTATGTTAATACAATATAACTTATACAATTGGGGTGGGTGTATTTTTCTCCCTGCTCTTCTATTGTAGTACTTAACGAGCCAACCAATCACAAACAAATGAATGGTTTGAAATAATAAATAATAATAAGTAAAATAGGACATTCAAAATGAGTACTTTTACTTTTAGTACTATTTAGTATATTTTGTGTAATTTCGATTACAGGACACATATAGAGTGGTGTAACAAATATGAGTACTTCTTCCACCACTATGTGCATTTGGGTTGTCTCCACCACGCTGTTGTACTTTGCTCTCAGCCAGTGGTGGAAAGTAACTAAGTACAAGTTCTCAAGAACTGTACTTAAGTACAATTTTGAGGTACTTTTACTTTACTGGAATATTTACTTCTATACTCCACTACATCTCAGAGGCAAATATTGTACTTTTACTCCACTGCAATTCTTTGAAAACTTTAGTTACAGAACTAGTTACTTTGTAGATTTTGATTACAATACAAAACATACATTAACCACTTCAGCCCTACATACTGTACATTTCGGCCATTTGAAAATAGCAGATCTACAAGCTCACAACGCGTCGCTTTGTGAGCTTGTAGATCTGCTATTTTCAAAGAATGTGCAAACATTTTATACACTTGAAAACTTGTGAAATGGGACATGGCGCATAATGAGTACTTTAACTTAGATGCCAGCACTTTCACTCAAGTACATTTTGAATACGGAGCTTGTACTAACCGTATTTCTAAATTGCAGTATCGATACTTTTACTTAAGTAAAAGATTCGAGTGCTTTTTCCGCCACTGCTCTCAGCTCGGGGTGGTGGTATAGTATAGTGCAGGATGATAAATGAACCAGGGGAGGAGATGTAATAACAGCAGCTCCTCGTGGTGTGAAAGGATCATTGGCAGATTAAGACGGACTGTAGACAATAAGATGGAGCCGGTGAACCAACCAGCCGCCCTCTGCCTCTAAATGTCATTAACTGATCACCGACCTGGTGCAGATAGCAGGACACACACACGCACACACACGCACGCACGCACACACACGCACACGCACACACACACACACACACACACACACACACACACACACACACACGCACACGCGCACGCGCACACACACGCGCGCACGCGCACGCACACGCATACGCACACACACACACACACACACACACACACACACACACACACACACACACACCCCTGGCTTAGCTTTACACTTACACACTGGGACAGGGGTAATTACCTCCTGTAAGCCATCACGCGCACGTGCGTGTGTGCGTGCGAGCGAGCGTGTGTGTGTGCGTGTGTAGTGTGTGTGTGTGTGTGTGCGTGCGTGTGACCGTCGACCCACCCTCTGGTGCACGCGTGTGTGTGTGAGTGCGTGTGCGTGTGTGTGTGTGTGTGTCACAGTCAGAAGGTCCCCTACAGGCCCAGTTAACCAGAAATCAGTGCAGTTACAAGAAAGTCAGTTTTATTTACTAGATTTTCGGGTCTCTACACCAGTGGTTCTCAAACTTTTTTCGTATTAGTATTTGGGCGCGGACCCCTATGTGAAAATATCTTGTTCCAGGGATCGTGAAAATTTGTGTAAACCTGTCATCATCACATCATTTTGGGGGTCCTTGACACGAAGAAGTTTGAGAACCCTGGGATAGAGCACCTCAGACATGACATTGAAAATATAAGAACATATAAATAAAATAGTCAAAAGGAAAATGAGTAAAACAATCTTACAATCAAACCACCACTAAATAGCAAATCACTAAAAGACACAAAATGACACGCAGAGCTACAGGCACAAAATAACCATGGCAACGGCAGTCTAAAAAGGTGAGTCATTCGTTAACAGCTTTTTAAAACTCGTCAACGGAGGACACAACTCTTAACCCAATTCAATCCGGGAACGTTGTGTCATATAAGATTTTTAGCTATAAACATTATTTTATACTTTGGGCTATTCAAAACTAGCAGATCTACAAACTAGCTGCTTCTTGTGCAAATCTTTGAATATAGGCCTACATGATCTTTTAAAGCGAAAATGTTTAACTCAAATCTTTGCTTCTGTTAGGTCTTCTAAATCCTAACAGTTTCTTTTAAAAAAAACTTATGTTGCTGTAATATCAGTGGTTCTCAAACTTTTTTCATGTCAAGGACCCCCCAAAATGATATGTATTTGTCCGCGAACTATTTGAATCTCGCCCCTGACAAATACACCATATTACAATTAAAAAGAAACTAAAACTAACTAAAATTAACTAAAATTAAGTTTAAAAAAAAACAAAACAAAAAAATCCACTTTAACAAACTAATTAAAAACTAAACTCAAATTGAAAACAAAAAGTCAAAATGAAATAAAAATAAAAACGAATGAAAACATGATAATAACTATGATAACCGTGGTTGTGAGCGGTCCAGATATGATTTACTGCGGCAGGTGAAAAGTGAGTTACATTAGTCCAGGCGTGAGGAAACAATAATCACAATCATAATCACCATGTGTGTGCCGTGTGTGTGTGTGTGTGTGTGTGTGTGTGTGTGTGTGTGTGTGTGTGTGTGTGTGTGTGTGTGTGTGTGTGTGTGTGTGTGTGTGTGTGTGTGTGTGTGTGTGTGTGTGTACGCGCGGAACTGTGTGCACACAGTTCCGCGAACACAGTTCCGCTGTGTGCACACAGTTCCACCACTGTCGTTGCCAGTGGTGTAAAGTAACTAAGTACAATTTTGAGGTACTTTCAATGCTTTTACTGCTACTCCACTACATCTCAGAGGCAAATATTATACTTTTACTCCACGGCAATAATTTGAACTTTGAACTTTAGTTACTAGTTACTTTGTAGATTTTGATTATTATTACAAAACATGTAATAAACAACAAAAATGGGACATGAGCTTCATGAGTACTTTTACTTTTGGTACTTTAAGTACATTTTGATGCCAATACTTTTGTACTTTTACTCAAGTGAATTTAAAATTCCGGTCTTTTACTTGTAACCGAGTATTTCTGCATTGCATTATTGATACTTTTACTTAAAGTTAAAAAAAAATGGAGTGACTTTTCCCACCACTGGTCCTTGCTGTCGGGTGGAAACCTCATGTGTCCAAAACTGATACCTTTCAGGCAAAAAAAACAAAAATAGCCCCCAAAAATATGGAGATACCAGGTTTCTGCCAGACAGCATGTTCAACAACCCAGCAGCAGCTCTATACAAACTCCTGGGTGACAGTCTAAAGATGCATCATTCTGTACACATACACATGTTCCCAGTTGAGCTTCATGTTGGTGCTTATAGAGAAGAGAAGAAATGTTTTCACTTTGTCTTTTAGACCGGAAAATAATCATGCAGTCATTTTTAGATTTCCTAGGGCTATTCAAAAATAGCAGATCTACAAGCTCATAGCGCGGCACCGAGTGCCACGCTACAAGCTTGTAGATCTGTTATTTTTGAAAAATCGTGAAAGTTTGGGCAAATCTTTTAATATATATATATATATATATATATATATATATATATATATATATATATATATATATGTATATGTGTATATATATATATATATATATATATATATATATATATATATATATATATATATATATATATATATATATATATATATATATATATACACATATACATATATAATAACTGATATATATTTAACTGAAATCTTTGCTTCTGGGGATTCTACAAATGTTTTCTAAATCCTAACAGTTATGTTGCTATATCGGTGGTGCTCAAACTTTTTCATGTCAAGGACCCCCAAAATTATATGTATTTGGCCGTGGACCCCCATCTCAAGATATGTTGTTCCAGGGACCCCCATGAAGAAAAGATTTGAGTTACAAATGTTCCCTTTAAAAAATATATTCAAACATGTGCACACATTTTCAAGATTTTTCAAAAATAGCAGATCTACAAGCTCATAGCGCAGCACTCAGTGCCACGCTATGAGCTTGTATATCTGTTATTTTTTAATAGCCCAATCTTAAAATGACCCAGATGCGATGCGATAAAAGAAGACATATCACACATTGTTTCCTGCTGTGTTGCTTTTCGATATGTACACTGTATCTTTTTATAGAGGTATCTAAAGAGCACAAAGTATGTTTCTGAATGGCCAAAGTCTCGCGAGACTGTCCACCATTTCCTGTCTGGCAACCAAATCTCGCGATACCTCAGAGACAGAAACGATATGCCGCTCTTTAGATGCCTCAATAGAATTAAGTACTGTGCACATCAAAAAGCAAGTGATTATAAAACAACCTGTGATATGTCTTCTTTTATATTCCTGAAGCGACTTAAGACAAAGGACACAATCGTTCAGAAATAATGTCTGTTCATGAGGAGGTGCGAGGTTTGCCACCCATGAGTGTCATGGCGCATCCCATAGAGTTATAATATATCTAGAGGGCGGACTGCGCGACTCTTCCACCACGCACCATGAGGCTGATTTACAACATGTGGGGTGGTGGTGATTCTTTCTTGGCCTACGGGGACTGAGCATGCCAAATATCACGGCAAACAGGCTTGTCCCACAAACTTTGGGGCAGATAGAGTACATAATACGGGTCCATTTGGTTCCATTTGTACACACTCAGAGTTAAATAAACACTGGGGATTTTACAATGTGAAAGAAAAAAGTGGTATTAAATGGAGGCCTGTGGCCTAGTGCGTATCAAACTGAACGTCTTTGACATGAAAAAGGTTGATAAATTACTGATAAAAATGTGGATGTGGATGTAGCCGTACACCCAGCCACAAGGCTGACAGTCTACAGTATCAAGCAGGTGTACACACACACACACACACACACACACACACACACACACACACACACACACACACACACACACACACACACACACACACACACACACACGCACGCACGCACGCACGCACGCACGCACGCACACACACACACACACACACACACCAGGCTTTTCACAGCTCTTCCTTTGCCTCACAGTCCTCATGTTTATTTTTCACATTATTCATGATTCTCCTACACTCA
>NC_139955.1:9596469-9601469 GCF_963454915.1 Gymnoscopelus microlampas
AAAGATACGCAACATGCACACACACACACACATGCACACACGTGTGTGTCTGTGTGTGTGTGTGTGTGTGTGTGTGTGTGTGTGTGTGTGTGTGTGTGTGTGTGAGTGACACACACGCACGCACCCTCGCTGTGAACGCACACACACGCATGAACACGCACACACGCACGCACGCACGCACGCACAAACAGATTAACAGGTGTAAACCTGCTTTCATGTTGAAAGCCAGCATTGGATCCCCAGACCTTTCTAGATGTGGGACAGAATCCTCCAGCATGCAGCAGCTCTACGCTCCTCCTTGCTAACCAACACAGCGTGGATAAATGCACTGGGAGGACAGACAGGGTGAGAGAACAGGATAAATGCACTGGGAGGACAGACAGGGTGAGAGAACAGGATGAATGCACTGGGAGGACAGACAGGGTGAGAGAACAGGATAAATGCACTGGGAGGACAGACAGGGTGAGAGAACAGGATGAATGCACTGGGAGGACAGACAGGGTGAGAGAACAGGATAAATGCACTGGGAGGACAGACAGGGTGAGAGAACAGGATGAATGCACTGGGAGGACAGACAGGGTGAGAACAGGATGAATGCACCGAGAGGACAGACAGGGTGAGAACAGGATGAATGCACTGGGAGGACAGACAGGGTGAGAACAGGATAAATGCACTGGGAGGACAGACAGGGTGAGAGAACAGGATAAATGCACTGGGAGGACAGACAGGGTGAGAGAACAGGATGAATGCACTGGGAGGACAGACAGGGGGAGAACAGGATGAATGCACCGAGAGGACAGACAGGGTGAGAACAGGATAAATGCACTGGGAGGACAGACAGGGTGAGAACAGGATAAATGCACTGGGAGGACAGACAGGGTGAGAGAACAGGATGAATGCACTGGGAGGACAGACAGGGTGAGAGAACAGGATAAATGCACTGGGAGGACAGACAGGGTGAGAGAACAGGATAAATGCACTGGGAGGACAGACAGGGTGAGAACAGGATAAATGCACTGGGAGGACAGACAGGGTGAGAGAACAGGATGAATGCACTGGGAGGACAGACAGGGTGAGAGAACAGGATGAATGCACTGGGAGGACAGACAGGGTGAGAGAACAGGATGAATGCACTGGGAGGACAGACAGGGTGAGAGAACAGGATAAATGCACTGGGAGGACAGACAGGGTGAGAGAACAGGATGAATGCACTGGGAGGACAGACAGGGTGAGAGAACAGGATGAATGCACTGGGAGGACAGACAGGGTGAGAGAACAGGATAAATGCACTGGGAGGACAGACAGGGTGAGAACAGGATAAATGCACTGGGAGGGAGGACAGACAGGTTGAGAACAGGATAAATGCACTGGGAGGGAGGACAGACAGGTTGAGAACAGGATAAATGCACTGGGAGGGAGGACAGACAGGGTGAGAACAGGATGAATGCACTGGGAGGACAGACAGGGTGAGAGAACAGGATGAATGCACCGGGAGGACAGACAGGGTGATAGAACAGCGTGTGGAGGAGAGATGGAGGAGGCTGAGCTCCATCTGCTCCTATCCTATCTGCCTTTCATTAAAGCTGATTGGTGACATTCTGATGTTAATTGATAGGTGGACGCGAAGAGCTCTTATCTCTCTGCTGTGTTGGTCGGCGATCGGGGGTGGAAACCTTGTATGTTCAGAACCGTTCCCTTTTAACAAAAATATTATTTCTTTTTAAATTAAGCTTTAAAATAAGCTCCCGACGCGCTGTGAGCTTGTAGATCTGCTATTCTCGCTACTTTAGTGCGACGGCTCTTGTATGACGAAGTGGGGCATTCGTTTACGAAAAGGGGAGAAAAAAAACATTCAAAGTCGAAACGTGGAGATGCGAGTTTTCTGGCCGACAGCAAAGTATTGTTGGTGTTGGGCTCTCATGCTTCCCCCCCCCTCTCTCTCTCTCTCTCACTCTCTCTCTCTCTCTCTCTCTTATCCACCAACCTCCAGCCATCACTCACCCCCCCATCCTCTCTCTCTCTCTCCTTCCTTCTATCACAAATGTGATCATTGTTCCGTCCAAGACAACAGACCTCCTCAGAACTGCAATGACAGAGTTCTCCTCTCCTCTCCTCTCCTCCCCTCCCCTCTCCTCCCCTCCCCTCTCCTCTCCTCTCCTCCCCTCCCCCTCCCCTCCCCTCCCCTCCCCTCTCCTCTCCTCTCCTCTCCTCTCCTCTCCTCTCCTCTCCTCTCCTCCACAGAGCTTGCCAACAGGAGCTTCCCCTCTGGTTGGTTTGCTACAGTTTCCTGTTTCAGGCTCCTCCGTGCACAAAGCTTGCCTTTGGAGTGCCTCTGTCTGTCATCATGTCATGACAACAAGCTACTGTTAGTTTTTTCCCCCGCAAATATCTTCACGCCAAGCGGGTTTCGTCCCCTTAACCCATTAGAACCAGGAACGCATCTGTGTCATTTTAGATTTCTTTGGCTATTCAAAAATAGCAGATCTACAAGCGCTGCACCGAGTGCCGCGCTATGAGCTTGTACAGTAGATCTGCTATTTTTGAAAAATCGAGAAAATGTGTGGAAATCTTTGAATATATGTATTTTTAAAGCGATTTGTAACTCAAATCTTTGCTTCTGGAGGTCCCTGGAAGAAAATATTTTACAAATGTTTTCTTTACAAAATATGCATTTAAAGACATGCACACATTTTCACGATTTCAAAAATAGCAGATCTACAAGCTCGTAGCGCAGCACTCGGTGATGCTCTATACGAGCTTGTAGATCTGCTATTCTTGAATAGCCCAAAGTATAAAATAACGGTGATAGCTAAAAATCGAAAATGACACAGATGCGTTCCCGGATTGAATGGGTTAACGTGGTGAGAGAAAAAAAGAGGGGGAAAAAAAACTAGAACGCACGTCCATATCTACGTAGATCACGTTCTCTTGCCGTCGCGTGTCGTCTCTCCGACAGCTGTTTGATGCCGATGTTGTCGTGCAAAAAACTCCTCACCTTGAAACCTTGATGATGGCAGAGATACACGCACGCCCCCCCCCCACCCCCCCCCGCGCTCTGCAGCGAGGGTCGCAGCTGACAAGACAGAGATACAATATGAACTGGGATTATAGAGACCAGATCATTGTCTGCTGCCAGCGCAACGCGGCCCCCTAGATCAAACAATGGACAGTACATGCATTGTTCCACAATCGTTGTTGTTGTCGGTGGTGGAAACCTTGTAAGTCCAAAACCGTTCCTTGTTTTGTTAATATGTTGCAAGCTTGTAGATCTGTTTTTTTTTCACTACTTTTGTGCGACACTCTTGTATATAGGGCATTCATTTACAATAAAACGTAGAAAGTAGAAATATGGCGATTTCTGCCCAACAACAGCAACGGTATAAGGGTGAGATTCTCATTTTGAGCAGTTCCACTCTGCATAGCCATTTCTTTCCTTTACTGGTACTGTGTTCCAGTGGTGTAAAGTAACTAAGTACACATACTCAAGTGCTGTACAATTGTGAGGTATTTTGATCAGTACTTTTACTTCTACTCCACTGCATCTCAGAGGCAAATATTGTACTTTTACTCCACTACAATTATTTGAAAAACGTGTTAGTTATTTTGCAGATTACACTTTGATAGCAATGCTTTCGTACTTTTACTCAAGTACATTTTGAATTCCAGACTTTTACTTAAGTAAAACATTTGAGTGCTTTTTCCACCACTGCCATTCTGCATAGCCGTTTCTTTCCTGCGTTCACACCGGCAGGTGGCGGCCACACAAGCTGCAAAACCACTGCGTGTTTTTTATCCATTTCCCCTCACACTCTCTCTCCAGTCCACACAGCTCCTGCTTGTAATGGGAGGGAAGAAAATCCTGATTTCCGTCAGCCAGTTCCCTGTTATTTTGAACCAAAGCCATGCTATTTTCCTGCATATCTTTCCGGCATTGTCGCTCCCACACACACACAGACACACGCGTGATGACGTCAGCGAGCGCGCTGTGCGGTATACCCGGTGACAGTGTACGTGACCATGCTTGGTCGCTTTGTAGCCTTTGTAGCTGCCTGTGTGAACATCTGGCAGTAGCCTACTGTATAGCAGTAGTGGAAAAAGTACTCACATTTTTCACTTAAGTAAAAGTATCAATGCGGCAATGTAGAAATACTTTGTCACAAGTAAAAGTCCGGAGTAAGATATCTACTTGAGTAAAAGTACAAAGGTATTGGCATCAAGATGTACTTAAAGTACCAAAAGTAGAAAATACTCATTATGCAGAATGTCCCAATGTCCCCCAGTTTTCAAATGTATACATGTTTGAAAATAGCAGATCACAAGGTGTCGCATCGCAGTGCACTGTGCGCTTGTAGATCGGCTATTTTCAAATAGCTGGAATATATATATATAGGGCTGAAGTGGTTAATGTTTTGTAATAATAATCAAAATCTACAAAGTAAATAGTAACTAAAGTTTTCAAATAATTGTAGTGGAGTAAAAGTATTATATTTGCCTCTGACATGTAGTGGAGTAGAAGTAAAAGTACAGAAAATTGGAGACACTCCAGTAAAGTAAAAGTACCTAAAAATTGTACTTACTGTAAGTACAGTTACTTTACACTGGCCTATAGGAAGGCTGTGATGCAGAGGTGTTAAGCGATTCCAAAAACCATTATGTCCTCAAAGCCCAACGGCTGTGATTGGCTGGGATGCACGGAGGGCGGGGCGCTCATTTCTGTTGACACGACAACGCATTCCATCCACCGCGGGTTCGTGTCAACTCGGATTGGTGGGTCGCTTGTCTCGCCTGCCAAGTTTTGAAGCGATTTAACCCATTAAGACCGTGAAAGCCTCTGTCATTTTAGATATTAACCACTTTACCATTATTTTTCAAAAATAGCAGATCTACAAGCTCATGGCACGGCACTCGTCCACTCCTTTTTTTTGCCAGTGTACGCCAAATTTGGTCTACAAGCTCATAACGCGCCACAGCTGTGATATTATATATATCTGATATTTCCG
>NC_139955.1:9606469-9608969 GCF_963454915.1 Gymnoscopelus microlampas
GTCTGATGCTCAAAACTCTGCTTCATTATTCCTCTTCTTAATTATTCCTGTTAATTACTTTTCTTGTAGTGTGTGTTTACACTTCCTTTTTTCTTTTTTGTATTACTAGGACCAATGCTGCTACAATGCCTGAGGAGCCGAACAAGAATGACTCTTACTAGGCCATTTTATTTGACCAAATATGGACAAACTCACATCTTGACAGGCATGCAGAGATTCCATGCATTTATAGAGATGAAGTGTAGTGATATGGAACACAGCGTGAAGTAATTAAACCCCTCTTGTTTTAACATGGCTAAATACAAGGCACGAGATCGATTATTTGCAAGGCGATACGATTTTAGATCGATACAACTTACATGATACGATATGTTGCTGTTGTTTACATATCGATATACCTGCATTTGGACCGTTGAAATTAAAATCGATACAGTTACTTTTCTTGTACAGTAGTGTGTGTTTATATTTATTACATTTATTTACATTTATTACAACGGGCATCATTTACCACAGCGTTGGGAATGATGCCCGTTGGGAAAGCATGACTCTCGGGTTATGCAACACCCCTTGCACCCATTGTACCTGTTGTCAGAGTACTGACAGTGCAGTACCCATTATCATAGAGACAGACAGACAGACAGACAGACAGACAGACAGACAGACAGACAGACAGACAGACAGACAGACAGACAGACAGACAGACAGACAGACAGACAGACAGACAGACAGACAGACAGAGATTTTTGGAGTTTCGGTTCTGAACAACTGCCGGTCCGACCGACTTCATACTCGTCAGAAGTTACACACCTTCACATCCTCAGTGATACACGGCAAGATAATAGTTGATTGCTCAGACGTTTTTTCTTTTTAGATACGTAGGGGACAGATACAAACACACACACACACACACACACACACACACACACACACACACACACACACACACACACACACACACACACACACACACACACACACACACACACACACACACACACACACACACACAGACACAAGTCAGATTCTGTGCATGGGCATTGCATCTGTCCTTTGCGTCTTGCGACACGCAAAGATTCCCCATGTAGGCTACTGTACAGTACACAAGACGCATACTGTATAAGAACAAAGACCACCTCGCACCTTGCAGAGCCCAGATGGCAGCCAGAGCCACGCCGCGCTCGCTATCAGTGTTGTCCCCCAACTAACCATCAATGGCTGATCAATAGAGCGCTGCCCCCTATGGGAGACATGTGCCATTAGGTGTGTGTGAGTCGATGTGTTTGCCAGCCAGACACACACAGCGCCGGGGCTGATTCTCCCTGACACCTCAGTCCCCGCTCCCACACACACCTCGCATGCTTGATTAGCCGCCCGCTCGGCGCCATTGATGTGGATCAGTGGTCACCTCGACCGGTCAGCGGCGGCGGTGACCCCCCCTATCCCCCCCAACCCTCCCCCACCCTCACCCACCTCCCCCCGGAGCCCTATCAGTCATGCGCTTTCAGGAGGCGAGAACAGTGAGCGCGTGATGCAACCCCTCGACCTTTAACCCCCTGACCCCAGCTGACCCCGAGTTGATTAGGCGTGTGTGTGTGTGTGTGTGTGTGTGTGTGTGTGTGTGTGTGCACGACAACATCTGCTCCTGTCACACCTTTATTGCTACGGATGACGTCACAAACACAAACACAAATGCAGGTGGTGTTAAGCACTTAAAGCAACATGACACTTTGGGGTGAGGACTGGGTTGTGTAGTAATCAGTGGTTCTCAAATTGGTACAGTATGTATTTGGCCGCGGACCCCTAGCTGAAAGTATTTTGTGCCCTTTGAGAGCTGTTTCACCGTGTAGTGTAAGTCAATATGGAGGCTATTTTGGATTATCAATATCTAATCAACGGAGCAACCGAGCAAGACATATCTCACCAATATTTGGTGTTACATCACAGCAAAATAACGACACAACCTAAACCTCTACCAAAGTGTCCCTGCCCTTTAAAGGGATAGTTCACCCCAAAACGACATTTTTTCTATCGATTAGTCACCCCATGGAGACTTGAATTCATGGATATTTCTTAGTTTTTGTCGCATTCCTAAGCCAATAATTTGATGACCGGCAGCGGTTCCGGTAGGAGACACAAAGAGTCTCCTACCGGAACCGCTGCCTAGTGGTCTGCTGGTCATCAAATTATTGGCTTTAGAGTCTCCATGGGGTGACTAATCGATAGCAGAAAAAAAAAAAAATTGGGGGGTGAACTATCCCTTTAAGCCCTACGGTTGTTGTAAGTCGAATAGCAAAAATAGCTGATCTATTTTTTTTTACCCCCTTTTTCTCCCCAATGTAGTCATAATGCCAATTGAGTCCTCCCCACACACACATGTCTGTGTGCTGTCCCTGCTGTTGCACCCTACTGGCTCACTCGACAGTGAGGAGCCCCCACTGGGAGGACGCAGAGCCTTCGTCCTACTCCCAACACTCCCTGCTGACAGGCTCCGCCCCAGACC
>NC_139955.1:9611469-9613969 GCF_963454915.1 Gymnoscopelus microlampas
CCCAGGGCTAGACTGAGTGCGTCAGCGGCCCCTCCCGCGTGAGAGGGGAAATGGAAGATGTCAGCTGCTCAGCAATCCTTCTAGTTAGAATCATTTAAGTTCATAAGTTTGGAGCAGCTTTTTGTTTTGTCATGTCACATCACGGGGGGTTTGTGACATACGTAGAAAACACCAACAACAACAACAACGGCCTGCGCCCTCTCAGTGTTGAGGAAGCCAAGTTGTTTTTAGAGGTACTGTAATAGGTGTTTTTGGTTAAAACAAAAAGTTTTTGTTTAAAAAGTTAAAGCTGTATATTATTCTGATGGTGAAATCATTCCTCTAGTCTATAGCGTGTTTGTTCAGTAACAGGGATCTCCATGCCTCTCCTGTTCTTTAGTAAATAGAAAACACATTTTCAGGTGGGACCCCAATTTCTTCCAGTCAGGAGAGAGAACCCCAAAAGATAATTTAATCAGCTTCAGTTTTATAGCGGTCCAATTCCCATTTCGTTTGCTAATTTTTTATGTTGTTTCTTGTTTCATCACTTCCTATTTCTCTTGTTCAATACAGGGAGTTTAAAAAGAAATATGTGTTTTTACTGACAGCAGCTGAAGTCCATGTCATGTCTGTCTGTCTATCAGTCCCTCCTGGTACATACAGTACAACAC
The DNA here is from genome assembly GCF_963454915.1 of Gymnoscopelus microlampas. Classification (NCBI taxonomy): domain Eukaryota; kingdom Metazoa; phylum Chordata; class Actinopteri; order Myctophiformes; family Myctophidae; genus Gymnoscopelus; species Gymnoscopelus microlampas. Next base: position 9,612,120 of record NC_139955.1, read on the forward strand.
CACTGACCACTTTCTTAACGCGCTGAGGAAGGCTTGACGCCAAAACTCTATAATTAAAAAGTACAGGAAGGTTTGTTTTTTTAACTGGCATTCTTGACTGTATCCTGTATGAGATCTCTCTCCTGAAAGGATGAAATTGGTATCCTGGCCTGAAATTGTATTTTCTGTTTACTAAAGAGCTGGCGAGACGGGAGAACCCTGTACTCCCTGTACAATGATTACATTTGATTATCAGAATATAGAGGCATTTAACACGTATTTTAACAAAAATATATCACTTACAGCACCTTTAACTAAGCTACCAATTATTCTACACTGAAAATAGTGAAATAGCTACAGCAAAGCCATGCTAAATGAGCTGACAGAGAAGTAGTTAAGCTATAAGGTGAAGCTACTTCATGAACATTTTAATCTATAGGCTAATAATTATTCTATGTTGTATGAAGATCAAATGGAAGCCATTCAGTAAGCAAACACGGACATTGAAGTAAAAGCTTGTTGCTTTAAAAAGGTCCTTAGATATCTAACTGTCCCACTAGCAGGTGGACAGACATAGATAGAGAGAAAGAAAGAAAGAAAGATTTGGTTAAATTTGTTCTACTGCTATGCCACCAAAATGTGGAATGCCCCGCCAACAGACATCAAAAAGTGTGACTCCTTACCCTCCTTCAAAACCGCCATAAAAGACCACCTATGTGCAATAAAAATTTGTAACTGGTCCCTGTATAAAGCCTAAGCTTAACACCAGCAATGACCCCCCCCCCCCCCCCCATCCCACCCCCCAACTGTTTCTATTTATATTTTAGTTTTTTATTGTTACTAGTGTTGATGATGTCTTGCATATTATTGCATATTATTGTATGTCTTTAAAGGTACAGTGCAATGAAATTTTCGGTCATTTTATTTTGACATTTCAGTCTGAAAAGGCCCTCGCAATAGGGCTGTCAAAAAAAATCGATTCATGAATAAATCGCGATTCTTAATGCCACGATTTTAAAAATCGATTCAAAATATTAAAATCGATTTTTTTTAATTTTTTTTTTTTTTTTTTTTTTTTTATAAAATCGCAATAAATCGCAGAATCGAATATCAATTAATCGCAGAATCGCAATTTTAATCGAATCGGCACCCTAGAAAATCGCAATAAATCGCAGAATCGCAATTTTAATCGAATCGGCACCCTAGAAAATCGCAATAAATCGCAGAATCGAATCGAATATCAATTAATCGCAGAATCGCAATTTTAATCGAATCGGCACCCTAGGAATCGATTTTGAATCGAATCGTGAGGTAAGTGAATCGTGACACCCCTACCTCGCAACCAATCATAAGGTTCCATCCCTTCAGGCTATGGCAAGGTAGAACCTCACTGGAGGTGCGCAGTGTTATTGCTTGTAGCTTGCAGGCGCAGGCTAGCCAAAGGATAGAGACAATTTTAGGTTATTTCTAACCTTAAATGTTTTCAGATACATATTTTAGCGCACTGATTAAGTTTACAATGAGTAATACACCGTCTAGACGTCATCTTGAATGAGACTCAAAACAGAGTAGCTCTGTAGCTCTGTAATTAAAATCAGCTGTGTTTGGAGGAACTTGCAGCTATGGGAATCACACAGCTGAACTAAATCAAGATAATTTATATTCATTAAAGTGTATCTACGTATCACACAGTACGTTTTCGTTTAGAGGAAGTAATTAAGATTGGCTTTTTAGGGACTTTTAAAAATACACAAAAAATGTATGACCACAGATATGCTCTAAAATTGCGAAAAACATATTTTTTTATTTCACTAGACCTTTAAATGTCTCGATGTGTCACGGCCCGCTCCTCAGCCCTTGGACTTTGTCTG
>NC_139955.1:9616469-9632649 GCF_963454915.1 Gymnoscopelus microlampas
TCTGACAGGTGTGATTTACCTACAGGAGACACACCGAACGCACGCTGAGGGGGGGGGGGCGCCGAGTCGCTCAGTCAGACAGTCACCGCCGACATATTTTTTTTAACCCCAGTCAGCAGCTAACAAAAATAAGGTTACTCACCGCCATTATTAGCCACACGAACCCTAGCATCCCTATTCTGGGGGGGCGCGCATTAGGTGGAAATAGCACATCTACAAGCTTGCAATGCGTCGCAACTTGCTATTTTCAGCCAAGAGATTTGGTGTGTAGAAGGATAGTGGCCCTAGGATGGAGGCACCAGATAACCCGGGTCAACCATATCAGCATGATGTAACTATGAGAGTGACGACACTAGCGTTGACTCCCATTGTAAGCATGGAATGCGGAAGTTCTCTCAATCTCAATGAGGAAGTTCCGCTGTTTGGAACTACAGGAGGCAACATCCCGCTTTGCGGTGAGATCAAAGCGTGATGCAACTCTCTCTCTCTATATCGCTGGTGTATAGGGTTAAACCTGTTGGCGTTTTCACTGATACAAAGTCTGATACAAAAACGAAAAAGGTAAACCATGTTTATGATCAGTCGGGCGCCTTTTTAACCCATTAAGACCGGGAACGCATCATTGTAGATTTTAGCTATAATCATTATTTTACACTTTGGCTATTCAAAATTAGCAGATCTACAAGCTCATAGCACGGCACCGAGTGCCATGCTATGATTGTAGATCTGCTATTTTTAGAAAATTCGCGAACATTTTTGCAAATCTTTGAATATATATTTTTAAAAGCTAACATTAGTAACTCAAATCTTTGCTTCTGGAGGTCCCTGGAACGACATATTTTACAAATGTTCGCTTTAAAAATATACTGTGTATATATTCAAAGATTTTGACACATTTTCACAACTGGAGCTCATAGCGCTATGAGCTTATATACATTATCTGCTATTTTTGAATAGCCCAAAGGAATCTAAAAATGACACACAGATGCGTTCCCCGCCTTAATGGGTTAAAGTGCTGCGCCTGGCTTTGACCAACATAATTCATAACTAGCTGTCTCTCTCTCTCTCTCTCTCTCTGCATTCTGCATTCTCCCTCCTGTCTGACCGAGCAGAGAGAGATCTGTGCTCGGCCGGGCGGCCCTGGGGGACTGAAGAGACTTGGCTCATCCACACACACACACAGCGCTCTCTCCTCTCCTCGCTCTCCCACTGTAGTCTGTTGTCACTCGGCCGCTGGTCGGACGCCAGTCGCCTACTTGGCAGGGTGGAGGCGCTGTACAAAGCAACTGGCAGGTCTGGTAAATAATGCTGATGGGGTGTGATAGAGGGAGAGAAGACTCTCCTTTATTCCACACAGCCACTCTATCTGTTTTAGAGCAGAGAGGAGAGACAAAAGGCTTGCCTTACGTTTTTTTTCCTGTCCATTCAACTGGAGGGGAGAGGGGGAAAGGCAACCTACCTAGCTGTTCCTTGTGTTATCTTCCGTGTTCTGTTTGCCAGCTTAAGAAAGGGGGGGGGGTAAAAAAAACAGCAAATGGCATTTTTTTTTCAGAACACCCAGCGCTGCAGGAACAGACAAGCTGCCAGCGGATAAGATTTACAGTTGAAACTTCATGCATACAATTACACAGATGAAGGGGGGACAAGTGGACAATAGCTATGCAGCTTCGAGGAGAAGCACTCATCACGGCAATCATGCAAAGCCCTCTACTTAGTGAGAGAGAGAGAGAGAGAGAGTGAGAGAATGAGAGAGAGAGAGAGAGAGAGTGACAGGGAGAGAGAAAGAGAGGGAGAGGGGAAGAGAGAGAAAGAGAGACCGAGGGAGAGGTAGAGAAAGAGAGAGGAGTCTGCCTCCTATAACAATGCCGTCTGTATGACAACCTCCACTAGTTGACTCAGTGCAGGGCCCGGCACACGCACGCACACACACACACGCACGCACGCACGCACGCACGCACGCACGCACGCACGCACGCACGCACGCACGCACGCACGCACGCACGCACGCACGCACACACACACATGCACACGCACACGCACCCGCACACACACACACACAGACAGAGCAGGAGCAGGAGTGCTGCATCTCCATGCGCTGGTGTTGTGATGCTGTTATATCACACATGCAAATAGAGCAGTGGCTGTACAGTATGGCCTGGCGGGTGCATGCTGGGCCCTGGGCCTTTGTTCCCCCGCTAATGAGAGCCATGCAGGCCGGGACCAGGGATGGTGTCCCTTGAACGCTGCCTACTGGCCCCCCCCCCCGCGCCGCGCTCCATTATACGCCAATACAGATCTACCCCGACGCCTTGTGTGAGCCTGTAGATCGGCTCGTTTCGCTATTCGGCATAATAACGAAGTACAGGACTTAAGTGGCTATACGAGAAATCTCTGTCAGCGCAAATAACACAATACTGTACACTGTATGCTGCAATCTATGGATTTGGTGGGGAAATATTGCGCGTGCGTCCCATCTGCTGTGGATATTAATGAGAGGATTATTATTGTAGGAAATGTTATGGGGCATCCTTAGTTCACATCAGAGGTTTGTAAAAGCTGCTCTCATCCCACTCACACAAACTTCATGATGAAGAACACATCCCTCTGTAATATACTGCAATATGAATAATATTCTACAATACTGAAATATGAATATTATGCTACTGGAATATGAATAATATACTACAATACCGCAATATGAACAATATACTATTGCACTATGAATAATATACTATTATACTGTAATAATGAAACATATTCTATTATACTACAATATGAAGATTCTACTAGAATACTACAATATGAATACGCTATAATAGTGTAGTACTAATAATAAACTATAATACTGAAATACTAATACAATTCAATAATAGCGATTCTAAAATACTGCAATAACATCACAGAGGCTCATTCAAAAACACCTGTGGAAGTTGTCCATACACACACGCACACACACACACACACACACACACACACACACACACACACACGCACCCACCCACCCACACACACACACACACACACAAACAAACAAAGTGTACGTGACTAGGTGAGGCTCGTGCAGACAGGCCAGCGGGGTTAGCGGTCCTGTCGTTAAGCGATATCCACCTCCTGCACACTGGAGCGAGGAGAGACAGCACAGAGTCATCTGCATAGAGGAGAGAGCAGCTCGCCACACGGCAGCACACGGCAGCCAGCTCACACTGCTGCTGCACTCAGTGTTAAAGAGAGAGGCAATGGAATCAGCACAGGCCCAATCAAACAGCCCCGGTGCTAAAAGCATGACATTCAAGAATTGTGAGAGCTGTTGTTGTCTTACAAAAGGAGAGAGAGAGAGAGAGAGAGAGAGAGAGAGGATGAGGAGGATTTTTAACCCATTCAATCCGGGAATGCAGTGTCACTTTAGATTTCTTTCGATATTCAAAAATAGCAGATATACAAGCTCATAGCTCATGCTTGTAGATCTGCTATTTTTGGAAAGAAAAGCGTGAAATGTGTGAAAATCTGTAACTCAAATCTTTGCTTCTGGGGGGTCCCTGGAACATAATATTTTAGAAATGTACACTTTAAAACATATACATTAAAAGATTTGCACAATGTTCACAATTTCTCAAAAAATAGCAGATCTACAAGCTCATAGCGCAGCACTGTAGATCTGCTATTTTTTGAAAAGCCAAAGAAATCTAAAATGACACAGATGCGTTCCCGGTCTTAATGGATAAAAAAAAATCATATCCATGTTGTTTTGAACACAGCAGGGGTAAAAAACAAAGAAGCCTGGTTTCATAATGCTACAGAGAGGACACAAATTCAAAGAATTTCCCGAAAAGATGAGCTACAAACACATTATTGTTTTTCTCTTTTACTGGACTGAAGATGTGACAAACGTGTCAGTATAATTGTGGCGAATTATGATTGATCAACACGGACGACGGAAACACGGATTCATTTACAGAAGCAAAAGGAGGTGGCGGCCCTGTAGATCGCAACAGAAGCATGTCATCCCCCCGAGGAATCACAGGTGCATATATAATACATCAGTGTACCGTACGCACATATCACAACATGTCAATATCCAGAGACAATCTGCTCCACCAGCCACATGCACATTAATTGCAGGCACTCCCTGTTCCAAGCCTATAGCTGGGAAACCAACAGGTTTATATACAGAGAATGAAACACAGCCTCCCTGCAAACCACAGATTCACTGACAACAACATGTTTTCCCTCTCTCTCTCTCTCTCTCTCTCTCGCTTTTTCTCTCTCTCTCTCTTAAGACTTGGACTGCGCTGCAGCAAAACTAACTAAGGCTATACAAGAGAAAGACAGAGAGACTAAATGCCTCGGCACTTGTGTGAAGGTGGAAGAGACTGAATGACCCTCAAAGTAAATTCAATTTATACTATAGAGAGGAGAGAAGAGAAGAGAAGAGAAGAGAAGAGAAGAGAAGAGAAGAGAAGAGAAGAGAAGAGAAGAGAAGAGAAGAGAAGAGAAGAGAAGAGAAGAGAAGAGAAGAGAAGAGGAGAGGAGAGGTGACAGGCTGATGAAAGCTCATGCACAGAGCACAGTGCAAAGCTGTGACACATGACACAGCTCATAAGGGTTCAGCATGCAGGCCAGGATGGCATCCATGTAGCCTTCTCCTTCATGTATATTTAAACATTCCCAGCGCTCCGCTTCAATTTGGTCTGAAAACACTTGCTTTCTCAACACACGCCGCGTTGAGAAGTAACCGTGGATGTGGAGAGAGAGCGCGAGAGAGAGAGAGAGAGAGAGAGAGAGAGAGAGAGAGAGAGAGAGAGAGAGAGAGAGAGAGAGAGAGAGAGAGAGAGAGAGAGAGAGAGGCACCAAATAAAATATACGTCTTCTTTTTTTTAAACCGCTTCGTTCATTTTAATTAGCAGAAAATACAGCATGCCGCATCAATCCCCGACACATTAGGTAGTGTGTGATCTTCGCACATCATGGGCGTATCTTGGAGAACCTCGGTGTGTGTTTGTGTGTACGGGTGTCAGTGTGAGGAAGCGCGTGGGCGTATTTGCTTGAATGTATCTTTGTGTAAGAGAAGGAAATGACGAGAGAGACAGAGATAGAGAGAGAGGGGGAGAGAGAGACAAAGTGAGTGTGCGTGTAGCACCCAGGGGGTAGGTACGGTTTCAGAGGTACACATGATGTTCTGGAGCAACAGGCCAAGGGCTCAACAACAGTGTGTTGCTGTTTATCCAGCCTATACGCCTTGTTCTGCCTACCGCCCATGGGCAGCCATTCAGAGCATCTCGTTGCACACGGTAAAAGGAAAATCCTCTGCGATTCATTTAGGTCTGAGAGAGTGCAAATGCAAAAAGAAATGTGTCCAAATTATTCCAAAATGTTCACATTTGCTCCAGATTAAAAAATAATGATAATAATTACTCTACTTGCACTTCATGGTACACTAACACCCCCAAGTCACTCAAAACAAAATGACAGACCTCTCAAAACAAACTGGTGAGACTGCTACACAACCTCCACCTACCTAACCCCAGCTCACTTTGATAGTCTGGGATGGCTCAGGGTGGAAGACAGAGTACAGAAACTTGCAATGGGTCTGGTCTTCAACACACAGAGGAACAGTGGCCATGCACCTGTGATGTATTGTCTGTCACGATGATCAATTGAGCGCAATTTTCTTCATACCGTTTCTGTTTCATGTTATATGCAAGAGTCTTTCCTGTCACACAGTTTTATTTTGTACGGTTTGTGACAGGGCATAAACACACACTGGTGGCAACATGGTACTGTGTGTTACATTAGTGCCACCAGAAAAAGCCAAAAAGACACTTCATTGGACCAGGTCATGGCTGACCATAAAGCCCTTGGGATGTTTGATAAGACACCATGTCTTGCATTGCATTCATTGTCCCTGATGTCAAGATTGGAGAATTCCCACACAAAAACATGCAGTAATCCTGGTCTCTATACTGCCTCCCCCTGGTCAGCCAGGGCGCCTGATGGAGGGGAAAGGAACTGGTTGGAATAACGTGTTCCTTCCACGCACTACTTCCTACTGGGGAAACTCCCCCCTGTCAGGTGATAAGAAGCGGCCTGCTAGCTCCTCATGCATTGAAGGAGGCATGAGCTCAGTTCTGAGCTCTCCCTAGGCTGGCAGAGGGAGAGTAGCGCCCAGGACTACATAGGCAATTGGCACTGGGTGAAAAAATGGGTTACAAAATCGTGGGGGAAAAAAAAAGATTGCAGAATTCAACCTGGTCAAACAATGTCTGTCTGTCTGTCTGTCTGTCTGTCTGTCTGTCTGACTGTCTGTCTCTGTTTCTGCATCAGAGATATATAACTCCCTTTTATAGATGGGAAATCAAAACACTTGATTTCTGATATTTTACAAATACTTTGTTGACTGGGGTTGACCAGGGGTCTATACATGGTCCCCTGCTTTTTCCCCCCTACACCAAATCTCCCCCTGACGAAAATAATTTTCGCCGGACGTTCGCCCATTTTCGCCAAATGTTCACCTATTATGACATGCCCAGAAAAGGGATGCTAGGGTTAACGGTGTTAAGAATGCACCGAAACCAACTACCCTATTTGATCCTTGCAGTGTGATGAACCCAAACTCCAATCGGTCAGTATCATCTGATTAAGACTGAATACATTGAATATCACTTCAGAGGAGCCCACAGTCACAGGGACGAAGAACTCCATAACGCTAAGCTATATACAGTAGCAGTGATTCTCAACCCTTTTCATTTCAAGGACCCCCAGTTTGAAATGCATTATTAGGCCACAGACCCCCATTTGATATGTTTTTCACCTCTGGGACCCCAATCCACACCATTAATTTAACTCTGAGAGTTACCGTACTTACTGTAAGGTAAGTAACACCAAATGTCTTTGCACATACAGTAACAGCCGAAAGCTGATCTACAACCTCACAACGCTTCGTTACAGACCCATAAGGGTCCATTTGGTTCCCAACTATCACGCATTTAGCTGGGGACCTCCTGGAACCCACCCAAGGACCCCACGTCGAGAACCACGAGCTATACATGGGTCATTCCAGAATTGGAGGACATTTTACGTCCCACCCAAGAAATGTCAAATAATCCATTTACAAAATACCAAATAATGCATTTATCGTGTAACTTGTACTTGTCCTGAGACCAAATCTAAATCAACGTGGAGATTATTTTTTAAAACATATTTTTAAAAATACCAAATAAGTCTGTAGTACCCCTAAAATGCAAGTTTTCTCTTGTCCCACCCCCTTGGTTGCCAAATTGAATCTCAGATAAAACTGTTAAAATGACATTTAAATCTACTTTCTTTTGCATTATTTTATTCATAGATGTCTCTTGTAGATGTGGACACATATGTTTTAATTAACCTAATATTTTAAATAAGTATTATTATGCAAGGAACCTGTGTCCCACAACTTGCATGCAACCCTGTTACCTTAAACCTTTTAGCATGGTAAAAGAAGAAGAAAAGTGTGAGTCACATGACACACTAGAAGTGACATCATCAAACACTTTCCTAACATCATGGGTAGAGCAAAGGCATCTCCTCTCTTCTATTATGCATATTTTTATAACATTGTCAGCCTTACTTGAATGTCTCAACCTACCTCACGCAACCCTGTTATGCATATTTCCAGAATAAGATAAATACTTGACGAAAAAATATTTACTTATTTATTTATGTGAGTTTGTCCTTTTGGTAAATGCTAACATCTAGCTAAACAGCTAGCTTCTATTCCTGAGAAAAAGCTAACATTAGCATAGATTTGCAATCCTGTTACTTGCAGCCCTGTTACTATTACTTGCAGCCCTGTTACTATAAACCATATAAAACATGTAATAAAAAATACCTTTGATGCCTGAGCTGAGCTAATCAAGCTTTTGATAGTATATTACCTATTATTGATGAATATATAACAGAAAATTGTCAAATAGAAGTTTTTTTTTTTTTTTATTCGGAAGCCCAAATGTCCTCCAATTCTGGAATGACCCACATAATATATTATGAACATAGCCTTCCAAAATGCAACCTTGTTGCTCTGTGTTGCGTGATCAAGATCAAGGTTTGGTTGTTTCTGGTTGGAACAGGACATAGATTGCTCCCCAGCGCCTCTGACCTTGCGAGAAGCAGTGTGTTTTCTCTTTCTCTCTCTCTCTCTCTCTCTCTCTCTCTGGCTTCTTTGTGGTGCGCTGTGGCCTTGCTTCCTGCATGCAGCTCTCTCCTCTCTCCTGGCTGAATGACAGCTGATAAAAGCTCTGGGCTTTCACTCAGCATTGCTCGATTCACTCACGATGCAATTCAACTGCCCAGGAGAGGAGCGTGCTTTAACACTGCAGCTCAGCGGTGGAAAATAACTAAGTACTTTTACTCAAACACTGTCCACACTTGATTATTTCAATTCTTTGATACTAGGCTTATGCTTCTACTCCTCTACATCTGAGACAAATGTACTTTTTACTCCTTTCTACTACAATCATTTGATAGCCGTAGTTACTGGTTACTTAGATTATTTAGATGATTATTACAAAAAAATACATTATTCACTTAAGCGGAATTTGTTATACTTTGGCTATTCAAAAATAGCCAAGAAGCTCACAACGCTTCGCATCGTGACGCGGCATGTTGTGAGCCTGTACATCTGATATTTTCAAACATTTTGTACACATTTTGAAGAGAAATTGTGAAATGGGACATTCTGCATAATGAGTACTTTTACTTTGGTACTATTTTGACTTTAGTATATTTTGATACCAATACTTTTGTACTTTTACTCAAGTAACATGTCAAATACAGGGCTTTTACATGCATGAGCAGGGTATTTCTACATTGTGTTATTGCTACTTTTACTGTAACGTAAGTAAGTAAGTAAGTAGAAGTACCACTGCTGCAGATCAGTGCCAACAGAACAGCCCATGAATTGGCACAGAGCCGTGTCTACCCGTCTGCTCGTCCCCAAAACCAAGACAATTCCTCTGACACGGTATTGACAGAAAGAGACAGTTGTCACAATCACGTCTGTGTGATGTTTCATTGTATTGTCTGCCACTGCTGGCGTGCGTCACAGCAGTGGAGGAAAGTAACCAAGTACATTTACTCAAGTATACTGTACTAGTAAAACATGTTGAGGTACTGTTTTCTTACGTGAGTATTTACATTTTTCAATAAATTATACTTCTACTCCACAACAACTAAGAGCCTAACATTGTACTTTTTATTCCAGCTCAATTATTTGACAGCTTTAGCTACTAGTTACTTTAGATTATCATTACAAAACATACATTAACCATTGAAGCACTATTTTATACGCAGGCTATTTGAAAATAACAGATCTACAAGCTCACAACACGTTGCTTTTCGTGACGTGTTGTTAGTTTGTAGAACGGCTTTTCTTTTTTTCTTTTTTTTTACACACACACACACACACACACACACAGACGTTTTACAGTGTCTGTACTTTTACTCAATTAACATTTTGAATACAGGACTTCTACTTGTACCAGATCATTATTTCATTGTGGTATGGCTACTACTACTTAAGTAAAAAAAGAAGAAATCTGAGTACTTCTTCCAGCCTTGGTGTCTCCCAGATGAAGGTGCCGGGTGATGCGTCAACAGCTGCCTTCCTAATTATGAGAGACTGCATTAAAATTTCATAACAAAGGAAACGAGATGCGAGTCAAGAGCTTTCGAGTCAATACAACACCAGGCAGCACAATGCAAAATTATTTCCAATCTTCCAAATGCCGGCTCAAATGAACCACTGACTCCTGGTTATTATTCTGTGTGCAATGTAGGGGGCTTACAGTTGTGCTGTGTGTGTGTGTGTGTGTGTGTGTGTGTGTGTGTGTGTGTGTGTGTGTGTGTGTGTGTGTGTGTGTGTGTGTGTGTGTGTGTGTGTGTGTGTGTGTGTGTGTGTGTGCGTGTGCGTGTGCGCGCGTCTGTCTGTCTGTGTGTGTGTTTACACAAGTGTACAATACAGTATGTGCATGTGCGCACATTTGTGGGTTTCAGCATGTACGTGTGTGTGCGCGTGCGTGTGCGTGTGTGTGTATTGTGAGTGACTGTGTGAGAAAGACCCTGAGAGCAGTGCACAGTAAAAAGCCTCAGTGTCAGTGTATCCATTTGTAAACCTTCAGAGTTCAATTAACACTGAGGATTTTACTGTGGGGGAATAAATGCTGCAGCGTTCAGGGAGAGTGCAAGGCTACCAGTGATTCTCTCTCTCTCTCTCTCTCTCTCTCCCTCCCTCCATCTCTCTCTGTTTCTCTCTCTCTCTCTCTGCACTTAAGCAGCTGCCTCCTCTTATGCAGGGCACATTTCAGACGACAGGGGGGTGGGAGGGCAAAACGAGACGGAAGTGGGGTGCAGGTGTGTGTGTGTGCGTGTACTGCATGTGTGTCTCTCTGTGTGTGTGTGTGTGGGGGGGAGAGAGGAAAAACAAAAGGTTGCATGCGATGATTAACACGCCGATTGTGAAGTCGACGCCGCTGAACACAAGCCGACGCTGTGACCCGGGTTGAGGACCTGTTTGAGGCCACACGGCTGTGGATCAGAGCAGAGACCAGACGCAGTGACCTGAGTAATAGAACTGTTTCCTAATGACCGTCCCAGCCTGTTTACTACCTCTGGATGTGTGATTAATGGCTGTATGCACAGGGGGACACCTCTGCTTGACACGCACGCACGCACGCACGCACACACACACACACACACACACACACACACACACACACACACACACACACACACACACACACACACACACACACATTGTACCAATACCACAATGTAGAAATACCGTTACAAATAAAAGTCTGGTATTCAAAAATGTACTTGAGTAAAAGAAAAAAAGTATTCGCATTAAATGCCTTGAAAATAGCAGTTAGCCGTGATGGAGGACATTGTAAGGGATGTCTGGCATTTCTTGCCTCTTCTCCTTGTTGGAGGGGACCATGTATGGAGCCCTGAGCAGCGTTGATTTTGAGAGTTTTAGTCATAGTCTTTTGAATGAAATTATGTTTAGTTTTAGTCATATTTTAGTCACCTGAAATGTTTTACTTTTAGTCTAGTTTTAGTCGACTAAATATCATAAGATTTTAGTCGACTAAATCTACTGTTGATTTAGTCGACTAAAATGTATTTTTGGCGGGCCGTGATGGCATCGAAATGATTTTCACTTAGCGGCATGCCGAAAATAGTTGATCTACAAGCTCACAGCGCATCGCGCTGCAGCGTTTTGTGAGCTTGTAGATCAACTATTTTCTCTGTGACACCCGCGCGCACACATGATGACTTGTCTTAGTTCTACTGGATCTCTCCTCCACTAGTCCCTCCCAAACATTTTAGTTCAGTTTTTATTTGTTGACGAAATTGTCAGTAAATTCTTTAGTCATATTTTTTTGGCACTGGCTTAGTTTTTATTTTGTTTTTATTTTGTTTTCTTATGTGAAACAAGGTAGTCGACAAACATTTTTCGTCATAGTTTTGTAGCAGTAGTAGTTTACATAGTTTTAGTCGACGAAATCAACACTGGCCCTGAGGGACCCCGCTCAGTGAAGTATCTAGGACTTAATAAGTCCCAATCCATTCAGTGGTTTGAGAGTTTCATGTCAGCGCCTAAAAGTTTGAAATATAGCAGAATATCGTTGCTGTCGGGCAGAAACCTTGCATCTCCAAATTTCAACTTTTAACGCTTTTCATAAAAAAATGCGGTACGTCTTTGTACACGAGAGTGTTGCACAAAAGTAGCAAAAATAGCTGATCTACAGTACAACCTCACGACGCGTCGCCATTGTTTGAAACAGTTTTCATTTGAAAGTGGTTTACGTCTGTCTGTGGGTTTTTAGAAATATTTAACCAAGAGTGTGTGACTAAATTATAATTGGATTCATTGGAAGACAGGTTCATTTTTCCCATTACATGAACCTTAACCGTTTTGGACATATTATGAGGTTTCCACCTGACAGCGACGATATAATATATGGGATATTGAGAAACCAGGCGGCCTGACCTGCAGTTTCTACTGTACGTTGTTGAGAATGATGTGACAGCATCTCCCTGTGAGTCTTCTACTGCTGTAGAAGACTCACTGAGACTCACTGCTAGCTATAGCCACTATTGGCTATTGGCTATTCAAAGATAGCAGATATACAAGCAGATATACAAGCTCATAGCGCAGCACCGAGTATATATTCATATATCTATGAATAGATATATATTTTTAAAGGGAATATTTTTGACTCAAATCTTTGCTTCTGAGAGGTCCCTGGGACTAAATATTTTGAGATGGGGGTCCGCGACCAAATTCATATAATTGTGGGTGATCCTTGACATGAAAAAGTTTGAGAACCAGTGATATAGCAACATACGTTTTTTTGAGAGAATGGAGTAGTAGAGAATGGGTTAAAATGACAGGATGACAATCTCCTTCACTATCTCTCTCTCTCTCTCTCTCTCTCTCTCTCTCTCTCTCTCTCTCTCTCTCTCTCTCTCTAATATTTACTCAAGTACTGTACTTAAGTACAATTTTGAGGTACATTTACTTTACTTGAGTATTTCAAAATGTTTATACTTTCCTCCTACAACGCGTCACTTATCAATTCTATTTTCAAAAAAGTGTGACAAATGTTGAATGCTTTTTTGCACTTTCACTTAAACTATATTTTGATGCCAATCCGTTTGTAAATGTAATCTAGTCAAAATCTGAACACAAGCTACTCAAGTAAAAACTGTCAATACTTCTTCCACCGCTGCTACACAGCAGGCTGATACTGGAGCTAGCATGAAGCTAACACAAATACATAGGATCACAATGGATCAATTTTGTGTTATCCTTTTAGCCTAAATGTCTTACTGTACCATGTGCTGTTTACATTTCGTGACTAGTCTTCATTCAATCAATCAATCAATCAATCAATCAATCAATCAAAATGTCACCACCTTGTCCTGTGCACCAGAGCACCGAGGACCTTAAGCTGGCGGTTTCTTGGCAGGAGAGGCATTTCGGTCGGACAGGTTCACTGCGTCTTAGACGAAGCCTTGATAGCACAACAAATGTCCCGCTAACACATCCACAACCTCTTGAGCCAAGACAAACGATAACGGCTCAATAAATGAGCACAGAGGTCTGTCGAAAGGCTTTTAGGAATTTTCGGTCAATAAGGGACAATAATGGATTGCACATGGAGCTTTTCACAAGAGCTCAGAGCATTTTTTTGTTTTTTGTTTTTTTTTATTGGAAACTAGATTGAACTAGATCACCCCCCCCCCCTCCCCCAATACACACGCATGCTTCTGCCATCCAGATTAAACCAAAGATGACAAAGATATACATGACAGTTCAAGATAACAAACTGACAAATAGCTAATAGGAGCCAGGACTCCTACATTTGTTCTCCCTTCGTTTGTGAAATAAAAAGCTTTCGATGCCGAGAGATAGTTATATTTTGCCCATCAAATATTACGGAGGCTTCTCTCTTCATCAAGTTGTTTTCCAGTCTCTCTCTCTCCCTCCCTCTCTCCCCCCCCCCCCCCCCTCTCTCTCTCTCTCTCTCTTTCTTTACTACTCTCAAAGAAATGAGAACAGATTCCTCCACATCACAACACCCATTCCATTACTCTCTCACACACATAACCAAAAAAAATCCCCTTTGTTCTTCTCAGCGCAAAACAAATTATTTCCCAGTTGCCTCAGAAGACAACTCTTCTAACTTGGCTTCAAAAAAGCCAAAAAGGATGGGCGGCGGGAGTGGAGAGAGATAAAGGAAAGTAAAGAGAGAGAGAGAGAGAAAGAGACAGATGGGGGGCAGAGAGAGAGATAGAGAAAAGAGAGACACAGACAGGCAGACAGAGAGGGATGTACTGTAGACAGAGTGAGCTCTCCTTCCAGACCAAACCCTGTCCAACCTCCAATCTCAATATTCGCTGACCACTCTCTCTCTCTCTCTCTCTCTCTCTCTCTCTCTCTCTCTCTCTCTCTCTCTCTCTCTCTCTCTCTCTCTCTCTCTCTCTCTCTCTCTCTCTCTCTCTCTCTCTCTCTCTCTCTATTTATATACAGTGTTTGTATATTATAGACAATCAATATATTCTGGGGGGAATATTAGCCAAAAATAGTGATTTGGTGTAGACAGAATAAAGTACAGAGACGACTCAGGTCCAGTGTACTAAGTCTAGAGAGTATAAAGGGATAGTTCACCCAAAAGATTACTTATATATAATATATATCGATTATACACCCCATGAGGCCTTGAATTCATGGAGATTTTTTTGTTTTTGTCGCATTCCTAAGCAATAATTTGATGACCAGCGGAGATGGAGACTCAATGGAGACTATTTGAGTCTCCTACCAGAGACCCCGCCGGTCATCAAATTAGTGGCTTAAATGCGACAAAAACAAAAAAAGCTTGATGGATTCAAGGCTCCATGGGGTGAGTAATCGATAGAAACAATGTCATTTTGGGGGTGAACTATCCCTTTAAGTGGCTAACAACCTGTATTATAGTATGCGTTTAAGAGAGTTTGAACTTGTTTGATTCCCAAAAATGAGGAACAAAATGTGTCCCTTCATCAGTTCAATAAGGATTAATGATGCAGTTTTCTACTGACGTATGATACGTCTGACTGTGGATCTATATAACATATTCAAAGAATTTGGAGGGATTCCTTTTTAAACGTCACTAAATCACTTTGTGTAGCTCAGTAATCTTTCCACTTTACCTTAGACTGTATTTACATAGAGAATTTCATGTCATTTATTTGTGCTGTTATGGTTATTGAAAATTACACTAATGTATTCACTAGCTCCCACTTGCCGCTTATCTTGAAAAATAGCTAAATCCTGTCTGCTTCACCCAAACATTTTAAGGGGTATAAATGCAATACAAATATATCACACTAGAGTTTCGGGCCCCTCAACCCCAGCCGCGCACGGGGCCCAGCGTGGGTGCGTGTATATTGGGGTACCCAAATCGCCGGAGTAAAAGTGTCCAAAAGAAAAAAAAAAAAAAAAAAAAAAAAAGAAAATTTGGAAAAAATGTTAATAGTGATTGTTACTTTGGTGGTCCGCGGACCCCCTGGTGGTCCGCCGACCCCTGTGAGTGTTGGGACCCCCGGGGACCCCCCTGGAACATGGCGGACCCCTTCGGCAGTTTTTTTTTTTTTCATGCACGGTTTGCTTGTTTCTGTCGCTTGTTTTTTAAAACCTGGCAGCAAACTTGGCAACCCGACTGACATCACTGACCTATCCTTGGTATTTGTACTTCCGGGTTGCATAATGATGACATCACTGTCGAGTCCTGTGGTGTCATGAACCTAGGCAGGTTTGTTTACCACATTAGCCTGGGCAGCGTGCTGTGCTGTGCTGTGGCCGACTGGCCGTGGCTGTTTGTTTTTGTGTTTGGATGAACATGGCACGTGAAGGACGGACATATTGTGATCGAGACATGAGTGAAGTGAAAGTAACGGCCTGGGTGGAACAAAGGAGGTACGTAAGAAGGGGGGGGGGGGTTGAAGCAAAGGAGCTGTGTGTGTGGTGTTGTGGAGGACATGGGCAGAGTGCAATGGCGGCCGCTCGTGTTGTTTCGGCGAAACCCGTCGCCGTGCGGTGTCGGTGGTGTGCACGGTAAACGGTACGAAGCTGCCTCCCCTTCCGTTTTGTCCGACATTTGGTGAGTAGAATTAATTATGTTGCGCGGTGGAAAAGGTGTAGTGAGCAATGAGATGTCCCCTACGCGACGCGTAAATTCAGCGCGGCCGCCGTGG
This sequence comes from Gymnoscopelus microlampas, assembly GCF_963454915.1. Taxonomy (NCBI): domain Eukaryota; kingdom Metazoa; phylum Chordata; class Actinopteri; order Myctophiformes; family Myctophidae; genus Gymnoscopelus; species Gymnoscopelus microlampas. The sequence goes on from NC_139955.1 coordinate 9,632,244, forward strand.
CGAGTGAGTTGGCGACATGTGGTCTGGCGGTGCGGTTGTTTATTCGATAACAGAGCTGTTGGGGTGTCGCACCGAGGGTGCGGAAGTCGCTCGCCATTTATATAGTTAGATATCAAATGGAAAAATGTACAGTTTTGTTAACTACAGTATAAGCTTTGACAGTGGTAGTAAAAGAACCAGCTCACTGCCATAAGATTCAGACATCTCTCTTTAACCAATAGTGGATGATACGCTATCACAAGTCAGCAACTACATTATAGCAAGCTAGAAGGCTGAACACAGATTGAGGGATGGCTAGCAACTAACATCACATTTGTGCACACCTCCAGCAGGCCATGGAAGACACTCCACCCCAAATGTTTCATATCCCTCCTTTACGTTTTGTCCATAGAGTTAAAAATAACGC
>NC_139955.1:9632849-9760349 GCF_963454915.1 Gymnoscopelus microlampas
GGGGGTGGTGGAGGAGGACCAGAGGTGTGGAGGCAGGGCAGGAGAACAAGGAGAACATGACTCCATGCTGGAGCTGATGTTGTGACATCCTGCAGCTGATGCAGAATCAAAGGGGAACTATTTGTGTGGCATAGCAGCAGCAGCAGAGGGGCCGGTCTTAAGGGTAGCGCACGTTTTTTAACCCATTGGAGACCGGGGAATGCATCTTTTAAGATCTCTCTGGGCTATTCAAAAATAGCAGATCTATACAAGCTCCGAGTGCCGCGCTATGAGCTTGTATAGATCTGCTATTTTTGAAAAATCGTGAAAAATGTGTGCAAATCTTTGAATGTATGTATTTTTAAAGCAAACATTTGTAACTCAAATCTATGCTTCTGGTGGGATTCAACAAATGTCTTCTAAATCCTAACAGTTTTTTGAAAAAAACGTATGTTGCTATAATCAGTGGTATACAAAAAGTATATGTATTTGGCCGCGGACCGCCATCTAAAAATATGTTGTTCCAGGGACCCCCCAGAGGCAAAGGTTTGAGTACAAATGTTTGCTTTAAAAATATATATATATTCAAAGATTTGCACACATTTTCCACGATTAAAAAATAAATTGCAGATCTACACTTGTATATATGCTATTTTTTTAATAGCCAAATAAATCTTAAAATGACACCGATGCGTTCCCGGTCTTAATGGGTTAAGGGTACCACATGGTACAGTATAGCGGGCGGGGTGGGGGTGGGGGGTTCTCCTGGGACGTAGCTTAAGCGTTCCTGTCATAACATAGTTTGGTGTTTGGTTCAAAGCAGAGCCAGACCGATATACTGCAGTTTGGGGCGATACACTTTTTTTGACAATCATGAGGCCCGCCCGATGTGTTCTGATTTTTAACCACTTACGACCTGGTGGCATGTCGTTATAGGTGCTTTTTTAAGTTAAATGTTAAGGGGGAAATTGGTTAACTAGGGCTTAAGTGTAGGGGTGTGCCGATACACTAATTTCACGAAACGATACGATACGATATTTGGCTCACAACTTCGATACGATTTCGATACGATACGATACGCACTTTTTTTATTATGAAAATATATGGAGGAGAAAAAAGAAAATGCAAACAAATAATTCTGTTTTTGCATTATTCAGACATGCAAACTTGTAGCTTTTCAGCTACAATAGCCGTTTTGAATCCAAATAGTATGACACCTGACCCGAAAAAAAAACATGTTGTCACTCTTTTCACTTCGGGGCCGTTTGCATGCCTGATTATTATGATTGTTAAAAAAAAAAAAAAAAAAAACGATATTTTTTTTCCCCAAAACGATACATATCGTCGCGAAAACGTATCGCGATATATCGCGGGACGATATATCGGCACACCCCTACTTAAGTGGTTAATTGAAAATGTTATTTGTGCTTATCATTATTTTTATTGCGTCGGCTATATAAGTAAAACTTTCTCAAACAGAGACTTTAATCAAATCTTAGTTTCTCTAATTTACTTGACGAAATATGGGTCAAAACATCAGGTCCAGGACTCTCCTCAGCGTCGGACATACATACATCTGGCATCGGCCGTGCTCTAGTTAAAAGAGGCTTATGGACCGAAGAAGAAGAAGAAGACTTGTTCTCTTGGCTTCCGACGACACTCTCCCTTCGCCCGTTCTTCTCCCCCCCCCCTTCCTCTTCCTCTCCTTCCAACCACCGTAACAATCCTCATGACAACCTTAATGAGCGCGCTCACATTCTGCGCGATACCACTAATTTGAGAAATTTCCAGCACAAAGACATAATTAGACAAACTAATTAGATGAAGACGTCGCTGCACAGAGATCCTCCGCAGTTCAACTCGTCCGCCTACCTGCCCAAGACCGAAATAGGCAGCCGCAGCCGTCAAGCTCCGTCTATGCTAATTCTCCCCTCAGTCGTGTGAGATGTTTGTGAGATGGTGCATATTGTCGCTGTCGGCCGCAAACCTCGTATCTCCGTATGCATTGTTTTTGTAATGTTTTTTTCAAGTCAATGCCCCGAACTCGTCGTAAGACGGCGTTGAGCGAAAGTGTGGAAATCTGCCGATCTACAAGCTCACGGCGCGTCGCATCGCGACCACTCAATGCCCTGTTGACTTTGTCGAACAACAAATTGCTGAAACTCCCTGTTCTATAAGCTTGTATATCTGCTTTTTTTTTTTTACCACTTAAACCATGTACTTAGTGGACCTTATTCTTATGGGCTACACTAAATATATTTGCCAAAAATAGCTTGTACAGTAGATCTACTATCTTAACAATTGTGGAAGAATTTTGTACTTGTATGTTTTCGATACTGTATGTTTTCTACATACAGTAGAAACATACAAGGTTTTTCCGCCTGACAGCGACAATATGAAAGAATAACATTATCTCCCTCTAGGCGTCTCTCTCGCGCCGCCTCGGCAGCCGCTGCTGCTGCTGTGGTGACACACTGGACTCCAAGCGGGGTCTTAACCGCCAGGCAGCCACCGAGCCTGTCTAACCTATATATAACCAACCACCATGGCCTGCATGGAAGACTTGCTTGTCGACACCGACCAGCCGTTTGCACGGAACAACCTGAATGAGCGCCGCGCGGGCCCTGAAACCCTGGCGGGAAAAAAAAACTAAACAGCAAACGAGAGGAACAGAGAGGCACTCCATGCTGTCATGAACACTTAAAGCCTGCCTGAGTTATACTTTGTTGTGTGTGTGTGTGTGTGTGTGTGTGGGGGGGGGTGCGTGGCATAAATAGGCAATCTACAGGGTTGTGAGCTTATAACTCTGATATTTTAAATAAGAAAATATGACTTTTTGATGTTTTTGAAACATTGCAACAACACACATCTTGTATGAAGGTCCCTGGCCTTTTTTTAATCTTGTAAAATAATAATAAGATCACGGTAAGAAACGAGATAAGAGATATTTTTACACACGACCCATAAACATAGGCCCCGCGACCCACAAATGGGTCCCGACCCAGTGTTTGAGAACCACAGGTGTAAGCGTATACGACGTGTTCTCCAGAAGGAATGGAGGCCGTTCTATAATGACGACTATGTGAGGAGGAGAGTGCCTGGCGAGGAGGTGGAGAGCCGAGGGAGGTACAGTAGAAAAGATAATTGATTTTAAAAAGCTCTGGGAAAACCCGCCGGTCTCTGGAGAGAGCTGCAAACCTTCTCCGTTTGACACCGAGAATAATGGAATTAATTCTTAGTTCACGTTTAAGTACATTTAATAAAACGAAAAAAAAATAAAAAAGGGAGACTTGAATTAACAGTTGGTGAAATCCCCAGGGAGAAAGCCAAAGTGTTGGATCTGTTCACCGTTGTTTCCCTCTCTTTTTGCCCTCCAAATCTGCAGGAATGTTGCTGCGGCGTGCTTGGCTACGTAACGATAATCTACATAACAAACACGTTGCTCAACTCGCCTCACTGTACGTAGTGAGAGATAAACAAAGATTAATTATTTCTCTGCAGTGAAATGCAGACTGACTCGCATAAATAAAACCGTGATTCACATTCTCCGCATGTACAAATAGCACAAATCGGTGCACACACTGTTTCTCACCCTCCTTTGGCTTATTAGTGTGCGTGCGTGTGCGTGTGCGTGTGTGTGTGTGTGTGTGTGTGTGTGTGTGTGTGTGTGTGTGTGTGTGTGTGTGTGTGTGTGTGTGTGTGTGCATCTGCGTGCTTGTAATGCTATACTTTTGAGGGCCAAATGTCCCCACAAGTATAGTAGAATTTGATTAATAGACAGTTTCAGATTTTCTTTTGTTTTATGGTTAAAAAAAAGTATTTGGGGAGTTCAGGCTGGGTTTAGGATTAGGATTCGGTATTTAGGATTTAGTTTAGGAGTTTGGGTTAGATTCATTCCTGATTTATAATTCACGCTGGCGTATTGTGGTATTCATAAAATTGCCATCCTGAAAAATTGATGTCCTCAGAAGTATAGTAATCCAAATGTGCGCGTGTGCGCGCACATGTGTGTGTGCGTGTGTGCGTGTGTGCGTGTGTGTGCGTGTGTGTATGTGTGTGTGTGTGTGTGTGTGTGTGTGTGTGGTGTGTGTGTTCCTAACATAGGCCACACATTTGGGGACCAAATGAAAGCGGTTCATTGGGGACAGCGTGTCAAACTGAGGACAACATTGGTGTCCCAATTAGATGTGACTTCATAAGGTTAGCTCGGTGTGTGTGTGTGTGTGTGTGTGTGTGTGTGTGTGTGTGTGTGTGTGTGTGTGTGTGTGTGTGTGTGTGTGTGTGTGTGTGTGTGTGTGTGTGTGTGTGTGTGTGTGTGTGTGTGTGTGTGTGTGTGTGTGTGTGTGTGTGTGTGTGTGTGTGTGTGTGTGTGTGTGTGCTGGTGGGGGGGGTCTGGTGGGGGGTGGCAGAGATGTAAATCAATGCAATACTGAAAGTCTGATGTCAAAGCCACGCCTCCTAGGTCATAAAGACATTCACCCATTCAATTCCCGTCCAATTACATGTTTACGGTGTGGATCGGCGCTGATCCTAGCCGTCTATAAGAGGGTTGGTCTGTGTGTCTGTGTGTCTGGGTCTCTGGAGCTAATCTTGCAAACTTGGACTGATGACTGATGTCACGGTAAGTCTGAGTCGATCCACACGTCTTTTTAAATCACTTATTATAAGAACTGCGTTCCAAAAAATGAAATGAAAAATCTCCTAGCATTTTGTCAGGGAGGTGGCTGTAGCTCTATTGTTTATGATATTTAGTTACATTTGATACAATCTGTGATCTGTGCGTGCAAAGTGCAACGTTTTCATCATCCATCTTTGTGCAATGGTCCCAAACAGAGCTACAATATTGTGACAACTGCCAACTTAGGCTATAATCTAGTACTATAAGTTCAAAGATCAACGATAGCCTCTCAAACCCAGAAACATAGCTTACGACACGTAATGTGCATCGCCTACTCAAAAACAAAAACAAAAACAAACAATACAAGCTCAACGCACCACGTCATGGCGTGTCGACAGCTTATGGATCTGTTCTTTTGGGCACATAAACAATGAGGCGCGACAGAGTATACAAATACTAAGCATTTTGGTAACCAAATAAGCCTGTAGCCTTAGCCTGTAACATTACGTGGTCAACTTAGACATGTAACTTGCTTGTAGCTTACGTCAATGCAGTGAACATTAGAGTAGCATTGAACGAGACAGCAGCGCAACATAGAACACCCAACGTACTCTCACGGATGATCCGATCATCTTATCAAAATATTAAGCAAATGCCAAGTTAACTAAAGTTAGACAGCTGATGCTGAGCTAAAAGAAAAAATGTATAATTAAACGTTATGATGAAAGAGCCCACACACAGCAGCTGTTGTGCTCGCCATGTTGAATACAAGAACGCTCGCCCCGGATAAATTCCGGTGACCTCGGAATGGTCACTAGAGGTATTCCCAAAACGTGTAAGAAAAGGAAAGGACAATGATGTCCGACTCGGTCATGTCATTCATTAATGTGTGAAATACGTCATTAAATAAAGATTGTTAGGATAAGGATAATTCCTTTTATCAGGTCGTTCATCAAAGTCCTTCCGGTCTTGTTTCCAATGAGAACCTGTGAGCAATTAGGGGTTAAGAGTCTTGCTCAGGGACAAATTTCATTTCATCGACACATATGCTGGCCTGGCCTGGAATCGAACCTGGGGCAACCAGGGCCTCTGGCTCTCACTAACCACTCAGCTATGGCCGCCCCGAGTTCACGAGTTCACGAGTGTTCACGAGTCTTTGAGGGGCGAGACTGAGTCGAGTCTCAAGTCGCATGTACAGTATGGTATGTATGGCATGTAGGCCTATGGCATGTATGGCATGTATGGCAACTCGAGTGCGGCTCGAGTCCGAGTCTTAAACTCAAGTCCCCACCTCTGGTATGACGGAGGACAATTGCACGAACATTGAACATATCTGCGATACGATAATTGCGGGTCTTTTCCCGTTCCCCGATCTGAATTTGTTGAGATAGTGTTTGCTGCATACAGTCAGGCAGACAGCATCCTTTTCACAGGTTGATGAGGTTGAGAACTGAATAGTGTTCTGATGTTGATTTCATAATGACAACTGGATACTGCAGTTGGATTTAATTAAAGGGTTCTATCTACAGTTTACGACAGATGGCATGGGAAAAAAACACATTAAAAAACAAGTAATCAACTAACAAAGTCTTCGGTACTCTCTGTAACCAAATGTTTGCAAAAAAACAACGTACGTGCGTCGTGCGCGTGTGTGTGCGTGTGTGTGCAGTGCGTGCATGGGCGCGTGCGTGCATGGGCGCGTGCGCGCGCGTGTGTGTGTGTGTGTGTGTGTGTGTGTGTGTGTGTGTGTGTGTGTGTGTGTGTGTGTGTGTGTGTGTGTGTGTGTACCTGTGCACCAAACCTGTGTACCTGTTTTAAGAGTAGCCAATTATTCATAACCCTTTTTCTCCCAACTTGGTTGTTGTTATGCCAATTAATTCCTCCCACTGCTGTTCTACACTACCAGCTGGCTCACCTGCCAGTGAGGAGCCTCAACCGGGAGGACGTAGCACCTCCGTCCTCCTCCCGTTCAACATTCCAAATGGACCCTTACAGGTCTGTAAATCTGAGAGTGTACATTACGGGTCCATTTGGTTCCGTATGAACAGAACTCTCTCAGAGTTACGGGGGTCCTTGAAAGTAAAACATTTGAGAACCTGGTAACCTGGAACCGGTATAGACGCTCGGCAAGCCGGATGCACTGCGGTGCATTCTAACCCCCTAGACCAGTGGTTTTCAACCCTTTTCATGCCAAGGACCCCTAAATTGATATACATTTGGCCGAGGACCCCCATCTGAAAATATTTTGTGCCAGGGACCCCAAGAAGCAAAGATTTGAGTTAAAATGTTTGCTTTAAAAATATATATTTTCAAAGATATGGATTTTAAAGATTTTCTTTTTTAAATAGCAGATCTACAAGCTTGTAGATCTGCTATTTTTGAATAGCCAAAGCTAAAGAAACACATTAAAGTACACTAAAGTTGAACTCCATGTATTGGAGAAGTGGCAGCTGATGCCAATTTGCTTCGCAAACGGAAGCTCCGCCCTTTCACTCACATAGAATGGAAGCCGAATATTTAATTTTGCACATGTGCGTCCGTACGCGGCGTATATACTTCCCATCCCGGCGCGTTGTGAGCAGCTTGTAGATTAGCCATTTTCACCCAGTGACACCCATCATAAGAGCAGAGTATAAATGAAGTGCGCCTCGTACGCGTGCACAGCGGCACAACCTGGTAATCATACCATCTAAATTGCCAAGCAGATCAATCGATAGGAACACTTTAATGTTGCACCGAATTCCATTGCACAGTAGACATGGTGCTGGCTTCCCTCGACAAATACTTTACCTCACTGGGATTAGACCTGCATAAATAACCATAAGGAACTCCAAAAGTCCCAATCTGTGAGCGCACACATATACACATTACACACACGCACGCACGCACACACACACACGCACACTCACAGGCACGTGCACAGACACACACTCACGTGGGTATTGTGTGTGTGGACATCAACATTTTAGGACAGCAATTTTCTAAATGCCATTTTTGCAATTTTCTAAAACAACCATTTCTCTTGTGAGCACCAGGAACATTGTCCTCACAATGGCCATACTTGTGGGGGACAATTTGGCCCCCACAAGTATATTAATACAGTGTACACACACACACACACACACACACACACACACACCTCAGAGACATGTCTCAGAGGAACAAGGGCATGTGGCGGAACGTCATTTGAATATAAAAGGAAAATGGCCGCGCTGTGTGGAAGCTCGCAGAGTATTTAGCCCACAGACTCAGTACCGATCCGTCTGCGGTGGAAATACTCGCACAGGAAAGACCCCCGTCGAGAGAAGAACCACCGCGGCTCCAATTCAGGGAAGCAACTTTTTTTTTTTAAAGGGAAGAGCCTTTGAAGATTAATGTACGCCATCGACAAGTGACAAACAATTATTTCCATCGCTCGTGTAACACGCTCAGCAAAACCCCCCAGAGACTATTCAAGATATATTCAAAACCAGGTATCCCACAGCACAAAAATAGCCCCCCATTATCCCATCACATCTCCAAGGGTTTATACGACTGAATAATCAATTCTTTTTCGTTTGTGCCACTGGCTGCTACACAATGAAATCCTAAGTGTTAATGTATCCCTTTGAAACGCTGGGAGTGTACAAAATGTAGCATTTTGTACACTCTCAGAGTTGAAAGGATCGTTCGACTTGGTTCTACGTTAATGTTTTAACTGTCGTGGGGGCTGTGATGTATGCATGCGGGTTGTCGTTCTGACGCTGCGGTGCTGAATGATGACTTAGGGAAACGGTTGTGGAAGGGGAGCACGGAGCTAGGGAGAGTTAAATAAATATCTCTCCTCTCGCTCATGACAGTGCGTTTGCTACGTCCCGGAATGTTGCTGTCGCGGCGGGATCTAAATAAACGCCTCGTACGCATTCCGGTCCTTCATGTCTCCCTCCAGCTGCAATCAGCCGCTCGCTTTTACGACAGCCGAGACTGGGTCACCCTAGTAATGTAAAACGCTCTGTGCACGTGTGTGTGCGTTCATGTCTGAGTGTGTGCGTGTGTGTGTGTGTGTGTGTGTGTGTGTGTGTGTGTGTGTGTGTGTGTATATATTTGTGTGAGTGTATACTGTACCTGTGTGTGCACGCATCATCACAGATGTCAGTGATTGTATGTGCGCATGTGCACGTCAGGAAAGGAACTCATAGTCAGAGCTGCAGGGAAACACAGCACAAATGACTACCAATACACATGTGTGCACCGTGCACAGCGCACGCACGCGCACACACACACACACACACACACACACACACACACACACGCACGCACGCACGCACGCACGCACGCACGCACGCACGCGCGCGCGCGCGCGCGCGCGCGCGCGCGCGCGCGCGCGCACACACACATGGTTACATTTTCAAATAAGCAATCAGTCACGTAACAATTCTTTCCCTGATTTCCCTGTTCCTTCTGTTGCCACAAATGAAAAATAAAATCCTGACACATTTGTACTGCTTCAGTTTATTTACTATGAACATATGGAGGAAGTTTCCTGGTGGGTGTGTCAGTGCACACCTGCATCTCAGTCAGCGAGCGAGATGGTTAGCCTATATGTGGTGGAAGTATTGGCATTATTTTGACAGGGGTAAGAACACCACAGTGAGATGCAAACTGTGCCTGGGTGACAAGTGTCTGTCAGCTTCAAGGAGCTCCACTTGAAATTTGAAAAAGCATCTCCAAGCCAAGCACAGCTCCAAAACACTGTGGCAACGCCAGTACGTTCTTGATTTTATGTTTAGCCTAACGGTTATTAGCCTTCAGAGTCAACTGTTATGGGCTGTAGACTAGGCTCTGCAAAGACGGTACAGTCAAAACATTCAACGGTAACCAACTTGCCCAAGGAATGTTCCGGTATACGGCAAAAACAAGCTACCTTTCCTACAGTGGTCCTACAGTAACTGTGGCTTCCATAGTGTCCTACTTGTGGAGACAAGAATCCCTGGCTGTGAATGATTATAATTATTATCCTGTGTAATAACACACATCATCAATACCCCCCCCCACACACACACGCACGCACGCACGCACGCACGCGCGCGCACGCACGCACGCACGCACGCACGCACGCACGCACGCACGCACGCACACACACACACACACACACACACACACACACACACACACACACACACACACACACACACACACACACACACACACACTCTTCATCTCTGCAATTCAATCCTCACTTCTCCCTGTTCAACAAAACATTTCGAAAACATTTCTCATTTCAAATGTCCTTCAAGACGTTTCTCTCTGTCTTACGGTGGTAAACCGAGAGCAAAGCCTTCATAATTCATAATTAAATAGCAGATATACAAGCTCACAACGCGCTGCATCCACATGGCGTTGCGAGCTTATAGAACTGCTATTTACGCCGCGAGACACCGTCACACCACGGAGCACAAATTGGGCAAAAAGCTCTACTCATCAGCAGACAGTATCTGGCACAGAGACTAATGTGTCTGCTCCAGCGGCTCTGACTGTCACTCAATCCTCTCTGAATCAGGCGTGGTTCAAGTCCAGCCAACGTTAAAAAACAATCCGGTTCAATTATCACTAATGCTAGCTTAATTACGGCGCCACATTGGCGCGGTCCACACAAAAAAAAGCTGCGGCGGAATCAAATTGAAACGAAAGATAATGAAGCGTCAACAGAATGCGGCATCAACGGGCATAAATAATGTTTTTTTTTTTTTAAACACTCAATCGGCACGCTGCGGCAGACGTGTGCAGCCCCAATATAGCCTGTCTGTTATTTGTACATAAATTCACAACATCGTTTAGAGTAGCAAACAAGCCTGTCTTCAATGGTTGGTAATTATGTGCGGCAGCAAATAAAGCGCGCTTCCTTTCTGAGGCGGCTGGTGGCTTGTTAAGTGGTGTGCAGACAAAACAGAGAGCTTGGAAAAATAAAAGGTGCAGGGGCAACATCCAGGGCGCAGCGAGCTCGCGCTGCCATTAGAAACAACACCGTTTGTTCCAAGTGGGGAAAGAAGAGAGCTAGCACACCCTGAACCCATGCACCCCACCCCTCTGTATCCACCCCCTCCCTCCCTCCGTCCGTCCGTCCATCCCTTTCTCATTCTCTCTTCCTCTAATCTTCTCTCTACCTCTATCTCCATCTCTCCAGGAGTTCTCTCCTATTTTTAACCCCTCCCACCGTACATCATTTTCCTAGTCTTGTGTTCTCCTTTTTTTTTTTCATCATCAACCTCACCCCCCACCCCTTTTTTTTCATCCTCTCCCTTCCTTTCTGCAAACACCCCTCCTCCTCACCCTGCCCCCCCCGCCACCCCTCTCCCCCCCCCCCCTCTCTCCAACCGACGTATCGCTAGATAAGGCTAACGAACGAAGGTGGCTTATTATTCCGGCGTCGGGGCTCCGTGGCGGTGGCGACGCGCGTCTTCCTTTCGAGCCGCGCTAGGAGGAATTCAAAGAGAAACATGCTCAAATTAGACAAGGGGCGATGAATCTATTAGAGTTATTATATAACCAAAAACTAGAGCTTGTGTGTTGCCCGCCACCGTGTGCGCCATTACAAAGGGAACAATGCATGCGAGGCTGCACCGCGTGAGACCAATTAAAATGTAGCCCAGTCATATAGGTTTTCCTGTCTCCCCGAGTCATGTTGTGTGAATATGTCGCCTTCACACCATTCATGTCGCTGCACCTGTGTCCGTCGCATTAACCGCCCCCCCCCCAACCCCCAACCCCCCCGTCTTACTTAAGACTCAACGACCAGGCTGATCTCAGATCTGTTTCAAGAAGCCCAGGAGCTAAATTGCAGAGGACCCAGGAGAGAGAGAGAGAGAGAGAGAGAGAGAGAGAGAGAGAGAGAGAGAGAGAGAGAGAGAGAGGAGCAGGGGGAAATTAGTATCTATCCATCAGCAATATAAGAGTGTAATGCCAGATGATTTGTACTGTACTTGGTTGCGCGCCGTGTCACGCAACCCAAAACAGCAGATCTACAAGCTCACAAACGTGTCGAGCCAGCTGTGACACGTTTGTGAGCTTGTAGATTGGCTATTTTCGGCAGACGACACACACACACACACACACCGGCGCCTAACCGAGTGTAAATCACCCTTAATGTGAAGTCAGGAAATGAGCTCTAAATGTTCAGCTTGCATCCTTGCGGTCCCAGTGGCCACCGACCAACATATTGAGATAAATCAGGCCATCCAGAAAGTGGCTTAATCGGCTACAGTTTAATTGGACTTTTATTTTTTTGGTTAATGGCAGAAATCCTGATGCATTGCTTTAATTATCCTGGCTGGACTGATCCATGAACACATTGGAAGCATGCGGTCTGAGTTGGCATCCAAACAGTCTCCCAAATCCCTCTCATCCCCATTCCTTTGCTAAAATAAAACAAACCAAAAAAAACGACTACACCGTAAAATCCAGAGCGTTCATTTGGCCACTTTTCAACCTGGCGTCCCTATTTTGTGCCATGTCATTTATAGGCAAAGCTTTAAAATAGCAGATCTACAAGCTCTAAACGCCATTGCGATGTACATATAGGGCTTAAGTGGTTAACGCAATTAACACCGTAATGTCCCTGATTGTCTATACTGCAAGTCACAATGTTTTTTAACCACATGAACCCTAGTGTTCGTATTCTGGAGCCAACATTTTCCCCAAAATTGCCTTTTTCAACGAACTGATGTAGATCGGCTATTTCCGTCAAAGAGATTTCGTGTAGAGCAGTGGTTCTCAACCAGTGGTACAGGGACCACCAGTGGTTCTTGAGGGGGTTCCAGGGGTCCCCAGCAAAAGGTGTTAATACATTTTCACCCCTTTATCCACATTGTATATGTTGGCTATTCAAAAATAGCAGATATACAACTTGTAGATCTGCTATTTCTGAACATTTTCAAAAAATCTTGAAAGTGTTTGAAGAATTTTTACACAAATCTTCTCTTCTGAGGGTCTCTGGCACAAAACATTTTCAGATGGGGGTCCGCGGCCAAATGTATATCAATTTAGGGGTCCTGGGCATGAAAAAGGTTGAAAACCACTGGTGTAGAGGACCTCGGGCCCTGGGGGAGGGGACCACCGGTTCAATGAAGTACATGGAGGGTTTAAGTGGTCAAAACCCAGCCGGCTGTCATCGATGAAGCCATTTGAAAGGAAGAATAAAGGGGGCTGATGTCATTAGGTCTCACACACAAGCCCCCCCCCCCCCCCCCCCCCGCACACGGTTGGCTGTGGTCCTCCTCCCAGCCAATCACAGCCCAGCCTCTACTCCACTCCATACCCGCAGCCGGGCCAATCGCAACATCGACTACGCTCCGTCAAACGCTCACAGGCAGCCAATGGAGTGAGACTTCCTTAATGTCTCTCTGATTGGGGCAGCTGCTTTTTTTTTCCTCCTTTATTTTTCTCTTCATTACAAAGACTGCGCTGTAACAGTTTCTCCTCGGCGCCTCCTCACACCTCGTGCTGCTGACGCATATCTTCTAAAAACGGGGCGTTATTTTAAAGTAGATTAGCACACTGTTTACTGCTGTGATGTATGCCTCTTCTCTGTGTGTATGAATGTGTAGACTGACATACTGTATGTCTGAGTACCAGTCAGTGGTGGAAGAAGTACTTAGATATTTTACTTAAGTAAAAGTAGCAATACCACAATATAAGATACGCTGTTACAAGTAAAAGAAAGGCCTGTGTTCAAAATGTTACTTGAGTAAAAGTACAAACGTAAAAGTACTAAAATGTTTGAAAATAGCAGATCTACAAGCTCACAACACGTCGCAATGCGACACGTTGTGAGCTTGTAGATTGGCTATTTTCAAATAGCCTATGTATATAATAGGGCTGATGTGGTTGTATGTTTTATAATATAATCATTTATATCTGCAAAGTAACTAGTAACTGAAGTTTTCAAATAGTTGTAGTGGAGTAAAATTACAATATTTGCCTCTGAGATGTAGTGGAGTACAAGTAAAAGTATTGAAAATTAGAAATACTCCAGTAAAGTAACAAATACCTCAAAATTGTACCTAAGTACAGTACCTGAGTAAATGTACTTAGTTACTTTACAGCACTGGTACCAGTGTGTGTGTGTGTGTGTGTGTGTGTGTGTGTGTGTGTGTGTGTGTGTGTGTGTGTGTGTGTGTGTGTGTGTGTGTGCGTGTGTGTGTGTGCGTGTGTCTCTGTGTGTGTGTGTGTGTGTGTGTGTGTGTGTGTGTGTGTGTGTGTGTGTGTGTGTGTGTGTGTGTGTGTGTGTGTGTGTGTGTGTGTGTGTGTGTGTGTGTGTGTGTGTGTGTGTGTGTGCGTGTGCGTGATCTATTTTCAGATCTGTTTTCGATGCACAACAGATCAGCTAGTTTTCGTGCTTTAGGCTAATAGGGTTAAAAATGCCTTCATTAAATTGCGCTCCTAAAATGCTGATGTCCTCACAAGTATAGTAATTTGTGCGTGTGTGTGTGTGTGTCTGGGGGGGCGGAGGGGGAGGGGGCAGAGCACAGGCAGTAAAGAGCTGAGTAGAGCGCTGGGGGTCCCTGGGGGGGGCGCTGCAGCTCTCTGCTCTGGGCCATGAAAAGCAATCAGAGCCCTGCCTTCCCTCTCTGGACTTACCTCCGCCTTTAATTACACCACTCAGCTACAGCGCTGGTTCTCAAAGTGGGGTCCGGGGACCCCCAGGGGGTCCTTGGGGGGGTTCCAGGGGGTCCCCAGCTAAAAGTAGTTAACATAGCGTCACAATGATTTTAACCGCTTAAAACTTTTATACGTTGGCTATTTAAAAATAGCAGATATACAAGCTCGTAGCGCGGCAGGCGTGCCACGCTATGAGCTTAAAAAAATTGAGAAGCACTGAGCTACAGCACTGAGAGACTGCCTCCGTTGTCACACACACACACACACACACACACACACACACAGACACGCACACAGACACACACACACACACACACTTTGGCATTACTACACTTTACGACAAAAACATTTTAGGAGGGCAATTTATGAATGCCACTTTTTACAATTTTTAACCCTGAAGCCTGAGTTGTATACAGTACGTAGATGCGCACCTAAAATAGCCGATCTACAAGCTGGGCAACTGCGTCGCGCTCGCGCTGCAGCACATTGTGAGCTTGTAGATCGGCTATTTTTGGTGCACGACACTGGCGCGCAGCGGCATATAAATCAGGCATAACTCTTACCCCAACCGCTAAATGCGTAAACCTAATCTTATAACCACATCCTGAACCTTTTGTAATTGTAAGCCTAACTCTATAAAAGTATTTTTTTTAAAACCATATTAAAGAACAGTTACCTCTTGTGAGGACCAGGAGAACTCAAATTCCACTTTACTGTACTTGCATTACTATTACTTGTGAGTTGTGAGGTCATGTGGTCCTCATAAGTATAGCGATACAAGTACACACTGGCCTTGCATAACAGGGTTCCGCGTATTATTTCATGGTAACAAGATTCTACCAAGCCCCGCCCTGCCTGCCTTGCGATTGGCTGAATGCAAAAACGAGAAAACAAGTCTCCGGTCAACGGTGGGAGCGTTGTCACATTCTAATAAAGCCCAAAACACACACTGCAGACCTTATCCTCCCGTGATCGATGCCGATCCCGATGCCGGTACTCTTTTTCCGACAACCGTGGACTACTTTTTTTCCGATAAAGTATAGTTTTGGACCGCGACGGAGGCGCGACGTCTCAAACGAACTTGAGCCACGAGAGGCACCACCAAGCGAGCTAAAGCGAGTTGCCGTGCCGAACGTTGCGAAGTTTGCTTGACCGACTCAGCGGCGTCCGAGTTATGTTGTACCGATACGCACAGAATCATAAATCATGCTTTGGGGCGAGCGTTTGCCCCAACTGCCACTCAAAGTGACTACTGGCCAATCACAGCGCGTCTTTTCCGGGACTTGTCAGAATCTAGCTGTATAAAACTATCACGCCAGGGTTCCACAACGCCCATGGATGCTTAAAGGAAGCCTTCACCCATTTTCAACCTATCTTTTTCTAATTGGTCCTCACTAATGCTCATTATAATATGGTACCATTTTTGTCTATTCACTCTGTGTCTCAGAGGAGGGCTGTGGACAGTTCAGAAACCTGCCTACCAGTGACATCATCGATGGGGAATCCAAGCTAATAGAAAATGCAAGCCTCCTATTCCTGGAAGGTTAGCATGCTATAATGGAAGCCATTGTTCTGGGAATAATACAAATCTAAATATATATTGTTTTAATATTGTTTAAAAAAATAATCTGCCTAATGATGAACTGCCCACAGCCCTCCTATGAGACACAGACCGGGTAGAAAAAATAGTGCTATTTTATCATGAACATTAGTGAGGACTAATTATATGAAGATAGGTTGAAAATGGGTGAAGTCGTCCTTTAATGCTTAATGAGACACACGTAGGCGTCACAGCCTCCACAGAGCAGCCTACGATTTTGAAACAAGTAAATAAGTAAATAAATAATAATACAAACAACAAACAACAAACATACATAGGCTACAATAACAACAAAACAGCTGTGATTATAATCAGCTAAACAGCATGAATCCCAAATGATTATGGCTTTAAAACAACACAACTACATCTGTGTTAAAACTATAGGGGACAACATGCCGTACTTGACCAAAGGGAACCAGCTGATAAGGTTTGTTGTTACTGCATTTACTAGTCTCTTATCCGTTAGCGTTTACAATGTACAAGCTGGGAGAAAAAAATCATCACAAATGAGATCGTTACACATAATTAGCACGAACAGGGGTTAAGAAAAGAGGGTGATTGATGAGGATTAGTTCACTCTATATGATTAACCCATTAAGACCGGGAACACATCGGTATTTTTTGAAAAATCTTGGAAAATGTGTGCAAATCTTTGAATATATCTTTTTAAAGCGAACATTTTTAACTCAAATCTTTGCTTCTGGGGGTCCCTGGAACAACATATTATGAGATGGAGGGGGGTCCGCGGCCAAATACATATCATTTTGGGGGTCCTTGACATGAAAAAGTTTGAGAACCACTCATTATAGCAACATAAGTTTTTTCAAAAAACTGTTAGTTTTTAGAAGACATTTGTAGAATCCCCCAGAAGCAAAGATTTGAGTTACAAATGCTCACTTTAAAAAATATATATATATTCAAAGATTCGCAAAAAAAAAATCACGATTTTTCAAAAATAGCAGATCTACGAGCTCATAGCGCGGCACTCGGTGCCGCGCTATGAGCTTGTAGATCTGCTATTTTTGAATAGCCCAAAGAAATCTATAACATGACACACGCAGATTGCGTTCCCGGTCTTAAAGGGTTAAAACAGTGGCGGGGCGGGCAGAGGGCCGAGGCACGGAGCCCACATGGCCGAGAGGAGATAACAGAATGTGTACACAAGCTGCTGGCTTTTATGGCTGCGACGCGTCCCCATGACAGCATCTGAACCACATTTTCAGCTTTCCGTGGAAGGGAGTCAAGATGTCGAGAGATGTTTCACTGGGGCTCCATGTCTCACTCCATTTAAACCCTTTAAAGGGACAGTTCACCCCCTTTTTTTCCCTACCGATTGCTCACCCCATGGAGACTTGAATTCATGGCATTTTCTTTTTTGTTTTTATCGCATTCCTATAAGCCAATAATTTGATGACCGACAGCGGTTCCGGTAGGAGACACAAAGGAGGCTCTTTGTGTCTCCTACCGGAACCGCTGCCTATACCGGTCCACTGGGAATCAAATTATTGGCCTAGGAATGCGACAACAAAACAACAAAATATCCACAAATTCATGTCTCCATGGGGTGAAAACATATTTTTTGGGGGTGAACTATCCCTTAAAGACCTAAGGCCGATTCTACAAATACCTTCTATAAATCAATATAGTTCTCAAACTGTTTTGTGCCAAGGACCGCCCAAATTGATATGTATTTGGCCCTGGACCCCTCCCCCACATCTGAAAATGTTTTATGCCAGGGAACCCCCAGAAGAGAAGATTTGTGTTAAAAAAACTATTTAAAAATGATTCAATTGTTGTCAAGAAATGGAGCGAAAGGGTTGCAATTAGTGCATCCTGAACTGATTCATTTCAAACTGTGGCCATTATTTCATATTATTATATTCTACAATATTCAGTGAGTCCTGAGTCATGAGTTCTGATGTCAATACGCTCAAAATAAAACGGTTTAACGGCAAATAAGCATTGTTTTCCATTCGTTTAACATCAATTAACATCAATTAACATAATTTTCCACTTTCTCCCCGTAGTACCTCTGCGTACCCCTAGGGGGTGCACGTACCCCCACGTACCCCCACCTTCACTGATTTAAACATGCGAAGGGCAAAAAAAGGAAAAAACGCTAACGAGATACGACAAGGCCCAACAGGGCTGGATGTGAATGAGCGCCGTATCTCCTGTTGTAAAGCTGGGTTGTCGGCGCGTCACGGAGTGAAGATGTGGTTTGATATGATCGCTCCAGTCACTTCTCCACATCTTTGATCTTCAAACGGGGGGCCGTGGCGGGCGCCTGGACCCAAGAAGACCCTCTCTGTCTGTCTGTCTCTCTCTCTCTCTCTCTCCCTTCTTCTTCCTACACGTCACCCACCCAGCCCCCGGGCCCAACGCACGCTGTGTGCCGTCACACATGATAATGAAACCCGCGTCAACGTGTCAACTCAATTTCCCCCTCTTACGGTCTCTCCTTGACTCAATCAATGCATGGTCCTCCATCTGGCCTGTCGTCACGTTACAACGAGGAGGAGGAGGGATTTGGGGAAGGGAGGTGACAGACACTTGCTAGATCATGCTCTGAAGAGGATACCAATGGAACCAAATGGACCCATAAGGGTCCTTTTATGGTTCCACTCATACACACACCATTAAGACCGGGAACGCATCTGTGTCATTTTTTGATTTCTTTAGCTATTCAAAAAATAGCAGATATACAAGCTCATAGCGTGGCGCTCGATCTGCTATTCTTTTGAAAAGTAGTGGAAAAAAACTGCAAATCTTTGTATATATATTTTATAAAGCGAACATCTTTGCTTCTGGGGGGGTGGGCCTGAAACAACATATGTTGAGAGGGGGGTCCGTGGCCAGATACATGTCAGTTTGGGAGGTCCTTGACATGAAAAGGTTTGAGAACCACTGATTAAAGCAACATACGTTTAAAAAAAAAAAAAAAAAACTGTTAGGATTTAGAAGACATTTGTAGAATCCCCACCAGAAGCAAAGATTTGAGTTACAAATGTTCGCTTTTAAAAAATATATATATTCAAAGATTTGCACAAATGTTCACGTTTTTTCAAAAAATAGCAGATCTACAAGCTAAGAAGTGCCGCGCTAAGAAATCTTAAAATGACACAGGTGCGTTCCCGGTCTTAATGGATGAAATGAACACAAAGGATGTTTTGCTGTGTGGTGTCATTGGCCTCTGGCCCCTAATGAGTTTAATGTTACATTTTTCGAAGCTCTAATTAAAGTTATCAGACCAAATCGTTGTACAAAGCACTATTTTGCATACAGGGCACAATGTGGCAACATCCTCTACTGGGACAAATAAACCAAGAAATATCAAAGTGTTGATTTTAAAGGGAGTGTACGTGATGTGTTGTAAAAAAATAAAACAAAAAACAACAGTTTTTTGGTCAAACAAATGTTAAAGCTCAATATTAGAGATGTACCGATATACCAAATGGACCCTTACAGGTCTGCATCTCTGAGAGTGTGCAAATGGAACCAAATGGACCCTTATATGGTTCCATTTGTACACTCTCAGTCAGTAGCGTAGCGGTCCAGGCACCTATAGGTTACAATGTAGCCTGACAGTGCGTTGCGGGTTCGAGTCCCGATGCCAACGCCCTTTGCTGCGTGTCACTCCCCCTCTCTCTCCCCATTTCCTGTCAGCCTACTACTACAAAATAAAGGCATAAACGCCCCAAAATAAATCTTAAAATATATATATCATCATGTGATAAATTCCGTGGTATCGGAAAGGCATAGACTGGCATACTCGCCGATACCGATACCCGCATTTTAAGCAGTATCGGCAGCTTTTCCGATACTGCTATTGGTATCGGAAACGACTCTGCTCTATTTGATATGCTAGCTACAGCAGTGGTTGTCAAACTTTACCATCTCAAATATTTTGTTCCAGGGACCCCCAGAGGCAAATATCTGAGTTGAAAATGTTGTCTTAAAAAATATATATATATCCCAAGGTTTGCACAAATGCTCAAGATTTTTCAAAAATAGCAGATCTACAAGGTCATAGCGCGGCACTCGGTGCCGCGCTATGAGTTTGTATATCTGCTATTTTTGAATAGCCAAAGTATAAAAGCTTCAGATTATTGTGACGCTATATTAACACATTTTGCTGGGGACCCCATGGAACCTCCTCAAGTACCCCTGGGAGTCCCCGGACCCCACTTTGAGAACCACGGAGTGTTCAGTAACAGGGGCCTCTGCATCTCTCCCACTCTTTAGTGTATACAGAAAATACATTTTCAGGGCGGGATACCAATTTGATACAATCGGGAGAGAGAACCCCGCAAAGGTAATTTATCAGCTTCAAATTTATAGTGTTCCAGTTCCAATTATGTGTGTGCCATTGTTTTGAGTGTGTCATTACTTCCAATTTCACTTGTTTATCCTGTATCCCGTAGGCCTATACGAGTTCTCTCTCCTGATTGGATGAAATGGTATCACAACTAAAGATCTGTTACCAGGGTCTCACTTTATAGCAATGATTAGTATCAGATAATAGTATATGCACTTATTTTAGCAAAAGAAAATATTAATTAAACCCCTAAACCACACAGATTTGTTTTTTTATAAATTAGAAAATACATGTGGAAAAACCCTATTGAAACTAAAGTTAAAAACAAATTCTAACACCCTATAATAGTAGGACTGCGGCTCATTATGTTGTAGCATGGTTTAGTCTGGGCAGGCTGGGACATCCATCCAGTCAACATCTGTCAGGAACACAGACCTCTTCTAAAGGAGCAGACACACTGCTCTAATACTGAGTGACCCCCCACAGTGATGCACACACGTGTGTGTGTGTGTGTGTGTGTGTGTGTGTGTGTGTGTGTGTGTGTGTGTGTGTGTGTTTGTGTGTGTGTGTGTGTGTGTGTGTGTGTGTGTGTGTGTGCGTGCGTGCGTGCGTGCGTGCGTGCGTGCGTGCGCGCGCCCTGCTATTATATCGCGATATTTGGCCCCGACTGGATATACATTGGGGTGTTTTTAAAACGTTTGTGATCAATCATTTAGGGGCATCCATATCACGGTGGAGAGAGAGAGAGAGAGAGGGGGGGGAGGTAAGATGATGTGTTGTCCCATTGGGTTTCAATAACCCATTCATCAATCATTCATTAGTTTAGGATACATACTACTGTACTAGAATATTCTGCTTCATTCCTATATCCCTTATTCCTTCTCTCTTTTTTTGGGGGGGGGGGGTGCATTGATTCAAAATGCCGACCACCACCACCATACAGGCCAGGCCACTATACAAAAACACACAGTAGCAGCTAGGTGATGGATCCCCCCCTCCCACAAAAAAAAACCCGGTCCAATGTCGATCGGACCCACACGTGGCATTTCTATGATCTAGTGTGACATTTCTACAGATCGGGTCAGAAAGCTGTGCTTTGAATTAAGTGTGTGTGTGTGTGAGGGGGGGGGGTATTAAATTCTCTCAGAGAGGGAGAGAGAATATGGTAATCGATGGGTGACGAATGGATGTAGAGGGCTAATATACGACAGACAGCTGTCCCAGGGAGGGAGGCTCTTCTATAGGCTACTACACACACCCGCATGCCTTTATTGGAGCCCGAGCCATTCCTGCCTTTTAAATCAAACACGCCGTTCGGTCCAATTAAACACGATCTAACACAGTGTTTAACGTCAAGGTGTCATGGATGGCGGGACTCACCCCAAACACACATCGGCTGATCGTAATAACGTTGCACTATAGTCTCTTCTTACCTCCAGTCCAGATCCGTCTGCACCACAAACTGCGTGCTTTTTTTCTCCTCCTCCTCCTCTGATCCTCCTTCTCCGGATCGCGGTGGATCCTTTAACGGGATCCTGTTTGCTGCCTCGGACAGAATCTCAGATGCAGCGTCTTCCTTTCCCCGAAATGCAAACCCTTCTCCTGCCTCCTCCTCTCCTTCATGATCATGTTCCACAACCAGCAGCGAGCAGCGATCAGCCCGGGCCTCCCTCTCCCTCTTCTCCTCCTCCTCCTCCTCTCCTCTCCTCCTCCTCCTCCTCCTCCTCCGTCCGGTGCAATAGCAGGTGAACGCGCCTTCAGTGATGGAGACGCTCCTCTCTTCTTCTCCTCCTCCTCTGCTGCCGCTGCTCCATTTTACATTTAATACGGGAAGAGATGGTTCCTGTTCCAGAGGAAAGGTCCGCTGATGACGGTCAGTCAGCGCGTGTCATCATAACAACAATAATGCCGATAATAATGCTGATAATAATGATGATAATAATGTTATAATATGATCCCCATATGGTATTCAGTGGATAGAAACGGGACTCGTGTCACTGCGTCCCGCCTGCTCTCTACCTTTTAGAAGATGCTTGTGTTGCCATTGTCAGAGAGGTTTTTTTTCTTCCTTTTTTTTTTTTTTTCTTTTTGCAGCTGGACCTCTCTCTCTCTCTCTCTCTCTCTCTCTCTCTCTCTCTCTCTCTCTCTCTCTCTCTCTCTCCTCTCTCTGTCTCTCTCTCTCTCTCTCTCTCCGTGCGGCGCGCGGTCTCGTGGGCGCGTCCTCGCCCCCCCCTCTCTCTCTCTCTCTCTCTCGCTCTCTCTCTCTCTCTTCGACCTGTGAACGCGCACCGAGCAGTCGACGCAGCCAGGGCCACGCACGCACGCACGCTGCACGCACGCACTCACGCACGCCCTGACAGACGCGCTGAGCAAATCAGGTACCAGCCCCAACACCCCCCCCCACCACCCCTGTGTGTGTGTGTGTGTGTGTGTGTGTGTGTGTGTGTGTGTGTGTGTGTGTGTGTGTGTGTGTGTGTGTGTGTGTGTGTGTGTGTGTGTGTGTGTGTGTGTGCCTGCGTGCCTGCGTGCGTGCGTGTGCGTGCGTGTGTGCGTATGTGTGTGTCACACACATACATACAGTACACACACACACACACACACACACACACACACACACACACACACACACACACACACACACACACACACACACACACACACACACACACACACACACACACACACACACACACACACACACACACACACGCACACCGTCTCCAAATAGGACTGTATCATAACAGGGCAACTGCAATGACATGAATAATGAATATCTACTCATGTCATGTGTGCCTGGGCTGGATGATGATACTGTAGCTACGCTCATCATAATGCATTTATCAAAATGGAAGCTTTTCCCTGTGAATAGAATAGCTGCAGACTTTCTCCTCTTTCGAAATTATGGACCAATCGTTTCTTTCAAATTCTGAATGAAGTGAGTCGATAAATCGGTGATCTCGCAAGGTCAACGAATGTGATATAGGACAGCGGTCCCCAGCCTTTTGAATGTCATGGACCCCCAGTTTGATATGCATTAGATCTGTTTTTCATTTTGTCTCTGCGGAACCCAATCTACACTGTCAAATCTCAGTGTTAATTTAACTGAGAGTGTACAAATGGAACCAAATGGACCCATACGGGTCCATTTGGTTCCATTTGTACACTCTCAGAGTTACAGACCCATAAGGGTCATTTTTAGACCCCAGGTGATTCCCGGACCCGACTTTGAGAACCAGTATTAGTGCATTAGAGTGGTGTATTATGTGTCAGTCATAATTCCACACATTGTATTGCTTAATGAGACACTCATAGTGTTTTATTGTAATAATGAATATAGGTCGGTTTACTCACAGTGGAGGGGTCAGAGTTGTGTGCTGACAGGCAAAAATGACATTCCTATAGACAATAAATAATTGTTAAAGGAGCACTTCACCCATTTTCACCCTTATGTTCATGTTAGTCCTCATTAATGCTCTTCATATGCATGCTCCATTTCTGTCTACTCACTCTGCGTCGGCTGAAGCGGACTTGAGCCACCGCCGAGCGGGGCGGCGTGCAGAGCGTTGCGAAGTCCGATTCTGACGACTCAGCACCGTCCGAGTAATGCACCGATAGGGACAGAATCGTAAATCATATGTTGGGGTGAGCGTTCGTACCTACTGCCAATCAAAGTGACTACTGGCCAATCACAGCGCGTCTTTTCCGGCAGTTGGACATGTCACGTGGCAGCACATGCCTTAATATTGAATCAACCTAAAGAAAAGGCTGATAAGACCCAAATAGACCCAACTAGTTGGGACGATGGGCCCAACTGGGCTGGATGTTTTGGAGCCCAATCTATGGGCTGATAACGTGAAGATCGGCTGAGCTAATAGACCGATGATGTCACTGCAGTAGGCAGGTTTCTGAACTGTCCACAGCCCTCCTCCGAGACACAGAGTGAGTAGACAGACAATAGGTGGCATCTTATGAGCATTATAGGCTCTATGCACAGCAGCCATATTGGATGGAAATTGGGCCTCTTCCTTATTTCCTTCACAGGTGTTACCAATGATACTAATGAAGGCTCTGTTCCATTTAGTGTAGCACAGTGGTTCTCAAACTTTTTTAATTTCAAGGACCCCCATAACGCTGAGTGTACAAATGGAACCAAATGGACCCATAATTTGTACACTCTCAGAGTTACACACCCGTAAGAGGCCATTTGGAACCCCCTCAAAGAACCATGAGGGTCCCTGGACCACATTTTGAGACCCACTGGTGTTTCCTGTGAGCCAACATGCACAACATCAGCACCCTGACTCTGTTTGACCAGAATGGAACAGAGTCTTACTTACTATTATTGGTAACACCCAATTTCTTTCCAATATGGCTGCTGTGCATATAGCCTATTATATGAACTTAAGGGTTTTAAGCATAGGTAAAGCATAGCTAGGATGGTATTTAAAGGCCTTTTAACAGTATGAGTAGACCGGAATATTGTAGGGGGTGCAAGCGACCTCTGGACAATTACATAACACATTTCTAGGTGGAATATCTCTACCTGTCTCCCTATAAGACATTATACGGCCACCCATCCGACCACATTCGGCTGCCGTGTTAAGTGGTCACGATGGGTGGGCACTCAGCATGACAGGCTATGTAAGAGACATGTTTACAATCGCCCCGATGAACTCAGATACTTGATTAAACCAGAATATCCATGTGCTAAAACAGAAACCGTATCGACTGCAAGGCTTACAGATATAGTTATCATAATGTTAGATATAAGAAAGGACTGATTACTGCAATTACTGACATTTTATCTCTGTATCACCATCTATCTTTCTCTCACACGCACACACAGAATACAAAAAAAGAAATACATTGAATAATAAATTGTAAATGACATATTACATAAATGCACATAGTCATTCATGCACAAAGAACACACACACACACACACACACACACACACACACACACACACACACACACACACACACACACACACACACACACACACACACACACACACACACACACACACACACCGCACATTACCTTGTAAACAGATTAGTTTATCTTATTAGCCTGTTGCCTCTTTTCACTTTAACCGCAAGTGCTGTAAGCTAATGATCTCCATAGTAACAGAAATACAGCTCTTGAAATACCTTTCCAACAACAACATTCATCATTACAGGTGTTATTTAACAACATACGGTACAAACAAACTGACTTTATACATTTTCTCAGCAGAGGATAACAAATTCCACTAAACACCATTTTGAACTAAGGATGCAACAATGTGACATTATTGGCCGAAACTGATCAACATTGCTGTTATGATCGATTACTGATATTTACAGATGTCAATATTATCTGTATAAAAACAAGTACAATTTTGGCCCATCACGAAAAACTAGGGATATAAGACATTGAGATTTTGCCCCATATCCAAACATAAACAACTGAAATTTATTTTTATTTAACATTTTTCCATCCTTGACCCCTTTGAAAGATTCCGCAGTGGCAGCACTGATTGATATGCACTCAGCTTTCATCATCACAAAAGAGCTTTTTCAGCTTCATATTCAGACAAATAGTGAATCAGAAGGGGGATATTTAACTGTCATCCATAAAAATGGGTCTGCGACCGAAAACAAAGTGGATGAAGATGTAGAAGATGGAAGGTGGACAAAATCCACTCAACACTAGCTAATGGATGCAGAAGCTGAATTCTTGCTTTGGTGTAATGGACAACAGCCACTCAAAACTAGCTAATGGATGCAGATGGAGAATTCTTTCTTTGGTGTAATGATCAACAGCCGCTCAAAACTCAGAAACAGCTACAAATAGATGGCAAATGATGGATGAAATGCATCCTACCCAGCTACATGGTAAAAAGAAAAAACTGCTGAAATACATTATTCTGAAAGTAGTGAGAAGTAGACAACATTTCTAGCTGTTTTGTCTCTTTGTACCATGAAAAGGTCTTTATAAATATAGAACATTTAAAAACTATATAATATAAGGAAGGAAGAAATAGAAAGATAATTTGTCAAGTGAGCAGTTGCAGCTTTGTAACATGGCTGCTTGACAGCTGCCCTTGCACCGAAGAAATAATAAAATAATAGCATAATAAATTAACCCTTTAACCAAGCAGTTACACATTTCTTAACAGTTTCCGGTTAAACGGTTAACTAAGAACATTTTTGTGAATTAACAACAAAAAAAATGTGTTGTCACAGTCTTGTGGCCCCCAACTTCAAGTAATTGTATAACTGTGGCCACCCTAATCTAGACGTGCTAGTGGTGCTACGACAACACACAACACAGCGGATCTACATTAGGAAATACATACTCACCAAAGATTATATTTACGCACATTTGGGTTGGCACAACGCAGTTCTGGTGGATGTTCATTTGGGACCCTGAGTGAGTCACAAACTTTCCTCCATTCTGAACAGTATAGCCTATATTTTATTTAACCAACCATCCAATAATAATTACATTCATTTTTACATTGGAACATAGAATGTCTCCTGGGGCCACAGGAAAGCTCCGCTGGGGCCTGGATTTTGCCCGCGGGTCGCCAGTTGAATATCACTGGTTTAAGTGGTAGTGGTTAAGTGCACCCCATTGATTGGCAGAAGTGGAAATAGTATTGCGAAGGTAAGTATGTAGGATAAATGTACGCAGTTCCATGGCTATAGGGTTAATGTGTAAGACATGGCATTTTAACACATTGCCTGCCAATAACGCATATATGCGTTCTTTAGAATCCATCACTTGCCTGCCAATAACGCATATATGCGTTTTCTTTTTTACATTTTTTTTTTAATTTGACCCAAAGACCAAGGAGATATGATTTTTCAAAGATCTAGACTCCTATCCACTTCCTTGTTAACTTAAAAATTCTGTATCTCGGCTCCTGAGTACTTTTTTAATTTCAATGAAAAATCTCTGGTAGAAAACTGCAAAAAATCTGAAATAATTCTGGCAGGCAATCGTTAAAGTTTCTCACTTTGACCTTTAATCATGGCAGCAGTGGGTGTTTATACGACACCTCTGCTACAAAATGTGATTCATCTCCCAATTTAGACAGTGACAAAGGAAAGTTACAATCCCAGCACATGTCTTTTTTTAAGGCCACTTTGGATAAATTATTGACGCCAAGTCAAATGAGTCTCTACAGTGAATCTAAAGCATCTAGAACGTATATAGTCTTCTAGAAGTATGTCTTCTAGCCATGCACCTTATATACACTCTATATATACACTCTATACTCTGCTGTGCTACGTAACCTTATGTACAGGTTTATGTGTAGGGCATCTGAGTCAGTAAATGACATCATCGCTGTCATAACGGACCCTACACGCAGTTCTGTCAGGTTCTCCTCTAGACTGTGGAACCATTGGCGCACGTGTTTGTATGTCAGAAACTGAACAATGTGGGCTATTTGCATTTTTTTTTCTTTTTTTCTGTTATTTTATTGTGTTTTATAATTGTAATATGGATCTCCCTGGGTCTGAAATAGAGATTGAATTGAATTGATACTGTATCTTTGTGCATATAGATCAGATATATGCATATATCCGACCACTTAACACAGCAACCATTCGGATGTCATATTAAGTGGTCTGATGGGTAAGCCGTGTGCATTTTCAGAGCATTGATTAAGAGTTAATTTTGATGATCTATCAATCGACTGTGTTCTGGCTTGGATAAATGGAACTAAAATAGTAAACTTTATATTCATCAGAAAACTAATATTTCAAGATTTTAAAGACAAAATAACTTTTTACATTGATGTTATATCATCAATAAAAGCGTTTTTTTCCAAATTATCTGAGGGCCCACTTGCAATATCCTTAAGGCCCATCAGTGGGCCCCGGACAACAGGTTGGCAATCGCTGTATTCCTGTATGTACTGTACGCAAGCACCTTATTTCTATGTTTGTCCAGAACAAGCTCATACAGTAGCGACCTTGGCTGGAATGGTAATAAAACCAGGCAAACACCTTTGTGGACAAAAAAAAAGAATAAAGCAACAGAAAAATGACAGCTGCGTTTCAGACTAGATTCTAGAACAAGCAGGACAGCTATATCAAAGGTGGAACAAAATAGCAGGCACCATACAATCCTGCTTTCTGTTGAGACATTCTTTAATTGCTGTGATATTCTTTGGTAGAACTTCTTGTTTATTCCCAAAATGACTGGCTATCCACGTTTGTATAAATTTGTAGCAATTGTAGAAATATTAGGCCTTAAATGTCATGTGTAAATGTTATTTTTTATTTTTATGTTAAGTGCCCAGAGTTATCAGAGGCCCACTATTACGGTTACCAATTTCATCCAATCAGGAGAGAGAACTCACACGGATACAGGATAAACAAGTGAAATTTGGAGTTGATGAAACAAAGAAACTAGCAGACAAACATTGGAACTGGAACACTGTTGAATTGAAGCTGATAAAATAGTTCTTCCTCCTGATTGGACGAAATTGGTGCCCCACCTGAAAATGCCTTTTCTTTATAATAAAGACCTGTAAACACAGGGAGCTCCCTGTTATTGAACAATAAAGCTTTAACCTTTTAATGATTTTTTGTTTTTGTTTTAACCAAAAAAAAAACATCACAGCACCTTTAAAGAATTCATAACCCAATTATTTCAGGCGTTCAAAAGCATCAATTGCTTCTAGAGCTTAAATGGGGCACAGATGACTTTGTGTTTATGTGTAAATCATAAACTGCAATTAGATAAAATATCAGAAATGAACCTGAAGCCAAGGCACAAATTGCAGCAGTTTGCTCTGCAGCCTACAGGCTCTGCTAGGCAGTTGCATCATCTCTACACAATATATTCCAGATGTCTGGAAATTATAATACCGCCATAGATGCATTTATTGACTTTTAAGAAAAAAGGGCTCTGCAGTGTGTATGTGTATGTGTGTGTGTGTGTGTGTGTGTGTGTGTGTGTGTGTGTGTGTGTGTGTGTGTGTGTGTGTGTGTGTGTGTGTGTGCGCGTGTATGTGTGTGAATATTCATTCCCGCTTTGACCAGGAGCACAGATACTGTACACAGGGATTACGCACATAAATTTACACTCCCACACAAAACGGTGGAAATAACTACATCTTCTCTGAGGCGCTGATGCATATTCATGGCGGCGTAGACGCCCATGGCCATACACTGGCTCTATTGTAGTGCAATGAAGGCAGCTGGAGAGAGAGAGGTGACATTGCACATTTTGAGATACGACAAACCTGCTGTCCATGCATGCATCCAAAAGCCAGACCAAAGGAAGGCCAATGCTCAGTGTCTGGTTCTTTAGTATATCCACTATTAGATATTTATACTGTACTTTGATTAAAACCACACTTTATACAAGCACATTCATTCTTTACATACTCTATGGATTACAAGTAGATCTTTTAGGCATTTGCTCCATCTGCAATTGATTTTTACAATTTAGCTGTTGACCCTTATCAACATTTGTCTCCATCATTCGGATGCCTATAGTTTGCATAATTCAACTCAGTTTAATGGTGATGTGTGTTTCAATGCCTCTTAATATAACCTCTGCTTCTCATCTGAATAGAAGAAGTCTTTGCAGCAAGTCATTTATTATTTATCTTCACCCAAACACAATTTTTCTGTTACTGCTGTATAATAAACATGTACATCTTTAACCGAATTACAACCCTGCTATGTACAACAGTGGTTCTCAACGTTTGGTCCCCAGCAAAATGAGTTAATGTCCTCAAAATCACTTTAACCTTATTTTATACTTTGGATGTTCAAAAATATCATATCTAGAAGCTCAGAGCTTGTAGATCTGCTAATGTTTTTGAAAAGATCTTGAAAAATTGTTCAAGATAATCTTTAAATGTTTTACGAACACAAATCTTATGGGGGTCCCTGCCACAAAATCTTTTCAGATGAGGGTCCACATATCATTTTGAAGGTCCTTGACATGAAAATGTTTGAGAAGCACTGAATGTACAACAGTGAGAGAGAATAGATGTGGAGGTGGTTTGTTTATTCATGATGCGTATTCATTTAAAATGCTCTCTCTCTGAAGTCAGAGAGAGCTGAGGTGGAATCAGTTTGTTTTAGAGCTCTCTGCTGTCTCTGGTGGAAAGAATGCTAATGGTTTTACTTATCGCCCACCTGACTGTCATCAAACATTCTAATGAAAGTGTGTCCAGTTTTCTTGACCTGATAAAGACTTACAGTATACATTTTAGTTTAGATTTAAATATACATTGTAGGAAAATATATTAGATTGAGAAAATCGTCAGATTTTCCCAATACCAATATTCTTTATTCTAGTTCCCTGACTTATTCATAAATATCCACATGAGATAAAGAAAATTCAGCAACTTTGATTGATAGGATATGATCTTAACTATCTTTGAGTGAAATCTAGGGTCTTGTATTTGGACTTGTTGGGTCATTTTCCCATATTTCTGTAGTATAGAGCTAAACATAATCAAGAAAATAATGCACAAAAGAATTGTGAACAAGTACAATAGTTGCTAGAGGATAACAGGAAGCTCCACACCGTCATGTGAGCAGCACAGATGCATTAAACCACTTACTGTAAACCCTGTTATAATTGACTGAAATCCACCAGGGCTATATACTGCCCTACAAAGCCAAAGTGCAGTAACTAAGTTTTTTGTCTCAAAGGTCAAATAAGCCTTCATGATACTGGGGGCTAAACAACTCCTTAACAAACAGATATATAATTAGTTAACTCATTTATATACCAATTAGCCATTTAGTGCACTATCATGTATATACCAATAAACCATTTAGTGCACTATCATGTATACCATTACCAATAAGCCATTTAGTGCACTATCATGTATATACCAGTAAGCCATTTAGTGCACTATCATGTATACCATTACCAATAAGCCATTTAGTGCACTATCATGTATATACCAGTAAGCCATTTAGTGCACTATCATGTATACCATTACCAATAAGCCATTTAGTGCACTATCATGTATATACCAGTAAGCCATTTAGTGCACTATCATGTTTAAATAAGCCATTTAGTGCACTATCATTTATATACCAATAAGCCATTTAGTGCACTATCATGTTTAAATAAGCCATTTAGTGCACTATCATTTATATACCAATAAGCCATTTAGTGCACTATCATGTATATACCAATAAGCCATTTAGTGCATTATCATGTATACCATTACCAATAAGCAATTTAGTGCACTATCATTTATATACCAATAAGCCATTTGGCTGGCCAATTGAAACACGGCTAATGCAAAAGCCTATTTGATCAGGTTGGTTCTTTGCGTATAAAGCAGTAACTGCACTGTATACTATAGGCCAACATATTCTCACTCTCGTAGTCGTACTATAGTGATGAGTTGGGGCGCCATCTGACTATGCGTGACTGAGTCACCTGTTTGACGTGATGGGATTCCCTGTCGCGTCATTCTACAACACTACCGGTAGTTGCGCCCACACTGGAATGCAGATCTCACTCCTAACTCGTAATAAGTTGACACGTTCGTAAAAAAAAAACATTTAAAACAAGGCAAGACTTGAGCCCAGTGAGGCTGCCATTCGAGCGAGGCCGCGCTGAGCTGTGCGAGAATGCGTTGAACAAAGGAGGTCCCCCCCAGGGACCCCCACTACACATTGTATAAAATTGTGTTGCATATTAAACCTTTTACATAGATTTCATAGATAGCTTCATAGACATGTTTGAAGTACATTATCTTTTCTATTAATGTGTTGGATTCACGTCAGTGTGTATTTTCAGTCAGTTAACCTTTTAAACCCTCAATATTTAGTCTACTTGACCGGTCTGCAACTCGGTTGTGAGTTTGTGAGTTTGCTTGTAGATCTGCTATTTTCGGCTAATGTTCCCCATCACACAAATATTTGGCGGACCCCCTGTAGTAACTCTGAGGACCCCTGCTCTACAATAAATATCTTTGCGGAACATAGACGATCTACATACAAGCTCATGGCGCGTTGCATTGCGAGCTTCTAGATCAGCTACTTTCAGCAAAGATTCGCACTCAGAATATGGACACTAGTGTTCATGTGGTTAAAATGAAGTCTCTGTGTTTGGTTTAAAGAGGAGCTTGGGCTCCAAGCGTCATGGTTGGATGAACTCTTAAAATGACACTTAAGGAGCTGCAGAGTGTGACCAACCTTCCTTTTATCCTTTACGTTTGTTCTCTTTGGGGCCAGAACCTGGAATCTCGCGCAAACCTTGTATGTCCACAACTTTTCAGGAAATGGAAAAAAAGAGAGTGGCAATGTGATGCGTTGTGAGTTTGTAGATCAGCAATGTTTTGCTACTTTTGAGTGACACTGTAGTATAATTAAGTAGGGCATTCATTTACAAAAAGAAATGTTTACATATGGAGATATGAGGTTTTGTGCACCCCAGCAATGATATACTGCTACAAAGTAAAACAAAAAAAGGTTTGACTTATCACGATGCGATGCGTTGTGAGCTTTTACAAAAAAAAATTAAAAAATGTTGATAGATACTGTACATTTCATTTTCCTTTTTTTTCTCTCAACATTTTGAAAATAGGGCTTAAGTGGTTAAAAGAGCATTTAACTGCTGTCTTGTAACTGCTTCAAAGTATCAGCAGACAATACAGTTGCATCCTCCACAAACACATGAACACACATTCGTACGCATCACAATCATTGTCTGCTCTTATGTTGACTAGGGTGTTGCCCGTTGGGAACGCATGTCCATGTGGTTATGCAATACCCATTGTACTTGTTGTCAAGAGTAGTGCAGTACCCATTATCTTAGTAGGTACATGGAGTTCAGTCTATGACGTCAGAACTGTGACATCAGGGATCTCCATGTATGGGCATAAAAGGGACACAGATAGATGGATACAAGCAAACAACAGGGAGGGAGAGAGCCTTTTCACCCACACAATTACCCAGGAGCCAATTCTGGGTACTGAAACCTTAACACGTTGACTGACGCATCACGTTGTCAGTGCGACAACACTTATACTTTTCTGCTTGTTATACAGTATACATTTTGTTACTATTAGTTTAAAACCCCTTCTGTGCAGTCATATTATCTATTATTATGTGTTCTCTATGACTTTGTTAAATTGTAACATTCTTTAGGTGGAGGCTTCAAATAAGCTCACTGGGTTAAATTGTGCCTCTCCTTGCACTTTGTCATTTTTGTGTATTTTTAAGCAGCATGTGTAGCCTATTACACAACCTTTTGGTTCTTCTTGCCTTCAGAAGGTAGCAAGGTTGAAAGTGGGCTTTCAATCGGCGAGCATTACAAATAAATGTAGTCTCTTCATCTTAAGCACCACATTCTGAACAGTCTTATGAGATATCTGTGGAACACAAGATAATAATAAGTTCCGGATAATAGAGCTTGGCATATATTAGAGCAAAAATATGAAACCCATTTCATCTACCTTGTTCCAGATTGTGTCGCTGCATGCACTCAAAATGTTCCACAGTAATGCTGAAGGGTAGACTGCACAAATCTTTTTTTCTTATAAAGCCTCTTGCATTATTATTATAATTGAAACAGACCACAACAAAAGGATGTGGCCTATAAGGAGAGAGAACGCACCCCAAGACCCCGCCACCACCTCAGAAGCCACACATTATAGATTAAAGTGTGCTTTGATAACGCTCTGCTTAAAAGGAAGCCAACTAGATGATTGCTGCTTGGATTGGGTTCTCTCTCCATGCGTCAGATGTCTGGGCTGATGACTCCATGTTAATGTCATCCCTTTAATCTAAACCTTGGAGCGGATTATGAGCCTATTCATTAGCGACTCCCAATAATATTCAGCCGCTGTCTCTTCGCAGGTTCAGCGCTAATTATTCGCGGGACATAAAAATCACGGTGATGTGTTTGGCACCAGTGACTGCGTACAGGACAGTTTTCGCGTTTCAACCCCAGACTATGGAGTCTGTCTGTGGCAGTGTGTCTTCAAAGTGGATGCCAAGGAAATTGCAAGGTTAACCCATTCAATCCGGGCACGCATCTGTGTCATTTTAGATTTCTTTGGCTATTCAAAAATAGCAGATCTACAAGCTCATAGTGCGGCACCGAGTGCCACGCTATGAGCTTGTAGATCTGCTATTTTTGAGGGGGAAAAAATGTGTATATATACATACATTTTTAACTCAAATCTTTTCTTCTGAGGGGGGGGTCCCTAGAACAAAATATTTTGAGATGGGACTCCGGACAAATACATATCATTTTGGGTGATCCTTGACATAATATGTCCCACATATAACCACTGATATACTGTATATAGCAACAGTTAAAAAAAAATCACACCCTGTGTGAAGGAAGCGGTGCCTTTGGGGCGGGGCTTAACTAATTTCAGTTCGTCCCTATTGGTGGTCTGAGTCCACTTACCAAATTTGTACTTGGTAGCATGCTGCAAACTGGAATAATGGCTGTTTAAAGCCCAGCCAATGGGCAGACAGAGGGGGCAGGGCTTAAGTAATTACAGTTCGTCCCTATTGGTGATCTAAGTCCACATACCACATTTGGACTTGGTGGCATGCTGCAAACTGGACTTACGGCTGTTTAAAGCCCAGCCAATAGGAAGACAGAGGGGGCGGGGCTTAATTCATTTCAGTTTGTGCCTATTGGTGGTTTTAGTCCATGTACTAAATTTGTACTCCGTACCATGCTGCGAACTGAAGTTATTGCTGGTTAAATGCCGTGCTCAAACGGACATAACATACGGACATACGGACGTCAAGTGTGTGTGTGTGTGTGTGCGTGTGTTCGTGTGTGCGCATGTGTGCAGTGTGTGTGTGTGTGTGGGTTGAAGTGGCGCATGTGTTTTGCCGTGTTCAAGCATACGGACGGACATAACGGACGGACGGACGGACGGACACACACACGGACAGAGTCAAATGTAGAGCGGTTGGCACCGCTAAAAAAAAAAAAAAACGTTAGGATTTAGAAGACATTCCCAGAAGCAAAGATTTAAGTAAAAAAAAAATTATATTCAAGGTTTTTCACCAAATTTTCACTATTTAAAAAAGATATATAGCAGATCTACAAGCTCGTGGTGTGGCACTCGGTGCCGTATCGGCCGCGCATATAAATCGGCGCCTCTGGCCCAAAGTATAAAATAATGGTTATAGCTAAAATGTTAAATGACACTGATGCGTTCCCGGATTGAAATAGTTCCTTCCTTGACCGGGGTCCCCCAAATATCTGCCATTTTTGAATAGCCCAAAGCATAGACGCTGATACCGTGGGGGCCTCGGGACATAAGCCCCCACCCGACATGATCAGCCCCCACATGAATGTCAGATGTCGGGGCCCAAATTTACAGTATCATTACTATAGCGGGGCGCAGCTCTGAAGGTGCAAATGCGTGCCCACGAGAGAGCCGGCAATGCGCCATTAACACCTAGAACAATAGCCCAGACAGAGTGCACTGACAGTGACAAAAGGATTTTTTTTCCGGTCGCGGCTGGGGGGGGGGGGGACCGGGGACCCCCAGGGGTCTATAAGCCCCTCTACTACAGCAAATCTCGTCGATAATTATAGCAGACATACATCCTGTACTCAAAATAAAATACAAAAAAAACAAACAGTATAACTCCTTGATCATCTTGATAGTAGAATCCTCTCCCCCGCCCCTCCTTTCTCTGTAAATATACCTTATTCTACTGAGCTTTATTCCAATGTTTTGTATCGTTTTTGAGCAGGGCTTTTTGTGTTATCCTTTTAGCATGACCTTTGACTTTAATAATCATGCTTATTAAGTATTCAATCAATCAAAACAAGCTTGTAGGTCTGCCATTTGTACCGACTGTTCACCAATTATTATGACATGGCCAGATTAGGGACCCTATAGGGTTCATGCAGTTACGTTACGCAAAACATGTCAGCAGTAGAAACAGGGAACATATATTTGTTCTCTAGTTAGCTAGTGAAAATGAAAATGTTTCAATAGGGTGTGGGTGTGTCCCCGGGTTTGTACAGGGTGGTAATGATGAGGAATCCGTCTCCCGTTTTCCATGCAGCATAATGCAGCGGCAACGGCAGCAGAACGCCACACAAAGGCCTCTAATAGCATCCTTTAATATGGACCACAGCAGGAGAGCTGGCCCCTAATACAAACGACGGCTCTTTAGATCTCACATCTCTAATGTGAGCCTCGTAAGGAAAAGACTACTGGTGTGTTCATGGCATGTCCTTGCTATACAGCATTGATACGTACATATTTAGCCACTGACACCAATCTGAAAAGGGTGTGTTGAAAAGAATCTTATCTAAAATTATCTACAAGATCGTTTGTGAGCGATTGTGAGATTGAAGATTGACTATTTTTGAACAGCTAAATGTACAAGATAGGGTTAAAGTGGTTAAAATGATTGTGAACTAATTTAGGCTGGGGACCCCCTGGAACCCCTTCAAGAGCCCCTGGGGGACCTCACCGGGACCCCACTTTGAGAACCACAGGATACCGCATGTGTCCGTTCCGTGACACATCACAGCGTAGCTGCATGTGTGGCGTCATCGGATTTGATATAAATGTGGAATCCTCAGAAACGCTCTCCCGGTGCTTCAACTGCGGTCGCATGGAGCTTATGCAAAGTGGACGGGTGATAAGAGGGATTTTGGACGCATGCATGCATGCGCACGCACACACACACCAAAGCCCCAATGAGACTCCCATGGCCTGGTGATGAGGTGCGCCGAATTATTTTTCATCATGACAACAGGCAGGAGCGGTTTGAGTCCAGGGTTCTCCCACTGCACTAAACCGCCACCTTGCTCCCGGCCCAGGGCGCCGACGCTCTGATGAATAATATGCATCCAATTAGTTCAGTTTTTATTTTTGCACAATTTAACTGTTAATGAGCATTTACAAATGTATTAACCTGCACTACAAACTGAACTAAAATGCAATTAGTAACCCATCTGTCAACACATTAAACTTGAGGAGTTGACGAACATCTGGAAATATTGAACTGATCTTTATTCATTTTAAAACTCTGTCTGCAGGCCACTCATATATACATGTTATACCTGTTCCCACTCAGAACACAATGCGAGGTTTTACATTTTGTACAAGCTAATCTAATATGGATTCTCTTCATATACAAATACAACCCCATAGTAGAAGGAAGTCCCGATCAGAACGACTACTCTCCAGCCAAGTTAAGTCCTCAATAAAACCAGGGTGTGTCACCCCAAACTGTACGTAATAACATCCAACCTTAGGTTTGAGTATTCAGGTCATAGAAGGTTGTTTTTATCAAAACGATAATGGAAACAAGCTTGTACATCCTCAAGAAAAAGCCCAGGTGCAGGACAAACTGGTCAATAATAGGTAAAAAAGAATAAAGAGTCCACACACCGGAAAGTTACTTGCTCCCTGATGTCGACCCTACAATATGTCGGCTGAAAACATTAATAAACTGACTGGGAGCAACCGAGCAAGTCACTTTCCAGTGTCTAGACTCATTCATTTTCACCAGTTTTATCAAAATGACCATGATGTTACAATTCTAACATCATACTGCAAGTTTCCATGAGAATAGTCCAGTAATAAAAGATAAATGATATGAACAGCACAATGCTCTAAAAGCTTCAAGTCACTGTCAGGGAAGACTAGACCCGTCATGGGTTATTAGCCAGGCTCACAGGAAGCCATCTTGAATCTCTGAAGCCAAATATTCACACTTTTTTTCTGGCACATCTCTAGGTACTGTTAGACCTTATGAACTGAATGCTGCTCTGGCAAATGTGATTCTTTCATCAGGGCATATTATGAACATCGGAAGCATAGACTGTGACTCAATAACACTGAAACAGCAGCTTGGTGACAAACGACATTACTGGAACAAATGCAAACAGTTAATGTGCATCTATAATAATAAACATAGGCTGGTTTTATGTTGAAATAGTCATATACATTTATACATCCTTAAAAAAAAAAAAGAACGGCAACTAACTACAGGCTCAAATTACATGGAAAAATAATTTAAAAAATAAATTCAATCAACATAATTCATGGTTAACGCCAAGGCATGTGTCATGTCAAGTCATGGTTCATTACGTGTGTGCGGCCTCATCTGTTGCCAAAGCCAATTAACCACCTAAACCCTATATACTTGACTGGAGTCCCCCAGGGCTCTATACTAGGGTCCCTGCTGTTTTCGCTGTACGTGTAAATATTTCCGCCGAATGTACGTCCCCAGAACAGGAACACTAGGGTTCAAGTGGGTAAAGGCGTGTCCGAGTGCAACGTGAGAAAAACGTAGGCTAACAGACAATGTGTTTGTGCAGTTTGTACGTCACATATACAAGCACCGCCCCCTGGACGTCAGCCAATGGCACACTGGCTCCGACTGCTTTCACCCCTCCTCTTCCCACTTGGAGACCAATGGCATATCTCCGCTCCCAGGAGGAGGAGGAGTTAGGAAAAAGGAAAAGTTCTGACCACAAAGACAAAAAAAATGTATCCAGGTCCAGCTACTCAAAGTGGGCCTTAAAATTAAAAGGCCTTGATGCAAAATATACATTTTGCATCAAGTCTATTTAATTAAAGGCCTTTTATAAACTTTTAAAAAATACTTTGAGTGCCTGGACTATTGTTTTGTGGTTATAACTTTTT
The DNA here is from genome assembly GCF_963454915.1 of Gymnoscopelus microlampas. NCBI lineage: Eukaryota > Metazoa > Chordata > Actinopteri > Myctophiformes > Myctophidae > Gymnoscopelus > Gymnoscopelus microlampas. Next base: position 9,671,641 of record NC_139955.1, read on the forward strand.
TCCTTTTTCCTGAACATTCTCTTCCATAAGCACCGGTGGTTTGAGGGATACCAGTCACGCTCCTGTAAGCTCTCTCTTCAGGAGGAGGAGTTTATCTGTGTTCATGAACCTCACAGAGCAACCAGACCAGCGCCGGCCTCTGACGGGAGGAGGAGGAGAACGACAGCGGGACAGGGGGCACCTCCTAACTGCTCCTCCTCCGCTCCTCTCAGCAGGAGCAGTTTCCGCAGCCCTTCACGCCGTTCATGATCTCCTCCTGCAGTTTCTTCCTCTCCTCCTCTTTGGCGGACAGTGGTTTCTCGGCGGGCGTCTCGGCCACGCCGCCACTGTTGAGGATCTTGCTGTTCTGGGTGTTCCACAGCTCGGCGTACAGGCTGCCGGGCATGCTCAGGAGCGTGGCGTGGTTTCCGCGCTCCGCTACTTTACCCTGGGAGAGAGAGGAGCAGAGGAGGAGCAAGAAGTGAGGGTCAAGGCTGTGAGGAAGAGAGAGACTGGAGGAGTTCCTAGAATTGGAGTTATTACCTATTTGCATCTGTCTGCTGGAAGAGCTTGGAAGCTCAAAACATCACCTTGGAAAATGTCACCTTGGTGGTAATTCAATGAAAAATAACTATTGTGGAGCTTGATCCAGCGTGCAGACGTTTTTCCTTTTTTTGTTTTTTTGTTCTTTTGTCCAGCAACTGTGACTTCACATTTGGATGTGTTAGTTCAGTTTTTTGCTGCTTCTTCCCCCGCCTCCATGAAGATCTTGGACATCATGATGCCAATCTGTGACGCCCGCCGTCAATACAGTAACTATGACTTTGTATTTGAGCAAGATTTCAGGCCGATCTGACTGCCATTGACTTCTATTATGAAAATCAAGTTAAATATTTCATTCATATTTCATTTATTTGGAAAGAATAAAAAATATTCCATATGTAAAAATGGAGATTGTATCAACAACAACCCCCTACCCTAGCACAGAGGTCTGCACGGACCCCATTAAAAAGAGTCAAATCAAAGCTCTCAGGAGAGCAAGATCTCCAAACATTCACATCTGGGTCACGGTCAATATTTCCTCTGGTAATTTGACTGACGTTTTCATCCCGTCAGACTGCTCTGCTTAGAAAATGTTAAATAATTACCCACTGAAGATTTAAAAAGGTTATTCAAAAAGGACCCCTCAGGTAAATGAGTCCCCAGAATAGGGCTATTTTTCTGTATCAGTGCTGCCCCCACTCCAACACCTGGCCCTCAGTTTACACACAAATTTATAGTCAAAAGACCACCATTGATTTGTTTTATTCTTTTGACAGAAATGTACAAATATATTGTTGTCATGATATGCATGTATGTATATTTTTATCAATAAAAACTTCAATAAATCAATCAAAAGAAAGGGTCTCCTCAGCCAAGAGAAGGCTACGTAAAATAATAATTTAAATAAAATGTATGTCACTGTGTCACACAAAAGGTGAAAATTAACCGCAACAATAATATCAGGACGATGCACACACTACATTCACTTTAGAAATCTAGGCATTCCACATAAGGTTGTATGCCTCCACCAACCAGTTGCCGTTTACATGCGTCTGTCCAGACTCATAATAGTAATATGTAGGGAATGAAGACTTAAGGAATTTAATGAACGTGTTTGTGAGGTCCCAGTGACCCAGGGGTCGTTTAGGGGGTTCCAGGGGGGGCCAGAAAAAAAAGAATGTAATAGCATGCAAATCAGTTTAACCATTTTAACCCTATTTTATACTTCGGCTATTCAAACATAGCAGATCTACAAGCTCACAACGTGTCAACTATTTTTGATTTTCTTTTTTAGAATTTGAAATATTGTTATATATGTTTTTTAAACACACATTTTCACTCATCTTCTCCCTGGCACAAAATCTTTTCAGATGTGGTTCTGTGGCCAAACGCATAACAATTTGGGGGTCCTTGACATGAAAATATTTGAGAACCACTGTTCATACTTATGTAGTGTCTTTCTGACCACAGATCAGTGTGTCTGAGTCTCTGTGGAGTCATGGAGGCCCTGCCGCCTCCCCAACAACTGTTCCCTCCTCTCTGCCGCAAAAACATGGGACACATGCAGACTGCACAGACACACACACACACACAAACACGCATATGCACGTACATGCACCCGCCTCCATCCCACACAGTCAAACACAAATAATGGCACCCCCTTCCCCCACCTCCCAGGAGCGCATGCAGAGGTGTCGGCGTCATCTTTAGCTCGCACGAGTCATGCACGTGCCCGCTTCCACTCGTTATTTTAATGAGCACCCCTCCCCCCCTCCCCCCCCCCCTCCAGGCATTCCTCCGCTCATGACACCAGCAAACGCTGTGCCGCTGCAGCCGCATCACACGCTAAACAAGCCTCCTCGCCGCGACCCCTCTGATCCCCGCCATCTGATGCGCGACACTCACTCCACCAAGGCTTGATTCACACTTTCAGTTGCACCGAAAACGGCACATCTACAAGCTCACTAAAACGTCGCGCCTCGACACTCGTCAGCTTGTAGATCCACTGTTTTCGGTGTGTGTGCGACGTGCCGATTCACAACTACGCATAAATCGCCCTTTACACCTCTCAGTTTCATCACGCATTCAACTCTGCAACGGATGGATAATGTCACGGCACCTTTCCTTACAGGTCGCATTATAAACGCTGCATCGCGGAGTGTTGTGTGGAGGTCAAATGCACGCATCGTTTTTCTTGGAATGACTTGAGCGCTGGTGTCACAGATGCTTCTGGCACCGATGTACGCTCGACACACAGAGGAAGGTATTGAAATAAAACATGGCTACTACACTTGTCTGGCTGTGTATTTTAGCTCTCATTTCTGCACAGTTGAACGGCACATACAGTAGAGAGGTGTTTCTTTCACACAGGCCGTTGAGTAAAGGCGGCCATTGAAGGGGCGAGGCGTTTTGGTTTCCAGTCCGGGGCGAGGCGTTCATCATGGGTGTCTGGGCAGCGGGCCCAGCGCACAGTTATTAGTCAGTGAGACAAACAAGACCGTTCCTTCCAACCATCGCACCATCTGACTGCAGCGAGCGGTCGCGTCTGACTGCTCTAATGAGTTCTTATGAAGAGAAACATTACGCTGACAGTGGCCTGTTGTTCTCGGGACTTAACCCATTAAATCGTTTTGATTTTTTCTCTTCTGGGGGTTCCCCTGGCAAAAAAACATTTTCAGATGGGGGGTCCGCGGACAAATACATGTCAATTTGGGGGTCCTTGGCACAATTTTTTTTGAGAACCACTGATTTAGAAGGCATTTTGTAGAATCAGCCTCAGGTCTTAATGGGTTAATGAGATGTGGCCAACAATGCGTTTTTTCATCACGCACAGTATGTTGAAGAAAGGTGAGTGACAAGTGGCAGAAATTGAGCCTGCCTGCTAAGTTCCCTGGTCATTACTCCTATCAATACACCAGCCACCTAATTGGAGCGGTAATTAACACGGCATACTTTTGTAGCAGACAAACCTGACCCGCCATTTAATTGGCCATTTATGAAGCCACCGCTAACACTGGAACCAGTGGTGGGAAGTAACTACTGTAAGTGCATTTACTGTACTTAAGTACCATTTTGAAGTACTTTCTTCTTTACTTGAGTATTTACATTTTTCCAAACGTGATACTTCCACTCCAATAAATCTCAGGGGGCACAGATTTTACTTTTTACAACACTACATTTATCCGACAGCTTTTAGATACTAGTTACTTCTCAGATTTAGATTATTAAAACAATTATTAAAAATCAAAAAAATAGCACATCACAGATAGCTCATTTCAAATAGCATGATAAATTGTAGTTAAATAATGTGATATAAATGATTCTGAAATATGTAATCTCCATAATAAATATTTTTACTACTTTAAGTATATTTTGATGTTAATACTTTTGTACTTTGAATTAAGCTTTTTGTTTATTTGAAACGGAGTGTTTTTACTTTGTGGCATTGATACTTTTATTTAAGCAAATAAATCTGAATAGAGGCTTGATGAGATGAACCGGTTCTTACCTGATTGAGGACGATGATCTCATCAGCGTCAACGATGGTGGACAGTCTGTGGGCGATGAACACCGATGTTCTGTCTTTGACCATCTCCTTCATCGACCTCAGAATGTTCTGAATAGAATGGAATATAATATTTTATATGGCAGACAATTAAAAACAACATCACCATAAAAGCACCAAAATATTATAAAATCAGCTTGAGCTTGTTTCCACTGTGGTCCATTAAAACACTAAACAAACTCAGAAGAATATACAGAACAACGGTGTTGTGGTGACCCACATCGAGAGACATTGAGAGACATTCACCAAAGAGGGCTTGTCCTTTTAAGAGCAGGGGTTAAGGGAGATAGTGACTTCTGGTTCCGGGTTAATGGTGTGGTTGTTATTGCTGACCGCAGTGACTGAATGAATGTATGGACTTACGGTGAAGCTAAGTAAACTACCTCGACTTGCCTATGTCTCCTGCCTCACTGTTTATTACTCCAGTCCACAGTGTAAAAAAACACAAAATTAAATACTAATATAAACAGTAAAGACAGAACACATCTGACAAAAGACTTCACAAAGGCACACAGTGACACTGAGACAAGGGGCTGGACAGCCAGGGGAGTTTATCCAATTCCAGTTTGTATTTACGTGAAGCCATGATTTAAGATGACCATTACACTTTATCAGGGAATAACACTGGAATACACCCCAGGCAAATACAATCATAAAAATCGTAAAAGCTTCATAAAAATGAAATATGAAATATTTGTATTATATTGTAGGCTTACTCATCTGAAAAAATAAGATGCAAAAATATGAATGACAGGATATATATGAAATCAGCCCTGGAGCATTAACTTTAAGGTAATTTGGTTAAATAAACAGTGCTCAGAAATATATGGCTTTGTGCGTTCATGAAGTTGTTTGCTCTCCGTTCCAATGTTATATGATGGGAAGAAAAAAAGCTACGAGGCAATATGAAAATACTAAACTTGCAAATGAAGACTGAACTCCTTTTCATTCTATCGATGCTTCTTTTCACCTGACAGTAAAGGAGTTTCCCCAGGAGGACGTAATAGAACTCTGACTGTGACCCTCCCAGTCCCACTAACCATTTAAACCCTCTTTACTTAGTAAAACGGACCCGAGTTGCAACTGAACTTGGTACACTCTTTTTTTCACTCTACACCAAACTTCTTTGGCAAAAATAGGCTGTCTACAAGCTGACAACACATCGCGACGCGTTGTCAGCTTGTATAGCCTATTTATGGCGAATGTTTCCCCAAGAATAGGTATGCTGCGTGATAGTTTTATACAACTAGATTCTGACAAGTCCCAGAAAAGACACGCTGTGATTGACCAGAAGTCACTTTGAGTGGTAGTTGGGGCAAACGCTCGCCCAAAAACATGATTTACGATTCTGTGCCTGCAGCGGGATTCAATCAGCGGGGGTTGGACGCCCTCAAACCCCTCCCTTTATTTTTTGCTACTTAATCACTGAACCGCTTGTTGTACAGACAAGGTAGTCAACCTTAGTGGACTCGGCTGACAGTCCTTGTGATTAGTGTAAATTAGGCTGGCCCGGCCTGGACCACTGGCCTAGCGGTCCAGGCACCTAGGCTCAGTGTAGCCTGACAGTGTCGCAGGTTCAAGTCCCAGTCCTGACGGCCTTTGATGCATGTCACTCCCCATCTCTCTCTCCCTATTTCCTGTCAGCCTACTGTGCTGTCAATAAAGGCATAAAGGCCCAAAAATAAATCTTTAAATTAGGCCCGCCCCCTTTTACCCTAGCAATGGCCTACTACACCCTAGTAACCACTCGTTTACTTTTAATAGATACACACAAATGGCAAACATTTCTGCTCAACATAATTATGCTTTTAAATTGATAAAATCAAATTTAATTTAAACCTAAACTATATTGAAACACTTGAACACTATACTGTTTAGTAGACCAGGGTAGCTCGGGGGCGTATTATTTACCTCTATACCAAATCTCTTTGCCGAACAGCTCGTTGTGATGCGTTGTGGACTTTAGATAGCTATTTTTGCCCCCAGAACAGGAACGCTAGGGTTCAAGTCGTTAATCTTCTTCTACATTTAAGAGGGTACATTCCTCCAAATGCTTTTCTACTCAAAAATAAACATAATTTTCTTTACAGTTGTTTTCAGCGAGCCCACGCAGTTTTCCCCAGAAGCTGCTTTTTTCTAGTTAATGTTAACATTTACAAAGACTGTGGGCTTTACGCTCAACTAGGGATTTGGTAAGGGAGAAATGGTGGCAGGTGGCAGGGGGTGGGGTACGCATGTGTGTGTGTGTGCATGCGCGCACCCACACGCCCACACAAACGAGCTCATTCCTGAGCCAATCACCAAGCACTAATCATGCTGTGAGAAAGAAACAAAGAGATTTGTGGATTTACTTGAATGAGTGAATGTATACATCTGTGTTCTTATGAGCTGGCAGCCTACATGAACAGCACGCTGTCAGCGTGTGTGTACCTGGATTACTATATTTGTAAGGGCCAAATGTCCCCACAAGTATAGTATAATTTGAGGGGGAAAAATACATTGTGAGGACCATTTTCCTGGTCCTTCATGGTTAAAAAAGATTTTCAGATTTTCAGAGTACAATTAGTTAGGTTTAGACATTTAGAGGTAAGGTTTATGGTTTGGAGTTACCGTATATTTCCACATAGTAGCCCCCTTCCTAATACCACGCCAGGGGTCTGACACCATTTTGCGTAGTAAACGCCCCGTCCAAATAAACGCCCCAGTCCGTGCAAACGCTGGGGTGATTATTTGCAGTTTCTTCAGCCCAATCGATATTTCAGTGCATGACGGTGTCGTGCACCGGAAATAGCAAATCTACAAGCTCACAACGCGTCGCAGACAATTCTTAAGCCTAACTTATACTTTGTTGCATGATGGTGGTGTGTGCCAAAAATAGCAGATCTACAAGCTCACAACGCGTCGCGGACACGACACTTTGTGAGCTCCTAGGTCACAATGCATTGTACAATGTGCTATGGACTGGCAAAAAAAAAGCCCCAAAAAAAGGCTGTCATAAAATCTGCGTCCTAACATGCCGATATCCTCACATACAGTGATACAAACATGTACATGCGTGTGTGTGTGCGTGCGTTCACTATTATGCTCACCTCTTCTGTAATAGAGTCCAGGGAGGATGTAGCCTCGTCATACAGTAGAATGGGTGGGTTCTTCAGTACGGCGCGAGCGATGGCCACGCGCTGCTTCTCCCCTCCTGGAAACAAAACCAACACCACAATTAACCCATTAAGACCGGGAAAGCATCCGTCACTTCAGATTTTAACCACTTTTAACCACGATCTTCTACTTTGGCTATTCAAAAATAGCAGATCTACAAGCTCATAGCGAGCACCAGGGATTCTACAAATGTCTTCTATATCTTTTTTTCTGAAAAAACTCATGTTGCTATACTGTATTTGTCAGTGGTGCTCACACTTTTTTCACGTTAAAGACCCCCCAAAATGATATGTATTTGGCCATGGACCCCCATCTCAAAATATTTCGTTCCAGGGACCCCCAAGAAGCACTTTTATTATCTATTTATTTATTCTAAGATTTGCAAAATGTTTCCATTTTTTTTTTTAAATAACAGATCTACAAGTTCAGAGCTTGTAGATCTGCTATTTTTGAATAGCCAAAGAAATCTCAAAATTACACCGATGTGTTCCTGGTCTTAATGGATTAATTGCGAGCAGAAAAGAAGCAGGACACAAAGATTTCTCCCACTGTGCACATGGCCTTTATTACATGCGAGCTGAGCGAAAGACTTTTGAAAGCAGCCCGGTGTTTGGCACACAGATATAAATACCACTGACAGCGGAGGAGAGTGCGGCACAGGAGGTGAAACGCTCGCACGGCCCTGCGCTGACCCTCCAGCGCCCAACGCTCGAGCGGCAGTCACGTACCAACCGCAGACAAATTAATGAGAAGTCAGTCATCTCTAAATATTATACCTCTCCCTCTCATCTCATCACTCACACGACGAAAGCTCCTACCGTTGCGGTAATTGTGTCTAGGATGTTGAGTCAAAGTGCTCGCCGTGGCGTGTTTACAAGGCCGATACATGAGTAATGCAGGAATGCAGGGAGCCAAATTGCTAAATAAGCCTGCCAGGCAACAAGTTGCTATGAATAGCTCACAAACCAACATAGAAATTGACAATAAAACAACTGCATGTTTTTTTTTTTGAAAAGAGAAATTGTTCTGTCTCTCAAAGCCGTCAGAAGAAGTTTTGTTGACACAGAGTTTACCCGCAGTCGCCACGTAGGTGTAGAAACTGATGTGCAGCGGAGGAGCAGTGTGGGGGATCGGAGCTAATTCTGGGCTCCGTGCTAATAACGTGATGATAACGGAGTCTGAAGGAAAACAACTTTTGAGTCCACAACAACATCAGGTATTCAGTTGGTTTCACATAACACATTAGTCTTACAGGACTTTACTCCAGTAAGACCAGGAACGCATCCGTGTCATTTTAAGATTTCTTTGGCTATTCAAAAATAGCAGATATACAAGCTCGATACGAGTGTTTGTTCAATAAAGAGAGATACATGGTCTGACATAGGGAGCGCTCGACGGACAAAAGGTGTCCGTTTTGTCTCCCCCTCCGGTCCCACCGTCAGCCCGGCAAGCCCGCATTCCTGTCTGTCCGGTTGCGGACAGCACTCAGCCCGACGTGCATGTTCTTTCCGTTTGCATGAAGTACCCATGGCGAACTTAGGCAGTAGTGAGAAAAACGTTTCCTCTGCCCCTCCTTCTCCAAAAAAAAAAAAGAGTAGGTGGAACTACTTGAGTAAATGTACTTAATTACTTAAACCACTACCCGTCGATCCGCAAGTCCATGACCAAATGAACCCCAGCTTAAACACACATTTAATATAGCACAGTGCAGTAGGGGGCAAAACTCAAGTTTTGTCGACAACCTTTGTTTTTGTCTAGTTTGTGGCCATCTACAAGCTCGAGCTTGTAGATCTGCTATTTTTGAAAAATCGTGAAAATGTGTGAAAATCTTTGAATATATCTTTTTTAAAGCGAACATTTGTAACTCCAATCTTTGCTTCTGGGGGGGGGGGGGGGGGGTCCCTGGAACAAATCATTTTGAGATGGGGGTCCGCGGCCAAACATATCTAAAAATGTTTTCTAAATCCTAACAGTATGTTGCTATATCAGTGGTGCTCCAACTTTTCCATGTCAAGGACCCCCAAAAGCATTTGTATTTGGCCGCGGACCCCCATCTCAAAATGTTTTGTTCCAGGGACCCCTAGAAGCACAGATCAGAGTGAACACAACATATATATGTGTGTGTGTGTGTGTGTGTGTGTGTGTGTGTGTGTGTGTGTGTGTGTATATGTATATGTATATGTATATATGTATAATATATATATATATATATATATATATATATATATATATATATATATATATATATATATATATATATATATATATATATATATATATATATATATATATATATATATATATATGTGTATATACATATACATATATACAAATTTTCCAAAAAAAATGCAGATTTACAGCACCTATACACCCTGAATTTCTTTACTGAAAATAGCCAATCTACAAGCTTGTAGATCATCTATTTTCATTCAATGTTCATTCAACGTCCCACAAAATGTTGTTGGACCACCTGTTCTGAGTATAATAAATAAAGAGTGAGTGATTCTTTCTGCCGATTCATTCTGCTTCACATAACGTAAATGTTGGTTAGTAATTCACACAGGAAAAGGACCAGTATATTCTTCATTACAGCATTACGATTTTCAAACATTGTTGCATATAAATCAATAATCAGCCAATTATTCAATATAACTTGACCCTCGTTCCAAACAATTCATATTGGTTGAATTCTAATAATGTGAGATGCTGAATTGGTGTACAGGGAGAAAAGGAGGGGACCAAGTATATAGCCCTGGGTACTCCAGTCAAGGAAGTACATAGGGTTTAAAGGATGGTGTAAATTATATTATTTTGTTAAAATAACTGTTAAATATCGCTCCATCTCTCCAGCATTTTAGTAGACATCCATTTTCAAGTCGGTATACCAATTTCATCCAATTAGGAGAGAGAACTCATACAGGATGCATAATAATCAAGTGAGATTCAGAGATGCTCATAGGCCTGCGTCCTGCGTCTCTGACGCACCATATTGAGAAAGGACGCATTCATGGCACCGTTGTTGCGTCCATGGGACGCACTACAATTTAGCGGAAATTACCGCGGATTTGAAGGCCATCCGTGGATTTCAAAGCCGTCCGCGGATTACAAGGCATAGTGCAGAAAACAAGAAAAATCTCGGTAAAACACCGCCGTATGGAGAAGTATTCTCTCTCTGTCTCAGGGCAGTGCGAGCTGCTGCTAGAGGGAGAGAAAGTGAGAGTGCTACGCAACTTACAGCCCAACTTCAAAGCAAGTTAACGATGGCTCGTTGACCCCAATTTGACCACTAGGCAATCAACACTGAACAGCACTAATTAATGGCAGCTGTGATTCTTGTGTCTTTCCGTGCAGCCAGATATCAAATAATTCCCTGTAGAGCAGGGGTCTTCAGTGTTTTCAGGCCAAGGACCCCCTAGTTGAGAGAGAGATGAAGCAGGGACCCCCTCTATATTGTATAAAATTGTGTTTCAGATAAACTTTTGCTGCTCTTTTTTCCCTTTACACACCTATAACTCCAAAAATAGCCGATCTACAAGCTCACAAGTGTGAGCTTGTAGATCTGCTCTTTTTGGCTAAAGTTCTCCTCAGAAAAGGGATACTAGGATTCAAGTGGTTAATGTAAAAAAAAATCAAGTACTAGTTGTCGGATTTGGAATTGTGTACTTTTCTTTCAGATACATGTTCTACATGAATATAACCATATAAGATGAAACACGAGTTAAACGCTGTGCATTTTTGTGGGACCCATAAAATGTCCCTGGGAACCATCTAAAAGACCACCCTTGCATCCCAGGACCCATTACATTGAAAACCTAGCAACATCACTGGAGATTGGAAGTAATGAAACAAATAAATTAGCAGACAAAATTGGACGTACAGTAGAACAAATTATCTTTGTGGGGTTCTCTCGCCTGATTGGATAAAACTTTAACCCACCTGAACATTTATTTTCTGTTCATTAAAGAGTTGGAGAGACTGTGAGACCCCTGTTACTGAACAATAACAATGATTCCTATCGGAATATAGAATTAAAATGTTTTAACAATTTACTAACAACTAATAATATCACTGGCTTTTGTCACATGATTTTGTTTACAATTGAAGTAAAAAAATCCCAAAATGTAGACATTGAAATACAATTTTGAAACCGATTTAATGATTTCATAACCAGTATACAGGATGAATGACATTCTAAGCTCACACAACAAATAAATAAGGGTAGTTCTTGTGAAGAACAATATATCGGTGTGGCTGAAATTTCGGGTATTATCTGACTTTTTTGACGACATCGGCAATTATGCAACCAGTTAGGAACCAAATGGACCCTTATGGGTCTGTAAAAATGGAACCAAATGGAGTTAAATTAACATTGATTTTACAATTTAAATTGGGGTCCCAGAGATAGAAATGCCATTAAATAGGGGTCCGTAGCCCAATGCATGTCAAACTGGGGGTCCTTGAAATTAAAATGGTTGAGAATCACTGCTAGAGCCGTAAAAACAAATCTTCTCTTATGAGGGTCCACTACCTGGCTTATCTTTTCCAAAGGGGGTCCGCGGACTAATAAATGTCAATTTGGGGGTCCTTGACATGAAAAGGTTTGAGAACCACTGGTCTAGGGCTCTCCAAAAATCTGTATCGCTGTCGCTCCCAGAAATCTGCCATCGTTCGGGCTTTAGTGTGTGAGGTTGTGGGTGTGGCCTATACCTGACAGCTTGAGGCCTCTCTCGCCGACCTGGGTGTCGTAGCCATGGGGCATCTTCAGGATGGCATCGTGGATGCCAGCCAGCTGTGCCACACGGTACACATCCTCTGCAGATGCCCTGATGTTCCCGTACTGCAGGTTGAAGAAGATGGTGTTGTGGAACAGAACAGCATCCTGGGGGGCGAAGAACAACATGTTTTCCTTTTTAATAGATGATGATTATTATTATTAAGCAGTTTGTTTTTTGCGTTATCCAGGATTAACCAATTAAGACCGGGAAAGCATCTGTGTCATTTTAGATTTTAACCACTTTAACCATTATATTATACTTTGGATATTCAAAAATAGCAGATATACAAGCTCATAGCGCATGCCGCGCTATGAGCTTGTATATCTGCAAAGTAATGTTGCAAGCTGAGCTACAACAACATGGCAAAAGTAGTAGATGCTACATCACTTTTTCCAACATTGAACCAACTTCATTCCAAGTCGGTGTTCTCTCAGTGATCAATAAAGCTGTCAGTCAGACAGACAGGCAGGCAGGCAATAACTGTTCACTTCAATTGTGTATTAAACAATATGCTGTGTTCTCTGCTCTCACTGCTCTGAAACCAATTTGGCAAAAAGAGCAAACAAAAATATCTGCTCCACATAATAACAAAGAGCATATAAAGTATGTACTGTGTGTTCCTCTCTCTCTCTCTGTGTGTGTGTGTGTGTGTGTGTGTGTGTGTGTGTGTGTGTGTGTGTGTGTGTGTGTGTGTGTGTGTGTGTGTGTGTGTGTGTGTGTGTGTGTGTGTGTGTGTGTGTGTGTGTGTGTGTGTGTGTGTGTGTGTGTGTGTGTGTGTGGACCTGTTTGCATGGGTGTGCACTGCTCAATTTAGACTTGGGAACAATTGCTGGACAAAAAAAATAAAAAATAAATATGTGCTCCACACAACATTACAAAAACACATGTTCTCTAGATAACAGTTGATGTGTGTGTGTACGAGAGAGAGAGAGAGGCCCATCTAAGGCCAATCAAGTAGAAACCAGCACAGATCTGTCCGCAGGAATCATCTCATGACAGGGCTCACGTGTTTTTTATCAGACGGCTGCATCCGGCCAATCACAGTGTAAGAATGGCCAGGTGTGGATAAATGTGCCGGCTGAAAACGATTGACATTTAACTATCACACTCCTAGATATTCTTGTTTCAGAGCCTAGGCCTCGCCCCCTCAGGTTTATGATGACATGAAGAAGTGGAATTCGGCGAAGAAGAGCAACTTCTCCGACATGCAGATAAGATATTTTAATGGCGAATAATTAAAAAACTATTCGATAATTGAGGTCCTTGGCCTGCTGTCAGCGTGCACAAGAAACATGAGGCTGATCAGCCTAATGGAGAGATTAGCGGCAGAAAGCACACACTTGCTTGCACATACAAGCAAGCAATAATGTATTTATACACATCTTCTCTGTCAGGTGGAAACCTTTATGTCCAAAACCATTACTTTTCAAGACATAGAAAAAAGAACCCGTGTAGCAATGGATCAGATGTAGTTATTATTTATTCACAAGCTCTTGTAGTTAATACTTTTCAGTGGTTCATTATTTATAAAACCAGACAATTTCTCAAAAGTAGCAAAAATTGCTACTTTCACTACTTCAGCATGACACTCTTGTACAACGAAAAACCAGGAAATGTTTAAATATGGAGATACAAGGTTTCTACCCAACATACAGTATATATTGTTTTGTTTTGATTGTAGCAAAGACGCATATAGAGAGGACTGCAAAAACAAGGAGAACAGGGAGGAAAATCCACCATAACAAATAATTCACCATCTGTTTTGATCAAATTGGCCAAAGTTTGGCTGAATTCACTTTAGTTCTTATAGTTTCTCATTGTTCTATGCTGCCCCCTCATTGTAGGGAAATTGAGCAAATGCCTTTTGGTTTTCACAAATAGTGAAATGATCAGATCTACTGTAAAAGCAAACAATGTGTTAAAATGCGCCACGTTGTGCCATTTTCACTATGCGCAATGTTGTGCTATTTTCACTATGCATCACGTTGTGCTATTTTCACTATGCGCCACCTTGTGTCATTTTCTCTATGGGCCACGTTGTGCTAATTAAAAGAAAACTAGAGGGCGGCAAAAAAGTGGCCACTTAAAAAGTGCAGTGTGAGCTTGTAATCTGCTATTTTTGCTTTTTTTTGCATGTAATGACATGTCCAAAATAGGGATTAATGAATGGATGGTTGCAGAAAGAAAAGAAGTGTTCATAAGTGTATCTAAAAATCTGATTAATCTGAAAGAAAAAAAAACATGGTGTGGAGGGAATATGAATAAAAGACCCGAATTCTTAGGTTAAAATGCAAAAGCTAGGGGGTGGCAATTCCCATCCCCTGGAACCCTAAATGACGCTCCAGTGTGTGATGTTGTTAAGTGTGTTCAGACCTGAGGGATGACGCCCACAGACTTCCTCAGGCTGTCCAGGCTGACATCCTTGATGTTCTGACCAGCGATGTAGATGTTCCCCTGCTGGGGTTCATAGAAGCGGAACAACATGCGCACGAGGGTGCTCTTCCTGCAACCCCACCACAACACCAACCATCAGTCAATGAAAACGTCCATCAGTCATCAAACAACATCTTGCTTAAGGTGTAAGCAAACAAATAAAATAAAGAATATGAACACATTTTTTTTTTTAATAGATTGTTTATAGATTATATTAAATTTAACAACTATGAAAAGAATATTTAACTTGAATTACATTAATACTCAATGGGCCTCATTCACTAAGCTCTTTTACGCACACATGTTGTACTTATCAGCACTTTTACACGTTGAGAGTGTGACTGAGAGTGACTGATTCATCAATATTTTTTTGTAGGTGAATTTTGACGGATGTCCGCTCAGAGGCAGATTTACATGAGACCAAAGCTTTTGTCAACACAAAAAAAAAGTGATGTCAAACGAGCTATTGCATATTATAGTCATGATACAAACTCAACCGATCTTTTTTTCTTTTCAGTTGACGCATTTAGAGCTGAATTATTAGTTCCCTCGGCGTGTGTGCCGTTTCTGCAAGTGTGGCCACAGTTTCACCTATTGGGCTTTCATGCCAACTCCAATGTCGCGCTATTAATTTATGATATTGATCACATGAACGCAGTCTTACAATCTGATGAGGATACAGTAGACCTCTCCTACAGTAGGTCCATTACCCATTTCCAATTCCGATGTAAGACAGTTTTCGTCCAAAGGACATATTCCCCTCAGTAATCAATAAAGCTCTGATAAAATATTGGCGGATTCCAGCATCATCTATTTAAATCGGCTAAGGTGAGTGAGCAATTGTTCAGTAGAAAGGGCTTAAAGGTATATAATATCCATTCCAAGTTGTATTACCCTTTGGTCGTGAGGTTAAACTTAACGTTCAGCGGATCCATCGTGTGAGCGACTCGCTTGCACTGACCTACAAGTTGTCAAATGGGCGAGTCCCGCCGCGTTGTACGCTTGTAGATCTGTCCATTTTGAAGAGAGATTATGTTTGACATTGACGTTGGATGTTTCCGGTTGCCTTTTATGGTCTTAAATGGGGCGTGGAAGAATGCAAATGATCTCCGTGTGCGCACGCCTCTGACTTTCAAACAAAAATGAGATACACCTGTGATCCGCACATATCAGGGCTCTACACTCCCTTTGGTGAATCACACGTGAATTTGTGCTTAGAGAAAATACACACCTCTTTAGTCACTATATTTACAAACAGCTTAGTGAATGAGGCCCAATGTATTTTTGTTTATTATGTCTACATAAATTTGTGACAAACTGACAATCCTGATCTTGTAAAAAATGGCCAATCGGCCAACCCCAAATATCGGTTATGCTCCAACACACACACACACACACACACACACACACACACCTAAGCTCTCATGACTAATACAATGGCCGGGTCGTCATTACGCTCGTCCGACACCTACCCTGATCCACTGCCTCCGACGATAGCCACCTTCTTCCCGGCAGGCACCTCGAAGGACACCCCGTTCAGGACCTTCTGGCCTTCGAGGTACTCGAAGTAGACGTCCTCAAAGCGGATTGTGGCGTCCTGCGGCATGATCGTCAGCGCTGGAGCCAGATCCTTCTCCTGCAACCAATCAACGCCAGTGTGTTTATTAATGTCACACAAATACTATGGGACAGAAGTCCTGAGCTGAGCGTGCTCCACTGTCAGTGGATTAAGAGAAGGAGAGACGGGTGACTCTAAACAAACAGTCTATAGAAACAAACACATTTCATGTATGCACTCAGTACTTGCACTCAATACTCTGGGACCTTGATTTCCAAATGAAATGCAACTTTCATCTGAAAAGTAAAGTTCCTTGTGTAAAAGGAGCCCCAACCAAGTATTGAGTGCATAAGTGAAAATACCTTTCAGAAGGTCATTTATGTATATTAAATAATGTTTTTGATATACTAATAGTTTGAATGGTTTTTGGAGTTTCATGAGCTGTATGCCATAATCATCAAGATTAAAGCAAAAAAAGGCTTTAAATATTTCACTTTGAAGTTTATGTGTAATGAATCTAGAATAAATGAAAGTTTCACTTTTTTAATTACAATACCGTAAGGAAATTCACTTTTTCACGACATCCACATTTTCTATAATGGACTATGTACCTCCATATCGATATTGTAGCATACTAGAGTCGTTCACTTTGCAGTGCCACCTTACAGGCACCTCACAGTGTGAGAGAGAGTTTTGTGCTCTCCTAAATCCACGGCAGGCTTTGAAAGTACCCACTTCAGAAAGAGGTGACGTGCATCACCTCTCCAATGACCAAAACCCACTATGGAAGCCGTCGAACTGGTGCGATCTGACGGCATCCTAGAATTTATAGGTAGGATGTGATGTCATGCGTGATGTCATGCTGTCGTGAGATTACGTCACACTGGCGTGATGTCAGATTACGTCACACTGGCTACATACGTACATACTGACAACCGACATGGCGCAGGATTCAAATTGTATATATATACTAGAAGTTCGGGCCGCGTACTTTGCAGTGCGCCATGTCTGGCGTTGTATCTCCAGCCGTTGTGGCTTTGGTGAAGTTGTCGTCATTGTGGTGGAGAGAGTTCTTGTGGTGGAGAGAGTTCCTTGTATAGATTATTACTATTTATCACTATGGAAGCCGTCGAACTGGTGCGATCTGACGGCATCCTAGAATTTATAGGTAGGATGTGATGTCATGTGATGTCATGCTGTCGTGAGATTACGTCACACTGGCGTTGTCATCGTGATGTCAGATTACGTCACACCGTCACACTGGCGTCGCATACGGACAACCGACATGGCGCAGGATTCAAATTGTATATATAGATAGATGTATACTGTATATATACTGTATTGTGATAACATTTCAAAAGGGGAAAATTGCTGATCTACAAGCTCTCAATGCTTCGATATGCAACAGGCATATCGAATCGATGCATTCGATATTTCTACAAAAGCAAAAGTTTTGAAAATATAAAATAAGGTTTAAGGAATTCAAACCAGGAAAAGACAATACTCATGCCATGTCATGATATATTATGATATCCAAACTCACAGACAATATCTAGTCTCATATCACAATATCGCCATATTGCCCAGCCCCAGTACGATGCAACTTCATCCAACATATGGTACTGTTGTGGTTATTAAATAGGTCCATACAAAATGTTTCTATCCTACATATGGTTGCTGTCGGGCAGAAACCTTGTATCTCCATATTTCAACATTTTATTATTCGTAAATTAATTCCCTATACTTCATCATAATACATTGTCACACAAAAGCAAACAAAAAAGCTTACGCTTGCAATATCAGTTATTTCTTGCTACTTTCACATTATTTTTAAGTGAAAGTGCTTAAGTATATCTGTGGGTTTCATAAGTACAAGTATTAACAAGAGTTTGTGACTGAATAATAACATCCAATACATACAGTAGGATGCATAGGATCACATTTCCCGAAACGTCACAGGTCTGGACATACAAGGTTTCCACCGACAGAGACGATATACTGTCTTTCGTGGACGTGGAGGAAATCGATAACTGTGAATACAAATAACTGGTCTTCGGCCAAGGCCAGCAGAGTAAAAGCTTCTATGCTGCTCTACACTAGCTAATAGCACCATAATCACCCTCGACCCCCCCCCCCCGGCCACTGAATAGAGACCATAACACATGGTCCATTAGTATAAACAGATGCTAATTTTACAAGCCCCCAAAATGGACAGGGGGGGGGGGGGAGACTACTAGGCCAAAATAACATTTTATTATTATTTTTGCTGAGCAAAAATGAAGGCAGGAAAGGCCAACATAATAGGCCAACCTGTTTAGAAAAATTATTTGGGGGCGGGGGGGGGGGGGGGATTAATGGCTTCCTGCTGAGAAACGCGACGACAGGAGGCTTTACTGATGAGTGAAGATAAGTGGGCGGATTCATGTCTCCTATAGAAATTATAGGTTGGGAGACGGGAATGGAATTCATACTGGTCGGAACGTTTGCACTTAAGCGTACTTTGTGTGACGCAAAAGGGGCGGTCTTTGCCCCTTAAAAAAGTGAATAAAAAAACTAAACGCTGGCAGGCGGCCTCGCTGATGACAACCCAGTTATTACAACATTAAAAGGAAACACATTTTTTGTGACAAATGAACTGACTAAAGCTGAAGAAATTACGGGGTTTGGGGATCAATTGATTCATACATTTATTTATTCAATGTTCATTGACATGCTTGCATGCTTTTGGGTGCCATGCCATGATTTGAACCCATTAACACTTAGCACTGTGTACTCCATTGTACAACGAATACAAAAAAATAGCTAATCAACAAGCTCACTATGTGTTCTGTGCACTGTAAAAACTAAATATAATATATTACACTATATATATTATATATAGTGTAGCGACCCCGAGAAAGATCCGGCCGTCCTCCTCCAAGGGAGCTAGCTTTCTTGGCGTTGCTTGTTACATGCCGGTCGCGAAACGTTACATTGGTGTCAGAAGCGGTTGAGGACCGGTGGAGTGTGCCCTTGCGTGAGGGAAGTGAGGGACTCGAGCAGTGAACTGACTAGCGCGAGGGCGCGCTCCAGAAAGGAGGGGGTAGTATAGCGACCCCGCGAAAGACCCGGCCGTAACTTGCTAGCTCTCTCGGCGTTGCTTGTTACCTGCCGGTCTGCAGAGCTGGAGACCGGGTTCGATTCCAGCTCGGGGTGCGAAACGTTACAATATATAATTGGGACCATTTTTTTTACAATGTCTACCAGGTTTTTACAGAGAGATCGTGCAATATTGGTGTGCAAAGAGCCACCATTGACGCTTTGCGTCAGGCCATCAGGTTACCTTGATCTTGGTGTCCACACTGAGCAGGGTGAAGAGTGTTTGCATGTCGATGAGCGCCTGTCTGGTCTCTCTGTACACGGTACCCAGGAAGTTGAGAGGAAGCGAGAGCTGAAACAGCAAGCCGTTCACCATCACCAGGTCTCCCACCGTCATGTTGCCTAAACACAGCACACGGTAAACACCTTGTCAACGGACGGCGATTTTATGTCCCCATTAGCGCTGCTAATTTATCATTTTATTGGCGATTATTTCAATGATTATGTTTTAAAAAAACGTCCCCAAGCAAAAAAAAGAAAATCACAATTATCTTTTCTCCAATATGTTAATTTCTCATTCATCTGTAATAAATCTTGTTATTTTCCCGATTTATGTGATTATCTGGCATTTTATCTGGTTATACGATTGAGAATCGTTGATCTGGGCTGCTGTCATGTCATGTACCTGCCACGATGCCCTGGCTGGCCATCACCATGATGGATGCGAGGCCCACAGAGAAGATGGCGCTCTGTCCAAAGTTAAGCAGGGCCAGCGTTGTTGTGGTCTTCAGAGAAGCACTCTCGTACGTCTGCAGGTAACCATCGTACTTCTCCGCTTCATACCTCTCATTGTTGAAATACTGAGACGGAAAAAGAAGATGCAAAGATTGTGAAGGAGAGGAGAAATGGGATTTATAAAATTAAACTTTGGTAGAGGTTTTGGTAGTGTAGGCCCCTGCCATGGTGTAACTCCAAATATTGGAGTCACAATATGCTACAATATTGCTTTGTTGATTACATTGACTAACATTGCATTGAAAAGTGAGAAGTCTCACTTCTCATACACAATGAACACAAAGTGGATTCTGCCAATGCATAAAAAAATGTTTCTGTTCATAATGATTGATAGAAGGTACCATCATCATTTGTTACATTTGTAATAACAAACATGGTGAGTCTGGGTTTCTTTTAAATTTTACCTCTGCAAAGGGAGCCTTTACAAAACGTTGTGTTGTACATCCTTATATAAACGGGAACCCCTCGGTCAACAGCAGTCAAGGACAGTACAATGCTAGTTTGATTGTCACGTTATGCAGTTGCCTCTATCTCACATGCACTCTCCTCTGCCTGTAGCAGTCTGCTCAAACAATGACGTGACAATGAGCACGGGGCAGTTCGCAAGAATGATGCAACAAACTTGATATGTACTTTTAGCATTAACGACTTACATGCCATCCGAGGGGAAAAAAAGATAAATCTACAACTTCAAAAGTCCAAGTCCTTAAGTCTTATAATGCTAGAAGACATGTCCTGAATATAGAATCTGTTGCCAACGTGTAGGAGGGGATGGAAAAGAAGAAAGTAGAGAGAAAGAAAGAGTGTTGATTCTCTATTCTCTCCCAGGTAGAACTGGTCCATGGTTGCACTGCTATAATTACAAGGATATCAGGTGGTTGCTGGTGTTGTCTTTTCCTGGTTTAAATCACTTCAACCGTATTCTATACTTACACAAATGTTCCAACATAGCAAAAATAGCCTTTTTAGTCTACAATGAGTGAGCCTGTAGATCGGATATTTTAGCTATGTTTGACAATTTTGTAAATCTATTTTCAATATCTACATTATAAAAGGTATTTGGAAAAAAGATATATACTGCGATTTTATCCATATCACCCGCCGGCCGTACATGACCGCTCCTAAACTAAACTAAGCAGCATTACCTAATAGCCCTGTTTGTTTAGTGTCTACTATTATTCCTACGCTCTGGTTAAGTGGGCGATTCACTACTGTAGCCAAAAGGCAAACGCTTCAGCTACATCTGCAGCCGTAGATTTGATTTGCATACAGCGATGGGAGATGCAGGGAATAGGAGACGGAGGGAAGTAGCACGCGGAGCGGAGGACAGACAGACAGACGGAGCCGAGCACTGTTCAGGTTTCTCATCCAGCCCCTTTGTAAAAGTGGAACGGATTTCTGAGTGGGCGGAGTGGCTAATTACATATGCACACTCAAGTCTCACAGTGATGCTAAATCCAGCCGGCGCTGAGCCTGACACAGATGACACAAAGTAACACACATAACAAAAACATGAAGGAAAGACGTGGGACCATTGAACACTGTGGCACAAGAAAATGTTTTGTGTAACAAAACATAGATCTGGGAGAGCAGAAAAAGCTACTTAAAGCTGCAATCCATTTATATCCTATGCAGGATTCAAATCTGGACTGAGGTCTGACATTTCTACTGCTGAGCTAAGACAGAAGACGCGCTTGGGCAAGGGTGATATTGACCACACTTTGAGCTTCAGGCAGTACCACATGTCAAAAAGTAACAGTCCTACCAGAACACAGGGTCTACAGTGAATGTCTCAATGGAAGGGTACGGAGACAACCTCCAACCACTGCAGATGTACTAGTTCTATTGTATTATCATACTCTATCATTACAGATTAATAATGTTTTTAATTATGTGCGACAGGTGACCCAGAGATTGGATTTATATTTAAAAATTGTAAGAAAACAGTGCAATAGGTAGAGTAGGCCTCATTGTTTACGTTCCTGTCCTCATGAGAGGACAGATTTCACACAAATCAGCCATGTCCCCTTCAGACAAATACCTGTAGTCCAAATCTGAAATTAGACCACGACTTGTTTACAAGTAAACCAGACCATGACCCAATGACATTTAAGTATAACAAGAACAAAAGTGACTGTTTCAGAGTGAGAAAAGACGGGGGGAGAGAGAGAGACAGACAGACAGAGAGAGAGAGAGAGAGAGATGGGCCTTCTCTGAGCAAATTAATTAAAATACAAATCGTGCCAGAGGTAATCATGCTAATGAAACACGGCATTATCACACAAGAACAAATATTTGCTCTCACATCTACGTGCTTTGCTGTGATGGGGGTGAGGGGGCGGGGGGGGGTGAGGTGCGGGAAGTGTGATGCGAGGTGCGGGGTGGGGTGGAAGAGGAGGTGGTCTCACCTTAACGGTCTCATAGTTGAGGAGGGAGTCGATGGCTGCGTTCCCCGCCTCGTTGTCCGCTTTGTTCATCTCCACCCGGAAACGAGTCCTGTGTAAGATGGAGGCCGGTCACATGACACATACCCGCCTAACAGAAGCTAAACCTGCTAACCAGTGGAAATAAGCGATGGTGAGTCAATGTTCTTACCTCCATTGAGTGACTAGGATGGTGAAGGCTGTGTACGCCGATAACGTTCCCACAGTCACAGCCGCAAACTGTCCACCGCATTTATAATACTGTAGAGCAAGATAAAACACAGTTATTAAAATAAGGATACAGCTTGCCATAACCACTTTCAACCTGCATGGCGTCCCATTAACAAATCTAAATGGTTCGAAATATTACAAAAATGTGCAGATCTACAAGCTACTTTTGCGATATGACTAAGTGCAAAATAAGGCTTAAAGAGACACTTTTTAGACAGTCTGTTTGAGGCTTACCAATGAACATCCTGGCATTTTCTTATGCTCTGCATATCTCGAAAACCATGAATATACAGTTTCATAACTAAAATCTGGTCTTCAGACAAATTCACTGAGAACAGGTTTGGCGCAGAGCACGCTACTCAGATGAGGAGTGACACCATGTCACACAGAGCTCAATAATAAATGAATGACAAAGTATGCAGGGACCTTGAGTGAAACAAAACAAACTGCCCCATAATGAGGAAGTGACTGGCTTGTTTGTTTTGGTCACAGTGCATTTGGTGGATGTTCTCTGTGGATACTCAAATTCCGGACGATCAAAATGTATGCATAATTCATAGGATATGGAATACTAAATGAGGGCAAAGACGGAACAAAGAAAAGGGTACTGTAAATCTCCTTTAGGGATGGTTCTTTTTGGAGGAGAAACGTCAAGCCATTAAATTCTGATCAGGCACCTGAGATCAGCGTCACACGGTATTACAACAGCACATTCTCTCCTTTCACCCATTTCACTATCAAATTGAGTGTTACAAATGGAGGGGAAAATACAAGAACTAATCGCGCTAATGCTTTAGCTATTTGGGCAATGGGCTCTGACCTCATTACAGGGAAGCTGACATTATTATGGTCCTAAGTAGGATAATAGCAGCAAGCCATAGAGGATCCACGCTCCTGGTTCCCGCCAAGGAGGAGGGCATCTGTTCAGGGCAAACCAGTACCACCAGTACACAGGAATACATTAACCCATTCAATCTGGGAACGCATCGGTGTCATTTTAGATCTTTGGCTATTAAACAAATAGCAGATATACAAGCTCATAGAGTGCCGCGCAATGAGCGTCTAGATATGCTATTTTTGAAAAATCTTGAACATTTGTGCAAATCTTTGAATATATATATTTTTTCAAGCAAACATCTTTAACTCAAATCTTTGCTTCTGGGGGTCCCAGGAGCAAAATACACTGCTCAAAATAATTAAGGGAACACTTTGATCCCTTAATTCTTTTGAGCAGTTGTTGTTAGCTGTATGTACACAGTTCATGAAAACTCAAAATAATTAAGGTATCAAAGTGTTCCCTACATTTCTTTGAGCAGTATATTTTGATTCTACAAATGTCTGAACAAACTTATGTTGCTATATCAGTGGTGTTCGAACTTTTTCATGTCAAGGACCCCCGAAATTATGTTTTAGGCCGCCAACACCCAACAAGATATGTTGTTCCAGGGACCCCCAGAAGCAACGATTTGAGTTAAAAATGTTGTTTAAAAAATATATAAGTATTCAAAGATTTGCACAAATGTTCAAGATTTAAAAAAAATAGCAGATCTACAAGCTCGTAGCGCTGCACTCGGTGCCGCGCTATGAGCTTGTAGATCTGCTATTTTTGAATATCCAAAATATAGCTCAAATCTAAAATGACACAGATGCGTTCCCGGATTGAATGGATTAAGCTGTTACCAAGCTGTGGGATTCATCATTGAGTCTAATGGGTTCCACGCTGCCACCAAAACTTCTCTGGCATTGGCTTTCTATTTAGGATGCAAATGAGACCACGTCCCACAACTCGTTTTCCACACAATCTGCTCTGAAAACAAAACGCACCACGGAGAGGGAACATGAGCCAACAGGAGGGCTACAAACAGGATTGGTACTCGGCTGGCAAATCTGTGGATGTTTTAGTCAATTTGAGACGCTGAACTGTGCGGATTGATGGCAAATCGTTCCAGCGTAACACAATACCGGTACCGTCTGAACATGGGAGTCTGATCCTACAATACCCAGAAAGCATTGGTCTATTGGCCCCTAGTGGCTTAGGAGAGAATGGCTGTAGTATTTGATGTGTGTGGTGCTTTCAATGGACCCTTCGCTAAGCCCCACCCACTCCACTCTGTGACTGGTGGTGCGGAGTTAGTCACACCCAGGCCTGGCAGCGCCTGGCAAACTTTGCTTCTCACCCATTGACTTGCATGTTAAATGATGGCTTTTCCCCTTAAAATAATCGATAATTTCAGCAGCAATAGCTTCAAAATCTCTTCTAAATCTAGTCAACAAGGCCTGCAGTAGGCTGTGCACTGGACAAATGTGCATGACATTATTTCAATGAACTAAAAACACGGGAAATGTTAAAGGGAGTAATAGCCATGGATACACGACGGTCGACTGTCTCGACCGTCATGGATGAACTTCAACCTGGTGTTTGCACTTTCTCCATTTACGGCCCGTACATCTACAGAAACGTTCATATTTCAAATATAAAGTGCTTATCCCATGGCCACGGATGTTACATTTATGTACGGGTTCTCAAAAGTACCCGTATCATCCGTATTGTTCAATGAAAAGCATTTTAATCTGATCGTCGGCCATTTTCTCCATATGCGTTCAACTAAGCGACCCTATCGGTTGGTAGGTGTATTGCACTCTGATACATTATAACTCTATGAGAAAATGGCCACCGATCGGATTAAAATGCTTTTTATTGAACAACACAGAATATACGGGTACTTTTGAGAGTCCCGTGCATAATTTTAACATCCATGGCCATAGCATAAGCAATTTATATTTGAAATCTGAACGTTTATATAGATGTACGGACCGTAAATGGAGAAAGTGCAAACACCAGGTTGAAGTTCATCCATGACTGTAACAGGAGTTTTCATGTACCGCAGGGTAAGACTACAGTAGCAGTTAATAAATAGACGAACAAATGAATGAATATACTTTAGCGTGCGGAATTCGAAACAGGCAGCGCTGTGATTCTGAATTTTGTTACGATTACGGTGATTAGTATCATTGACACCACCTGGGCGAGTGAGTCATGTAACTTTCTCAACGTTAAGCTGTGTATGTGTTCAACAACACAGGCACAGCCATAGCCTTCCAGTTTAAACGCAGATTTCAGCTTGGGAAAAGAACCCTCCAGTTGTGGGTAAGTGGAATCTGTTGCTGGTTCAAAGTCACCATTGCGTTATTGTGGTATTCCTGTTCTTGCTATTATGTTGCAAATGAGGAATAAGGCTGAAAACCCGATATCATTCCAATAGTATTCCTTTAGCCACTTTCAAACTGGAGTTTACATTTTCCAAAAACATATATATATATTTTTTAAATAGTCAGGTACGTTAATCAGCAACCACAGAGGCATTTTCAATAAGAGAGCCACCAAACACAACAACCAAGCCATCTCCATTTTTTATAAAAAAGGTAATAATTCTACAGTATATAATTCTTAGGGTTTTGCTCACCAGGATGGTACTGACGAGGCCCATCTCAAAGACGGTGGGTCCCAGGTTGAAGACCAGGGCGCTGAGGACGAAGGAGATGCCTCGCGTCCCGCGGTCGATGGCCTTGGACAGCGCGCCCGTCTGCCGGCTCAGGTGGAAGCCCAGGTCCAGGTTGTGCAGGTGGAGGAACACGTTCCTGGCGATCCTGCGGATGGAGCTCTGTGCCACCTTGCCGAACACAGCGTTCCTCAGCTCATTGAAGAGGGCTGAGCCCGCCCGTGACACACCATCTGAGAGAGAGAGAGACAGAGACAGAGAGAAAGAGGCAGACAGAGAGAGAGAGATGGAGAGAGTGAGAGAGAGGGCAATTGACAGACAGAGATAAAGAGAGAGAGAGAGAGATAAAGAGAGAGAGAGAGAGAGTTTAGGACATCTGCTGCGAAAAGCAATAAGGTTCAAAAAGAGCAAGAATGGAAGCTGAGGAAGAGACCATCATTTATCTTCATCTCAAGCCTTTTTTTTAACCCATTCAATCCGGGAAAGCATGTCATTTTAGATTTTAGCTATAACCATTATTTCATACTTTGACTATTCAAAAATAGCGTGCTACGAGCTTGTAAATCTGCAATTTTTGACTCATCATTGATTTTTGCAACCCCTTTTTTCACCCGGTGCCAATTCTCTTAAGTGATCCTGGGCGCTACACTCCCGCCACCAGCCTAGGGAGGCCAGGGGCGAGCTCATGCCTCCTTCAATGCATGAGAGCCAACTGACCTTCTTGTCACCTGACAGGGGGGAGTTTCCCCGGTTGGACGTAGCGCGTCGAAGGAACACGTTATTCCAACCAGTTCCTTTCCCCTCCATCAGGCGCCCCGGCTGTCATGGGGGAGGCGGTATAGCGACCAGGATTTCTACATGTTTTTGTGAGGGTATTAACTACCCTGTCCCTGAGAGACACAGGGAGAACATGCAAACTCCACACAGAGAGGCCCAACCCCACCTAGGGTATGGGCGCTGATGACGCGGAGGAGAGGACACGCCTCCAGCGCCCACAGCGTCCCCGGCGGAATTCGAACCCAGGACCTTCTAGCTGTGAGGCGACAGCGCTACCGACTGCGCTACCGTACCCCCAATGACTCATCATTGTTGAACACCTTAAACTCAAATCTTTGCTTCTGGGGATTCTACAAATGTCTTCTAAATCCTAACAGTTTTTTGTTTTTTTACTTCTGTTGCTATAATCAGTGGTTCTCAAACTTGTTCATGTCAAGGACCCCCAAAATGATTATGTATTTGGCCGCCGACCCCCAGCTAAATATTTTGTTCCAGGCACCCCCCAGAAGCAAAAATTTGAGTTAAAAATGATCGTTAAAAGTAAAGATTTGCACAAATTTTTCAAAAATAGCAGATCTACAAGAGCTTGTAGATCTGCCGTTTTTGAATAGCCAAAAGTATAGAATAATGGTGAAAGCTAAAAAAGAATCTAAAATGACACGGATGCGTTCCCGGATTGAACGGGTTAAAGACACAGCAGGGAACGCGGGAATACAGACAGACAGACCTGTGGCATGTCGTGCGTTTTTCAGATGTAATCGAGTATCGAGGGAGCGGGGAGAGAGAGGACCCGGGCACAGGGGTCGATGAGGCCAGTCAAGCGCTCTTAATTGAAGGCTAGTAAAAAAGATGGCGGCGGGACGGATCGTTCACATCCTCCCTCTGTGTGTGCTCCAACCAAAGCCCTGCAGCGGCGGCGGCGGCAGCAGCAGCAGCAGAGCGGGAGCAGCAGAGCAGTTCCCCAGGCCGCGCTAATTACAGAGCAGGATGCTGTGTGAAGCCTCGCTGCTGCTATGGCAGGCCCGGGGGGGGGGGGGGGGGGGGGGGGGGGAGGGAGTATTGTATTACTATACTTGCGAGGACGAAATGTCCCCACAAGTACATAGGCGTGCAGCGATTTATCATAAGTCGATTAAAATCGATTCAAACCGGTGACAATTTAAATCGATGTAATAAAAAAATGTATCGCGATGCAAACAGCAGAGGGCGCGTAAAAAAAAAAGGAGAAAATACAGGATCTTTATAAGAGAATTGATAACAACAAAAGAGTCTGAAAGAGTTTGTCCTTTTCTACTGTATTGAAAAGAGGATAAGACAAAACACAGTATTGTAAGAAAACTAAAAGAAGAAAATACTGGATTTGAGTAAGAGAAATATATATATATTTTTCAAGATTTTTCGGTCACTTTGTCTGGAAAATAATTTTGTATTTAACCACTTAAACCCCATATGGGTAACCGGAGTCCCTCAGGGCTCAATACTAGTGTATTTTCAGTGTTCTGTTATTGTGGGGAAAGCTTTTGCTGAAAATAGCGGAGGAGAGGAGAGGACTAAGTAAGAAAACAAATGTTCTATGGTTGGAAAAACATGTTTATGGATACGTTTACAATTAGAAAAAGGATTCAGGTTGTGGTTGAGGTTTAGGATTAAGACATTTAGAAGTTTAGGGATTAGGGATAGAGTTATGCCCGATTTACACTTAGTTGCACGTTAAAGTCGAGCACCTACAGATCGTTGAGTGGAGTACCTACAAAAATAGCTGATCTACAAGCCCACAAAGCGTTTTCTTTTTTGTAATGGCACTCCTAAATGTCTAAAAATGTTGATGTCCTCACACGTATAGTAATACAGACCTGTGTGTGTGTGTTTGAGCTGAATACAAGACGAGGGGGAGGAGGTTTTAATAAGAGTGCTGGGGAGACAGAAATGAGTCCAGTTGTCAATGAACCAGCCTCATTTCACAGCGGCACTTGTCTCCACCTTAAGGCGATTTATAATTTGTCGTACGGCGGGGACGCGCGCCAGAAATAGTTTATCTACGAGCCGCGTCGAGAGCTTGAATATCAGTTATTTCCGCCGTTGTACAATGAGATATCGATTATAATAGTTTCCAAACTGACCTGAAGAAGATCCTGTGAGGATCGAAACGTACATTTTTCTAATTTTTCTAAAGTGATTCTCTACCATAGTCAGTGCGGGCTCTACCTCTCTAAATGTTTTTGGCCTAGTAAACACTGTCAATGTGTGTGTAATTAGGTATGCTTTGAAGAGAGAGGGCATAAACAATACACGCTACATCACCGTCTTCTCCTTATTAGTTCAGTTTAAAAAAAGAAAGTTATCTTAAATTAGCCCATTTAATGAGCTAATTCAACAACCGTGAGAACTTCAGCTCGGCGGGATGCAAAAGTCAGTCATCATCTCGTTCTAAAACAGACTCCTTCTCATGAAGCCATATCCAAACAGATGGCCGGCATGACTGTTACGAATGAATAACAGCGGAGTGTTTGAATGAGACATGGCCGTCCTGCGGCTTCGCAGAGACCGCACGGCTGTCCGTTGGCGAGCCAAAGGCGGGGGTAATAATAATAGCACCGTCCTCGGCGGCCCTCGTGAGCCTGTAATGTGGCGTTAAATAGGAAGCGTTCGTCTAATGAAACAACGTGTCCACATCTGACAAGGTAGGATGAGCACTGAACTACCTTTTAGGCCGATTTATACCCGACACTACAGACCCCACGCTACAAGGGTTGCAAGCGTCTCAGAAATGGGGAAGAGAACTCGTTTCATTCCTATACTCTTCATTCTAAATTGTACCCAGTCTGCAGTTCCATTCCTGTGCCCCAATTATTCCACCACAGGCAGCATTAGCGTGCAGGACCTAAGTGGACTCATTAAAATAAGTGGCTACAGGGGCAAGTGTACAGAGCATCTGAAGCCGATCTCACTCGAGGCCAGAGTGACTCGCACGTTGAGCGCCGTGTTCGTGTTATTTGAATGATTTCTGCTCTCCCTCATCAGCGCCTTGGTGGGAACACTCTGATCAGCGACGAGCTACAACTGACCCCTGACCAGCCTTGTGTTCCCACAGTCCTCTGGTACGGGAGAGAAGGGGGGGGGGGGTATGGACAAGAAGAGCGAGGACCAGAGAGGAGATACCAAATAAACAAAGCCTAGCAAAGCTTTAAGAAAAAAGGGCTGCCAATTCCCCTCATTAACCACATTAACCCTGGTGTGTTTGTAGGCGAGAATTCTTTAGAAATAGCCATGGCCTATATACTACGGTAATTTAATACAAGTCGTATGACGGTGTTGCACAGCGAATAATAGCCAATCGCCAAGTTTACAATGCTCGCGTTGTGTTGTGATCTACGGCCATTTCCAACGTATGGCGGTGTTAGGCTAAGGTGGTAAATTCCACTAGAGCGGGAGTGTGTGTGTGTGTGTGTGTGTGTGTGTGTGTGTGTGTGTGTGTGTGTGTGTGTGTGTGTGTGTGTGTGTGTGTGTGTGTGTCTGAATCCAAGCCTGACTACTAGAAGACACTTAAAAGTACATTAAAGATGTCTGCCCCGCAGCTGAACAGATGCATCCAGTGGCTCGGGCTCTCGCCCCGGAGCGCACAGGTGAGGCCAGTCACAAGTTATCACGATACACCAGGGGACCATCTGGAGGCACAGAAGGAAGGGGGAGGGGGACGTCATGCAAATAACGACGAGGGAAGAACAGGCAGTTCGAGGAGTGGCGTTGATATGAATGCGTTGGAGAGAAGAAAAAAAAAAGGTCAGCCTGTAGATAATAGGCAGTCCCACGGTCTCCCCACTGATGAGCACGGCACCTGCCAGCCCCTAACGCCCGGTCTCACACTCACAGCCAATCAGCACGGCTGTTGCCATGGTAGCCACGGTGCTTGGCGCGTCATTCAGGTTCAGCATGTGTCCCGACATCTGGTTGAGCTCGTCCACCGCATACTTAAACATGAAGGGTACCACCACATTGGTCATCTGGGGAGGGGGAGAGAGGGACAGAGAAATAAAGAGACAGCACTGTTCAAACTGTTTCAAATGCCAGATCTCAGCATGTTTATTTTCAGCTCAGTCCCGTCTTCTGTGTCATAATAGCAGGGGTTCCCAAACTTTTCCATGCCAAGGACCCCTCATGTCTGCGGCCCCCTGTTGCAAAATAGCTTATACATATATATATTTTTTTAAAACAGAAATAATTAAAATAACCAATTTACAAGCTCACAATGCGTCGTAATGACACACGTCGTGAGCTAATAGATCTATATATTTTTTATTTACGATGACATGCTCAAAAAAAAAACTTTTTTTATATTCCTGATAGCCCGACTTTGAAACCCTGCGTCATATACAGTATGTGACACCATATTCTATAAAAACCCAATAAAATGTAAAAAAAATGCTTTAAAGCTGGAATCAGTGGCTCTCTGCTGTTGCTTCGCATTAACTCAACATTTTTTATACATTCAGAGGTTCGTGTGTGTGTGTGTGTGGGTGTGTGTGCGTGTGTGTGCTTGTGTGTGCATGCGTGCCAGGGCTGTGTCGGCGCCGTGTAGAGGTGGCTGATGCATCCTGCTAATGGAAGTGAGATGGTTATTAGGGCTAATTAAAAGAGCAGGGACAGCTGTGTGACGAGGGCTGGGAGGTTGTGCTGCACATTAGGACAGCCAGAGAACACTGTAGCACGCTGCTGGAAAGCATTTTCATTTGGAAGCCACTTTCAGCTGAACCTTTCAACCCGTAACACGCTGGAACACGCCGCTTCTTCAGTTCCTTGACTCCACTTCTCCTCGTTTTCTTGTGTTCTTCTCCTTTTCTTCACATGAAGGATGTTTTAGTTTTGATTAAAAAGAAGAAATACCCCTTGTGGAGCTGCTGGAGTAAATCCAACTCCACTTAATGGAACTCCATTTCGTTGCTGTCGCGGAGAAACCTAGTATCTCACCATTTCAACTTTTTATGTTTTTTTTGTAAATCAATGTCTTACTTCATAATACAAGAGTATCACACAGAAGTAGTGAAAATATCAAATCTACAAGCACACAATGCGGTTATTTTCACTATTAAAATAATAATAAAAAACGAACCGTTTTGGACATCCGCCCAACAGCAATGATTTAATACTGTAAAAGACACAGCTCCAGGGTTCCCACTCTCACCCTTCCACATCGTGCCTCAGACAATAGCAGCCCTCAGACTCCCCACCCCCCCCAAAGAGAAAACTAAAATCTGCTACTTTGCAACCAAGACAACAGAACACGACACAAAAATAGACTATTATCACCAGACCAAAACATGTCCTCAATTCTACCGCCAATACAGTATATACGTGATAAGGAGAAATGTGCAGCATGTTATCCACTACAAGCGACACTGGGGGATTATCTCCACAGTGTCACTCTGCACCTGGAGATGTGACATCTGGTGTAATGGAGAGATAGATTGTGTGGAGATGTAGTGGTGAAGGACTGAACGCCTTTAGGCTAACATGGAATTAAGACTAGTATTTACAGTATGTCACTCAGGATATGGTCAGACTAACCTTGCATCACCACCAGACTTTCCACGCGGCAGAAAGCCTCGTTTTTGTCTGATGAAGCGTGATCCAGTCTAGGGCAGGAATTGCCCTACTAATATCGGTATCCGGTTGGGATATGTGTGTATGTACTGTATATGTTTGTGGCAATGTTATTGTTCCCCCGCATGAATGCATTGAATGCATCAAGTGTCACCAGTCACTATGGACATATACCAAATGAAGTATGCCAAGAAAAACGTTCAGAGGTTTATTGGTAGGCCCTACTGGTATGACACCCCTGGTTTCTGAGGGAATTATTTTCTGGGAGCACAGGGTATATCCGTATCTGACGATTCTCTCTACACCGGATCAAAAAACTGCGAAATGAGCCAGAAATCCCATTTCTGGCCTAACCAGATAGGAATCAGATTAATTTGTCTGAACAGCTGAAAAACACATGGAAACAGGTTTTGCAAATCAGATTTGAACCATATTACTAGGGCTTTGTTCAGACTGCAGATACATGTG
Source organism: Gymnoscopelus microlampas (assembly GCF_963454915.1). NCBI lineage: Eukaryota > Metazoa > Chordata > Actinopteri > Myctophiformes > Myctophidae > Gymnoscopelus > Gymnoscopelus microlampas. Next base: position 9,704,520 of record NC_139955.1, read on the forward strand.
ATTTATTGATCAAATACTGACGCACTGTATATTGCAAGCGATCTGATTTGTGTATTCAGACCTATCTGCATTGGTTGCTGTGGTAACAACGTAAAGACATAGGTGTGATTAAGTAACTTATACCGGCGTAGAACAAAGTTGTACCTAGCAGGTTTTTAGCTGCGGGTCTTGCACCAATAACCAATTTTATTCAAAAAAGACTAACTAAGACCATGCATGGTATTTTCCTCGACAAAAGAAAAATCTACAGAAGAATCAACTTTTTGTTTTAGCGTCTGCTGCGCATCTGCAAGTTCTGGCTACACAACATACCATTAACCTCCAATTCAAAACAAGTCAGTCTGTCAGACCGGCGGATCCGACATGCTGCGTCGGTGTGAGTCTGTGCGTGCATGTGTGTGGGCGGCTGCACGAGGTTGAAGACCAACGAGTTGTTTTATGACGTTGTACGATACAACAGAGTAGCATTAAATGCGACTAAATGGGGAGAAAAAGGGGTAAAAAGTCATTGGCTACTCAAAATTTACAAAATGAATGAAAAAATAATAATAATTATAGACGGGACATCGGCATTAAACTAGTTACTTTGGAAGACACACGTGGTATCAACTTGGCAACGCACAATCATCTCGATGGAAGGAGGCAGGTTGTGGAGAGAGAGAGAGAGAGAGAGAGAGAGAGAGAGAGAGAGAGAGAGAGAGAGAGAGAGAGAGAGAGAGAGAGAGAGAGAGAGAGAGAGAGAGAGAGAGAGAGAGAGAGAGAGAGAGAGAGAGAGAGAGAGAGAGAGAGAGAGAGAGAGAGAGAGAGAGAGAGAGAGAGAGAGAGAGAGAGAGAGAGAGAGAGAGAGAGAGAGAGAGAGAGAGAGAGAGAGAGAGAGAGAGAGAGAGAGAGAGAGAGAGAGAGGGGGCTGGTGTGTGTGAGAGAGAGACACATGCTGTTGTGTAGCATATTAATACTGTGTATTTTTCATATACTGTATCCACCATCTCCTCAGCACAGGACACCCTTTTACTATTTTATTTTATCATTTCGTACTATTTAGCCTACCTTACTAGTATTTTCAGTAATATAGATCTCTTTTGCAGATAAATGGGTCAGATTCAGGACATTGTTTTCTTTAGATACATTATCAACATAAATACATATAATCATAATTATAGCCATATAATATTAAACACAGGTTTAACAGCAATTTCTCAAAAACGATAATTATTTTTAGGAAATTTCCCTGGGCCCATTCAAATGACCACTCCATTGAAAACCTAACGTCACTGACCTAGGCCCAATAATACATCCTTTGCTCTGCTGGTTCCAAACGGATCACCGACACTGTTTGTTTAGCTTGAGCAACTGGTTTGGTCCACACTGTGCTTGATACATTACCCAACACCAAAAACGTCAGTAACCCTGTTCTATGTACAGGATCCATGTTTGCATTCCAACTGTGCAGCCACAGTCCCTGAATAAGGCATCCATTTCAACCTGGCAGTCTGAATAGATACAGTAGATGGTAGGTACACATGAAATGATTGTGGTTCACAAACACACGCTGCAAGAAATACATATAACAGTGAATATCTAGCGTCAGCAGAAAGACCCATTAACCACTTTCTATCAAAAATAGCAAAAACAGCAGATCCACAAGCTGACGCGTTGTGAGCTTCTAGATCTGCTATTTCCACAGTACAACGCTATTGTACGATGATGTATAAACCAGGGCCTAAGTGGTTAACCACTTTCAACCTGGCATCCCTATTTTGACCACGTCGTCATAGGCGAAAATGTTCTTAAAACTTTCATTTTCTAAAATGTTATGTTCGCCATATTTTGTTCATCATATAAGGGCTCGAGTGATTCCTATAATAGAATTGTTCAGCCTTCTGAAACAAGTAACAATAAGTGACATAAAGAAGAACATTAAGAACATTCAGTGCGGTGTCTCTCCATCATCATCATACCTTAGCCGCAGCCAGCAGCCCCAGAGAGATGGCCACGCGCGCCCGTAGATCTGGCCTGTCCTTGGGCCACACATAAGACAGCATCGCAGACAGAATCTGGGTAGAATTGACCTCCTTCAGCTGTGTAAAAGACAACAACAAAAGGCATGGCACTTTAGACAATATTAGATAATCTTGTTTTATCCACAAGGTCATAACATTTCCTCTGGGTTCATACAAAATAAACTGCTATTATGAGAAAAATATGTTTTCCATCTCGAGTTAAAGAATACTGTGTGATGCTTGTCGGAACACATTCCCCTTCAGTTATGTAATCCCTTGTACCCATTGTCAAGATTACATAACGCAGTACCCATTATCATTTACTTGGAGGCCATCTATGACGTCCATCGTATTGATGACATCAAGAAAGAAACTCCATATATGCGGCTCTGTGGATTTATAGATATTTTTCAACTGAGTTATGCGAGTTAATGTGATTTTTATAGATTTCAACTAAACAATGTCATGTTGCTAGGAGATGAGACAACAAAAACACTTGGGACGCATCGAGTCTGTGATGATTGGTTAATATGATTTTGTAGATAGCATAGATCACAGGTTCTCAACGGGGGGTCCCCAGACTGGGGGTTGATAGTTGGGAACCAAATGGACCCTTACGGGCTAAACTGGGGGTCCTTTCCATTTGTTATCCTGAACCATAGACTGTATAAATGAGATGGACAAACCCCCTCCGCTGCTTTCTACAGACCGAAAATGAAGCCGATTGTTGCAAGACTGTAGGTCCGCCATCTTTCAATACGCGTCAGAATGAGACCAGACCATTATTGGTTGGGTAGCTTGTCAATCAAGAGCGGGGGGCGGGGAATGAATGCTATTGGTTGTGTAGCTTGTCAATCAAATCATCCCGCCCCTCCTAGAGAATAGCCTACTTTATCGTCAATTTTATAATAAATAGGACCATAATTTAGCAAAACGCATATCCTGATGATTGAAAGGAGACTTTAAACTAGCAATTGGAAGCATATAGAATTTATGACAATTTTTATTACAGTAAGAAAATCTAGTCTAAAGTTTGTCAAAAAACCCATTCACTTGCGTTAAAATAAATTCTTTCTGACACCGCAGGTCGGCGCAGGGTAAAACAGCGCCACTCTGGCCATTTTGTCGGCCTCATCGTAAATATCTAAGACTTGCCCCTTGTCCTGAACACAGACTGTAAGTTCAAAGGTTGAACTTCTGATCCCATTTATATCACTGGCTCTCAATGTGGCGATTAAGGACCCCCTGGGGTCCTTGAGGGGGTTCCAGATGGTCCCCAACTAAATTAATGATTTGTAATTTTCACAGTTGTTACATGTACGTAAGTAAATAAATAAATACAACCAAAGAATGTACAAGAATTATCTATTTTGATCACAGTTTACTGTTACTATATCATACCAGTTTAACCACTTATGGTCCTATGACTGGGGTCCCCCAAGGGCTCTATACTAGGTCCACTAGTATTTCACTCTACGCCGAATCTCTTCACCAAAAATAGCCAATCTGTAATCTCGAATGTTTGCCAGAATAGAGACACTAGGGTTCATGTGGTTAACCCATTGAGACCTGCATCTGTGTCATTTTTTTATTTGAGCTAAAAAGCATTATTTTACACTTTGGCTATTCAAAAATAGCAGATCTACAAGCTCATAGCGCGGCACGAGTGCCGCGCTACGAGCTTGTAGATCTGCTATTTTTGAAAAATCGTGAAAATTGGTGCAAATCTTTGAATATATGTTGTTTAAAGCAAACATGTTTAACTCAAATCTTTGCGTCTGGGAGTCCCTGGAACATAACATTTTGAGATGGCCAAACACATGTCATTTTGGGGGTCCTTGACATGAAAAGGACGGAGCACCACTGATACAGAAACGTACGTTTTTAAGAATACTGTTGAGATTTAGGAGACATGTAGAATCGGCTTCAGGTCTTAATGGGTTAACCAATATTGAAAGATAACCTTTGCACTTTACAATAGACTGCCCCCGACAGCCCAGGTAGGACTCGGTGGGCATGGTTGGGCACACAACACACAAAGCATCAAATGTCAAGGTAAGTCCCAGCGGGGGGGGTCTGGGAGCAGCAGCAGCAGCAGAGTCTCCAGGTGGACCAAAGCATCCTGCCTGACACTACAAGTCCCAGGACACACCTGTCATCCCAGCCCGCTCATCACGGTGCCAACATGGATGTTTACCCATGCTCCGGCACACACCTGCCGCAGGGACTCTCCACGCTACGGGCAGAAGACTATGCAGTAATTCCTTTAATCCACTCAATATGGCAGAGCCATGCTACAGCACTGCTGCTTGGTGGCCACACTGGCAAATTAAAGGGAAAATTGTGCCCAACACCTGCCTTTAATCAAATGCAATCAGGCAATAACTGTTGCCAGTGAGTCGAGTTAGAATTAACATTAACAGTTGGATGAGCTAGTGAAGGTTAGTGGACCATATGGACACCTCCAGTCCATTAACACTAGTTTATGACAGTTTGAGATCACGTTCAGAATATGACTGGACTAGCTCATATGGACAAAATCTCACAACACGTTTTTAGCAAATACCTCGAAATCGATATTGAGGCAATATCGTGGGGATTGGTGCTTTCACAAAATACTCAGTACAATGAGGTTTTTGATAAATAATCATCAGTAATGCCCACATAATAACTGTGTAAAGGCAAATAATCGAACAGCTAGAACAGTCAGGTAAGTTCAGAATTACATCACTTAACTGTAATGTAGCCTTTAAAACCAGGTAAAGACAACACAATCCCATATGATATACAGTATTGTCATGTCATAATATAGATATGATTTCAATATATTGCCCAGCCCCACAATACATTGTGTTTTCTGTACACATTTTTCTGTATACTGCATTCATCTAGGTTGTTGAATTGTGATTGATTACACTTTGTTACACAAGTTGTTTTTAGTGCAATTAATTTGCATTATTTTAAACTGCTGTTTGTGTCATGAGTACATCCACACAGAACAATATTACACAGCAATACTAAGTAGTAAGTAAGCCTTGCAGAGCAGGGATCGAACCTCGACCTCCAAACCTCAGGGCAGACACTGAGCTGTGATACACGGCAATAATTCTACATGATTTATTTTCGAAACAAAGTCAACTTTTCACCGTGAATTTAAAAAAAAAGCATCAACCTGTATGAATGGATCATTTCTGTCACCTTCCAGATGTTCAAGGACCTTTACCCTTAGACTTATGTGCTTATCCACATAAAATCCAAAAGTTAACAGAAAATATGGGATCCCACTGATGAACTCCAAAACAATGTGTCCGATACCAACAAAATGTGTTAAATCAGAGTTTACAAACACAGGCCCAGCCCATGGCAGAGCTTGAAAAAGGGGTTGAAAGTTAAAAAGCATTGAAAAGATCAATACCCACCACATTTTTGGGGTCGGCATTCAGTCCTCCACCTGCGCTGCCGTGCCAACATGTCCGTTTGTCCGTCACCTGCAAATACTGTGAAAACAAACACAATTACACAACTGACAAAGCATATGATGCATTTATATTCAGCAAATTGTTAACACATCGATCGAGTGCCATAAACGGTCCGGACCGTTTTTGAGAATCCAAACGAGAAGTGCCGTAAACGGGCCGGACCGTTTTTGACCTAATTCTATTTTTATACGAGGGGCCCACGTGGGGCGCTAAAACGAAACTTTGGGATCACCCAAGGAGTTTCTGAGAAGGAGAGGCTGGATGTGACTCCATGTCAAAAATCCTTCCGGTCGGCGTTTCCAATGTTATCTCCTTGACTAAAAGCTTAATATCTCCATTTCTTTTTAACGTGGTGGAAGCGAGCTGTTTTCGAATCGGCGATCACTCTGCAATGGAGGATCGCGTTGGAAATATTATTGTTCCAGGCGTTAGTCGGGACCCTCCGCCGTCTCGCACGCACGCTCTGTTTACATGCACTTCCACGTCGGGGCTTCTACAGCACGAAACGTATAACGTAAGTGGATGGAAGGCTATTCACAAATAGCAGATATACAAGCTCACAGCGCGGCTATGAGCTTATAGATCTTTGAAAAATCGTGAAAATGTGTGCAAATCTTTGGAAAAAATATATATACATGTTGGGTTAAGCTTTGGATCTGTTTCTGACTCAGCCAGCACACGACATGCAAGATTTTATTATGAACCATTTGAAAATGCTTTTCTACTCTACTTACATTTGCCGCTTCCAAGATCCGACGACAGTTTCCGGTGTTGTTGACACTCCATGGTGCCGTTCTCAGGTTGGCTGTGGACCTCAACTGATGGGAGAAAAACACACACACAACACAGAAAACCTTCATGTGAATTGTTTTCATTATTGATGGTGAGAATATTATTTTGCCAAACATTTTTGACATTTGCATCTTGATGATTTGGTAATAGAATCATTATTTTATCCCCCCACAGTCCACTATGCTCATCATTAAATGCATGCAGCAGGGCTGCTGTTAACAAATGACTGCTTAATCTAATCCTAAGCAACATGAGTTGCTTAATCTAATTGTTCTACTGTAAGTGAAACAAAATTCTCCACTATTGCCAAATTCATTCATGATATTGTGAAAACAAGCATTGGGATGTATTAATGTTGTGTTGAGCGGAAACCTTCTATGTCCAAGATCCTTGCTTTAAAGTTTTCAGTAAGCTGACAAGTTGCTTGTAGATCGGCTATTTTTGCTACTTGTGTATGACACTGTGGTATGATGAGGTAGGGCAGTAATTAATGAAAAAACATAAAAGTTGAAATATGGAGATCTTGAAGGTTTCTGTCCCTGACAGCAACAATATACTGTATGCTCAGCTTCAATAGATACTGATTTTAAACAAGTTCCAAAGCTAAGTCATGCTAACTGACTGAGTACTCCAACTAGAGTCCTCCTGAGTCCTGACCTCAGTCAGCAACAGGCAAAAATACAGACCGCAAAATACCAATGGTTTCTTTGGTATGAATTAACCCATTAAGACCTGAGGCTGATTCTACAAATCTAAATCCTAACAGTTTTCTGAAAAAAACGTATGTTGCTATAATAATATCAGTGGTTCTCAGACTATTATAGTCTGAGAACCATTATATAGCGTGGCACTCGGTGCCACGCTATATAATGAGCTTGTAGATCTGCTATTTTTTGCCACGTAAAGTCTCTCTTCCCTTTTCTTTTCTTGTTGCTTATTACCCCAATTTTCTCCCAATTCAGTCGTTATGCCAATTAATTCCCCTCCACACAGATTTGTGTGTTGTCACTGCCGCTGCACCATACTGGCTCACCTGCCAGTGAGGAGCACCCACCGGGAGGACGGTGTGGGCTACTCCTCCCACCCAACACTCCCTGGTGACAGGTGCACCGTGCCGCCCCTCAGCCCGTAGGATTGCGTGTGGTGACAAGTATCACCGCCTTCCCTAGTACCCCGAACATGGGCCAATTGTGTAGGTCTGGACCAAGGGGCAAGTCTTAGATATTTACGATGAGGCCGGAAAAATGGCCAGAGTGGCGCTGTTTTACCCTGCGCCGACCTGCGGTGTCAGAAGGAATTTATTTTAACGCAAGTGAATGGGTTTTTTGACAAACTTTAGACTAGATTTTCTTACTGTAATAAAAATTGTCATAAATTCTATATGCTTCCAGTCGCTAGTTTAAAGTCTCCTTTCAATCATCAGGATATGCGTTTTGCTAAATTATGGTCCTATTTTTTTTTTAATTGACGATAAAGCAGGCTATTCTCGAGGAGGGGCGGGATGATTTGATTGACAAGCTACACAACCAATAGCATTCATTCCCCGCCCCCGCTCTTGATTGACAAGCTACCCAACCAATAATGGTCTGGTCTCATTCTGCAGGATATGACGCGATATGACGCGATATTGAAAGATGGCGGACCTACAGTCTTGGAACAATCGGCTTCATTTTCGGTCTGTAGAAAGCAGCGGAGTGGCTTTGTCCATCTCATTTATACAGTCTATGGTCTGGACACTCGACAAAGCCGGATGTACCAGCGGTGGATTCGAACCAACAGACTTGTTTATTAATCCATATAAGACCTGAGGCGATTCTTAAAACATTTCTAAATCCTAGCAGTTTTGTGAAAAAAAAAATTAAAAAAAAGATTTTTCAAGATTTTTCAAAAATAGCAGATCTACAAGCTCATAGCGCGGCACTCGGTGCCGCGCTATGAGCTTGTATATCTGCTATTTTTGAATAGCCAAAGAAATCTAAAGTGACACAGATGCGTTCCAGGTCTTAATGGGTTAAGATCGGGTCAATCCATTAAGACGCATCTGTGTCATTTTAGAGTTTAGCTATAACCATTATTTTATCTGCTATTTTTTTTTAAATCATGAAAATGTGTGCAAATCTTTGAATATATATATATATTTTAAGTGAACATTTGTAACTCAAATCTTTGCTTCTGGGGGTCCCTGGAACTAAATATTTTACAAATGTTCGCTTTAAAAAATACATGCATACAAAGATTTTTCAAAAATAGCAGATCTACAAGCTCATAGCGCTATGAGCTTCTATATCTGCTATTTTTGAATAGCCAAAGAAATCTTAGTGGATTAAACAATAGACACAGTGACATTCCTGGCTAGCCACTAAAATGAATAGTGAATATTGAGTATTATGAGTAACTCAACCTGAGGATTAAACGTTCTTCTTGAATCATAGAACATAATTAGACCATTGGAGGTCATGACAACACAGCACATTATTAGGACAACATACAGTCAGCAGAAAATAATGACAGGCTGTCATCATGTTGTCACAACAACAACAGAGTAAAGATGAAAGCTGAGGAACAGTAAAAGTCCAAAGTTCTGCCGAGATTAAAAGCTTCAAAAGCAGGCTAGAGACATAGAATGACAGTACACAACACACACAGGGTGGGACATTAACAGTACAGCTCTTATCTCACAGGACATGCTATTTACTCTCCCCACTTCCACACGTGACAAACAGACAGGGGCCACTGTCAGTCTACTCTGGTAAAGGCATCAGCATCTTGCTGCTGACACTAGTACGGGCCTGGGGATGCCAGCTTTATGTGGTGCAGGTGGTATTTCTGTGTGAAAGTGTTCAGTAACAGGGGTCTCCCCGTCTCCCTGGTCAGGATACCAATTTCACTACAGTCATTTGCAAACTTTAGTTACTAGTTACTTTGTAGATTTTGATTATTATTACAAAACATGCATTAATCAATTCAGCTTCAACATTTTAGCTACAGCAAATTTTGAATTCTTGACTTTTACTTGTAACAGAGTATTTCTACATTACTTTTACTGTAAAATGTGAGTACTTTTTCCACCACTGATTATAACCTCCACCACAAACTGCCACCACCTTAAGCACACCCACGCACACACACACTAAGCACTATAATTGTGGCAAACCAAATGTGTGGTGTGTTGGTGTCATAAGCATGATGATGATGATGACATGTATGTATCATCACATACATTAACATACTATAAACATTACAGTCACTGAAACTTAAAACATAACTTCTATGTTGATGTTTATTATGCAACATGAAGTTATTCATTAAATCCATTACACCAGCCCCTGTTCTTGTGACCCACAGTCAGTGGTGGAAAAAGTACTCACATTTTTACTTAAAAGTATCAATACTGTTATGTAGAAATACTCTGTTACAAGTAAAAGTACGGAATTCAATAGAGTAGAAGTAAAAGTATTGACATTTGCACATACTTAAGTAAAGTAAAAGTACCTCAAATGGTGCTTAAGTACAGTACTTGAGTGAATGTACTTTAGTTACTTTACACCACTGAGCATGATGACATGTTGATGTATCATCATCATAAACCCGGAGGGTAAACTAAACCATACATGAATGTACATGACAGCGACTGGAAGTGAAAATACAGGACATATAAACATCTACTATAATGTTTATGATGCAACATGAAGTTATTCAATTCATGACACCATGCAGCCGCTGTCCTTGTGACCCACAGTGACGCACGACGTAGACCTGAAACATGACTGACATGTCCTGACCGCCATGGATGAACTTCAACCTGGTGTTTGCACTTTCTGGAATTACGGTCCGTACATCTACATAAACGTTCAGATTTCAAACATAAAGCGTTTATCTCATGGCCACGGATGTTACAACTATGTACGGGCCATCAAAAGTACCCGTATATACATATTGTTCAATAAAAAGCAGTTTAATCCGATCGGTGGCCATTTTCTCATAGACTTATAATGTATCTGAGTGCAGTACACCTCCCAACCGATAGGGTCGCGTTGTTGAAAGTTACGACGAAAATACGGAGAAAATGGCCACCAATCGGATTAAAATGCTTTTCATTTAACAATACGGAAGATACAGGCACCTCTGAGGACCCGTACACATAAATAACATCCATGGCCATAAGGTCAGCACTTTATATTTGAAATATGAACGTTTATGTAGATGTACGGACCGTAAATGGAGAAAGTGCAAACACCAGGTTGAAGTTCATCCATGACCGTCGTGTGATCCATGGTTAGACCCACAGTGACGTACGACGCAAAAAAACGCCGTGTCCTTTCCAACTCTCCCCCCTCTGTACCTCTTTAAAGACCTTACCACGTGATATGTCTTGTTGTGTTGATGTTTGTGTCGGTGTTCATCCTGGTCCTTGTGGTTCCACGCGTGAAACGAACTCGTCTGTCGAAGAATACAGGCTAGTCTTCGTCTTTGAACGTGAATCCCACACTTCAGCGGGACCAAGAGCGGCGCCATGTTGTTGACCAGAGGAGGCGTGTCCTTCTCAACCCGGTGCCTAGCCCGGTGCAAGGAAGTTACAGTCTGACGTTCCCATAGTCCAGAGGGACACCACCGCGCTGTGATTGGCTGGTTGATTGTCAGACAGGTGGGCACCAGTGGGCACTAGCCTAGTGCCCACCTGATGCCCCTAGTGCCACTATGCACTAGGCATCTGAGTGCCATATTTTTGGGATGACTGGGCACCCGGATGAGTGAGCGTCTAGAGAGGTGGACACCAGGACAACCGGGCACCAAAACCATCTGGGCACTAGGGACATGTGGGCACCTGGACGAGTGGGCACCTGAATTAGGATTCGTGTCCACCACAAGTGTTTTTTAACTTTACATAGCATGCTGCTTTGTTGTTGGTAAGTGATATTTAACCCACTGTTCTTTAAACCCCCAAACTCAACACAACAACAAGATCAAAAGTACAATATAAGAGTGTATTTGCCAAAATAGAAGTACTGTTAAAAAAAAAATAGAACAAATTGGGAAAATGGGAAAATACTAAAAATAATTAAAGAACAGTTACACTTACCAACAACAAAGTCAAGTTAAAAAACAATGGACACAAATCCTAATTCAGGTGGCCACTCGTCCAGGTGCCCACATGTACCTAGTGCCCAGATGGATTTGGTCCCCAGTTGTCCCTAGTGCCCAGATGGTTTTGGTGCCCACCTGTCCTGTTACCCAATAGACTAATTGATTGATTGATTGATTGATTGATTGATTGATTGATTGATTGATTGATTGATTGATTGATTGATTGATTGATTGATTAATTGAATAATTTATTAGACATAAATGCAAACAGCACGAGTACAGTCATACACTTAGTCTAAAAAGGATAACACCAAAAAAGTATTTGCAGGTTGGGAAGGGGTGGCATTTAACATAATGAGTTATATATAATCAATTTGATCATTATTTTAGCTACATTTAACATACATAAATCCAAATGTGGGCCCTTTTTATTTATAGTTTTAAAAAATGTTACAATTAATGCTGCAAAATCTGTATATTGTGTTCCTTTTCTCTTGGACGATTAAATTCCCCTTGGCTCTGATGTTGTATATTGTGTAAAGAAAAAAAGGCTTTTAATAATAGCTATTCATTTTAACGTTAACTTCTGTACTCAACTCTAGTTTTTGTTTAGTCATCATCAGTGAGAAGATTACACACACACACACACACACACGCACGCACGCACGCACGCACACGCGCATACACACACACACACACACACACACACACACACACACACACACACACACACACACACACATCCCAATGTTGTGTTTAAAATGAGTGTTGTTGTTTCTTGTTTGTTTTTCTACAGCAAGCTCTCCTTGCATCAGTGGTTGCCATGGGAACCAACTGGGCCAATGACAGCGCGGCAACCCTGCGGGCTATGGCTTCCCAACTTTATCGTCAACCGTCAACAAAACAAACCGGCCGCCAGGGTTGCCATGTCCGCTTATTATAAGCGACTTTGGGTTTGTTTTTCTGTAAAGTTGCTTGCAAATGTTGGTAGTTGCGGGTTGCGTTTTTTGGGCTTGTTTCTAAAGTGTAGTTGCTTGCTTGGGCTTGTTTCCTAATGTTGTTAGACCAGTGGTTCTCAAACATTTATATATAATATATATTTGTTTGCGGACCACTATCCGAAAACATGTTATGCCAGGGACCCCGATACCAGATTTGTGTTGTTAAAATGTTTCAATTTTTTTTTTCTTTTTTTTTTTCTTCCAAGATTTGTTTTGAAAATAGCAGATGGTTTAAAGGACTCATATCTTTGAGACGCACATACAGGTATTTCGGGGCGTTTTCATAGACCCGGTTGCTTGTTTCTCTCTCAAAACCTGGCAACTAACCGGCCACTGCGTCACTTCCGGATCCCACACAGAGCTGTCACTTGTGTGTCAAGTTAAGCTAGCATTAAGATAGCAGGAGGTTGAAGATCTGCAGCAGATCTGTCTGTTATTGGACTGTTCTGATCCACACTGGACTGGTTTATGAACGTGTCCATCATAAGAGGTAACTGTATGACTGTACATTGGCCTTTAAACTTCAACACAGTCGTGTTGAACACGCATTGAAGATAAAGAAGAACACGTTGTCTGGACTGGACTGCTCTTTGTCACACACACACACTTCAGGTCAGTGGAACCACACACACACACACACACACACGCGCACGCACGCACGCACGGAAGCACACACACACACACACACACACACACACACACACACACACAAACTTCAGGTCAGTGGGTTCCACTGACCCCACTGGTTCTCACACACACACACACACACACACAGTCAGTCACACACACACACACACACACACACACACACACACACACACACCAACCAACACAGACTTCAGGTTAGTGGAAACACACACACACACACACACACACACACACATACATACATACATACACACACACACACATACATACATACATACATACATACAGGTCAGAGGTCAGTGGGACAACACAAGAGCTTTGATTAACATTTGATTTCACCTGCTATGTTTTAGCAGGTGAAATATGCGGTTGAATAACTGTACATATACCATCTAATTAGGATATTTACTAGAGGTTCAGGCCACTTCGTGGCCCTCACATTTAGAGATCGGGCCGCTGTGTGGCCCTCACTGCTACATTGCACCAGCGATCCAACTGATATGGCCATATATGGAGGTCTCTATCTGTCAGTCCTTGTCCCTTTCATGGGCATGTATGGAGATCTCTGCATCTGTCAGTCCTTGTCCCGTTTATGGCCATATATGGTATATTGGTATATGCTGACTGATTTGTTTGGGCCTGATGGCATGATGACTCATTGAGGTTAGACTAAATCTAAATATAGCATATAAATAGCAGATCTACAAGCTCGTAGCGTGGCACTCGGTGCCGCGCTATAAGCTTGTATATCTGCTATTTTTAAGTAGCCAAATTGTAAAATAACGCTTTTTAGCTCAAATGAAAAAGTGACACAGATGCGTTCCAGGTCTTAATGGGTTAAGGTCAATTTTAATACACAGTAGGAAGATGTGTGTATTTAGCCCCTCACTTGTAAAGGAAATGTACAAATGAAATGTAAAAGTAAAAAGAGATGGTGGCCAGTGTTGTCAGGGGCCCACTGTTCCGGTTACCCGAGCCAGCCACCTATGGTCATGTATCTGTATATACGGCAGGGGCTCCCCCCCCGCAACTGTCATTTTTTAGTTATATGACCATGAGCAGAGATGAGGAGACGATTGAGCTATCCATGATTTTAAACATGCATGGTACATCATTAGTGGGTATACAGGTTTTGTAGCAATCTGTAAGGTGGCCAGTGATGTCAGGCATGTAATTGCCTGTTGCTGTTAGGATTTATAAGACATTTTGTAGAACCCCCAGAAGCAAAGATTTGAGTTAAAAAACCTATATATTCAAAGATTTGCACACATTTTCACGATTTAAAAAAATAAAAAGCAGATCTACAAGCTCATAGCTTGTATATCTGCTATTTTTGAATAGCCAAAGTATAAAATAATGGTTATATCTAAAACCTAAAATGACAGATTTTTTTTTACATTTTTACTCTTATTTGTGTTATTATTAGATCTCTGTCATTATACATCATATCTTGGTTGTATTCTACTCTTACCTGTACCTGTTGTGATTTCCTTTTCCTCGCTCACTGCGGGCTGTGATGACACCTGGGATCAAATGAAGGTCCTCTCTACCTACCTACCTCAGGATGCCTTGTCCCAGTCAACAACTGAGCAATGTCAACAACAGCTGTCAGGATCAACACCCGACCATGAAGCAGGTTCGATTCGCCAACAGTAACAATTCACCTGCTGATGCCGCCGCTACGGCGGTGTCCAATGACGACCAGGCAGCGGTCGTCGTCACCGTCAGCATACAGCCGGAGATGATCCAAGAGGCCCTGGGGCCTCAGCTGAAACTGCTCCCCTTAAACGACCAGATACGAGAATTACAAACTATAATCAGAGACAAGTGAGTGTGTCCTTTTCTAACGCACGAGTGCAAATGGAAACCTTATCAAGTCCATTTGGTTAGATTTTGTATGCTCTTCAGAGTACAGATGTGTGAAGGGTCCATTTGGTCCCATTTGTATGCTTTCAAGAGTAAATTAACCCATTCAATTTGGGAACGCATCTCTTGTCATTTTAGATTTCTTTTGGCTAGTCAAAAATAGCAGATCTACAAGCTCATAGTGCGGCACCGAGTGCCGCGCTACGAGCTTGTAGATCTGCCATTTTATGAAAAATCATGAACATTTTTGCAAATCTGTGAATATATATATATATTTTTTTTTTTAAATCGAACATTTGTAAAATATCTTGTTCCAGGGACCCCCAGAAGCAAAGATTTGAGTTAAAAATGTTGCTTTAAAAAAGAGAAATTCAAAGATTAGCACAAAAGTTCAAGATTTTTCAAAAATAGCAGATCTGCCGTACTATGAGCTTGTAGATCTGCTATTTTTGAATAGCCAAAGTATAAAATAATGGTTTAGCTTAAATCTAAAATGATTGCGTTCCTGGATTGAATGGGTTAACATGGAGTTAGGTGACTGTGCAGGATTAACATGAATGAATTGGTTGTCAATTGTGTTTACAGTGAGGCTTTCCCAAATGCAATTCTAACATTTTGTTCTTCTCAATTCTTGATAAACAAACGAGCGGTTTTGTTCACGTTCACAGGACAACCAGCAGAGGAGATTTTGTGTTTTGTGCCGATCGACTGGTAAGACCATCCACTCACCACCGTCATACTCGTCTGTGACTGGGGCGCACACACCTCTCAGTGGCTCAGAGTCAGGAGGGAGAGGACTCCGTCCGGGAATTGGAAGTTCCCTGGTTTGATCCTCTGCTTCTCTAGGCTTTGTGCTGCCTGGTTAAAGGAGCAACTTAATCAATTTTCAATCTTATATAATTGGTCTTCACTAATGCTAAGACACTCCGAGCAAGACGCTGAACACCCAGCTGCTCCCTAGTTCGCTCACTCTGAGCAAACCACTGCTGGCTCAATCCAGAGAACCACTTCACTGTATTCCACAGAATCACTGTAAAATTCTCTTCCACTGGCCCACCTGCTATTATAAATGAATGTTCACCTATTTTTCTGGATGTTTGGCTATTATGACATGCCCAGAATAGGTAAGCTAGGGTTAGTGCTGAATAGGTAAGCTAGGGTTAATGCTGAGTTTTTCCTTCCGTCTACAGATCAGACTTGTGGTTGAAGAGGGGCTGAATCAGCTCCCCTATTCAGAGTGCACTGTCACCACGCCCACAGGTGAGTGCCTCTTACTGATTACTAATTATTTTTGCTGATACCAATTTTACAGATAAAGCATTTTAAGATAAATATCGTCCGATACTGACATGATGAACGATTAATCACACGTCCCTAATTCCTATTGTACGTAACTAATTACACCCACTGGCAATTGACCCAAATGGCCTGTGTGACCAACCTTCTCGGTTAAGAGACTTTCCTGCTCTTATGTTAGCCTTTACAGACAGGCAGCGTGACAACACCCCCACCAGGCTCCACCAATCAAATGGGTATGTTTAGGTCTAGGTTGGAGATGGTCAGGGCCGTGGTTAGGGCCATGTTACGGGTCTGGCAGGCAGGCCTACCCAAGGAATTGTACGAGTCTGAGGGGAAATGCTGCCTGACTTGCCTCAGAGCAACGACAAAAATCCCCTCTCCTGCCTTGCCTTCCTGCAGTCTGCCTGTTGGTTCAATGGCGTTGCTTAAAAAGTGTCGCTGTGTTTCTTTTGCCGAACGTCCGACAGACAAAGGATATTGTTGGGAAATGTATTTAAAGTTAATTGACAGCACAGAGGAAGTACCGCTGGCGGCCAGCAAGGGCCGCTACTTTGCCAAACTTGCAACCGTCTCGGGGAACCAGCCCGACCCAGCAGACTGACTGGGGCTGTTCTGTTCAGAACACAAACACTTTGATTCCTCCCGTTTCCTTCTGTTTCCCCTTGCAGGGTACAAGTATGAAGGAGTCAAGTTTGAGAGAGGCAACTGTGGAGTCAGCATTATGAGGAGTGGTAAGTCGAACGTAAATGCGTAGATAAGTAGATGTGTTTGTTATGGTATCCCTAGAAATAAGCATCATAAGGCAAAGGCACTTCAGCTAAATAGACGGCTGTCAACACTCTCATTTTATATCTCTGGGCAGTGATTATTGTGTAATTGCTGTGAGGGAAAGTTAAACCCCTGTGGTTGCAGCTCCATTAAAAGGAAAATGGCACTCTGTGGTGAGTTTCATTTGAATAAAAGTCGCTTTCCTGCAAGGTAAAATGAATTCACAATCTGCATATAAACAGTCCTGACTCCAGACATAAAGCCCCACTACTACTTTACGAACCATTCAAACACAAATAAAATATTGCAGCTGGCTGACAAATGCAATAATTGTAGCGGTAGGGTAGAACAGTGTTTCTCAAATGGGGGTACACACAGGAGGTAGTTTTTACTTAACCCATTGAGACGAGACCTGAAGCCGATTCTACATGTCTTCTAAATCTCAACAGTATTCTGAAAAACGTATGTTTCTATATCAGTGGTGCTCAATCTTTTTCATGTCAAGGACCCCCCAAAATGATATGTATTTTGTTCCAGGGACCCCCCAGAAGCAAAGATTTGAGTTAAAAATGTTCGCTTTAAAAATATTTATATTCAAAGATTTGCACACATTTTCACGATTTTTCAATAATAGCAGATCTACAAGCTCGTAGCGCGGCACTCGGTGCCGTGCTACGAGCTTGTATATCTGCTATTTTTGAATAGCCCAAAGTGTAAAATAATGCTTTTTAGCTCAAATCAAAAAATTACACAGTTCCAGGTCAGCTTAAGTAAATAAAATGGAGTATACCTCTTCCACCACTGCTTGAATGTTGCTTTCCAGTAGAATTCCTCTTTAAGCCCCAGCCTGCTGTGTGTCGCCGTGCTGACAGGTGAGGCTATGGAGCAGGGCCTCAGAGACTGCTGCCGGTCCATCCGCATCGGCAAGATCCTCATCCAGAGCGACGAGGAGACCCAGAAAGCAAAGGTCTACTATGCAAAGTTCCCCCCCGACGTGTACAGGAGGAAAGTGCTGCTCATGTACCCCATCCTCAGTAAGTCACTCAAGTCCATGCGCCCCACCAGTGGTGCAACAGTTAATCGAACAAATCAATTTAATCAATTATAAACAATAATTGATAATCGATTTTGGGGGAGGGATTTCAAATTTGTGAATCAATTCAAATCAATTTGACTTTTCCCGTTGTTTATATATACGAAAAGTGTGCTTCTCTATTATGCTTTTAATCGAAAAAGTAAACTATAGATTAATAACCAAGAAAATGGATATAATGGTTATTTTTGATTAATCTCGAAATAGTGCCTAAAATAAGGTACATAATGATGGCTCACCACAAGTCATTTGAACCCAAGAAGGCATCTTGAAATTGCTTATCTTTACCCAACAGTCACAACCCTAACTTTTAATTTTATAATCTGGAACAAAAGAAAAGCAGTTATATATTGTTTAAGCTGATTATTCGATTACAAAAATGTTGATTTACGAAGCGTTGTAAGCTTGTAGATCTACTATTTTCCCATTTATTCCCCCACATTTACACTTTCATCTGATGATGTGACAATCATATTTTTCTGGTTCATAAATTACCTTTCAGTTGACCCTTTCAGACAGCTCTACATTTCCAGGCTAAATAGCCCCCCTTGATAATCATACAGTAGCTGTTAGGGGCAAATTACACACTGCCTGCTGTGTGATGGCCACCTAGCAGCACAATACCGTAATGAAAGCCTCCAGAAATAGTATTCTAATAGATTCAACATTCCAGAGGTTGTATTTGTCACTCACTCATACATCTATGTGGATTGTGGATTGAAATAATTATGTTGATGTGAAATGCTCTGCAGTCTGCAGAGCATTATCCCTTATTTTATAACATTAAACAAACAAGCTAAAATACAAAGGGATAATACAAGTTAACCACATCAAGGAACCCTAGCGCCCCTATTCTGGGGGCTAACATTTGGCAAGAAATAGCAGATCTACAAGGTCACAACGCGTTTTGACCATGTAGTAGGGCTGGGCCATATGGACCAATTCAAATTTCACGATGTTGACTAGATACCTCTATCGATATTGATGATATAATAACGTATAATAATATACGTTTTCTTTTCTTCGGATCTGCAAGCTCGCAAGCTACAGTACCATCGATTTAAAGCATTTTAAACAATATAACAATATATTGCCCAGCTCTACTCTTCATCGCTATTTTCAGCTAAGAGATTTGGTAGGGGGAAAAAAGGAGGGGGGCCTTGTATAGACCCCTGGGGGACTCCAGTCAATTAAGTATATACTGTAGGCCCTACAGTAGGGTTTACCTGTAAATGTAGACGGGTAAAAAAAGTCAAAAACTGAGCTTTTTGACAGTGAAATGCACTGTCAAAAAAGTGCATCTCAAATGTAAAAGATGTGGACGTTTTGACAGAGCATGGCTTCATTGTGTGTGTGTGTGTGTGTGTGTGTGTGTGTGTAGGTACAGGGAACACTGTGATCGAGGCTGTCAGAGTTCTGATAGAACACGGAGTTCAACCCAAACACATCATTCTGCTTAGTCTCTTCTCCACTCCACATGGTACTGTATTATGTTACTAACATTTGAATTTTGAAATTGAATTTTGAACCATTTTGAAATTAGCCAATCTACAAGCTCCCCACATGACATGCGACGCGTCATGAGCTTGTATAGGCTATTTGACAATTGATTGCCAACTAAGATTTCATGACGGTGACAACCATAAAACTCATGGTCTGATTATGCTACCTTCCAATGGTGGAAAGTAACTAAGTACATGTACTTAAGTAAAAAATGTTGTTACTTTACTGGAGTATTTCCAATTTGCGATTTTACCCCACTACATCTCAGAGGCAAATATTGTACTTTTACTCCACTACAATTATTGGAAAACTTTAGTTACTTTGCAGATATAAATTATTATATTATAAAACATACATTAACCACTTCTGCCTAATTTTATACATAGGCATAGCCGATCTACAAGCTCACAACGCATTTTGAGCTTGTAGATCTTCTATTTTCAAACATTTTAGTACTTTTACTTTCGATACTTTAAGTATATTTTGATGCCAATACTTCTGTACTTTTTTACTCAAGTAACATTTTGAACACAGGCCTTTTACTTCTAACAGAGTATTTTTATATTGTGGTATTGCTACTTTTACCCAAGTAAAATATCTGAGTACTTCTTCCACCACTGCTACCTTCTAGGAGCCAAGTCCATAATCCAGGAGTTCCCAGACATAACCATCCTGACCACAGAGGTGCATCCCGTAGCTCCAACACATTTTGGACAGAGATACTTTGGCACGGACTGAACCCACGGACCACCTGAAGAACACGTTGAAACAGGAAGCCTTTTGAGCAACATTTAATAGGCTCTATGCACAGCAGCCATTTTGGAGAAAAATTGGGCCTCTTCTTACTTCCTTCACAGGTGTCACCAATGATACTAATGAACGCTCTGTTCCATTCTGTTCAAACAGAGTCAGGGTGCTGATATTGTGCATGTTGGCTCACTAGAAATACTAGTGGGTCTCAAAGTGTGGTCCAGGGACCCTCATGGAGAGGGTGTAACTCTGAGAGTGTACAAATGGAACCAAATGGACCCTCCCGGGTCCATTTGGTTCCATTTGTACACTCTCAGAGTTATGGGGGTCCAACCACTACACTAAATGGAACAGAGCCTTCATTAGTGTCATCGGTAACACCTGTGAAGGAAGCAAGGAAGGGGCCCAATTTCTGTCCAATATGGCTGCTGTGCATAGAGCCTATTGCCGTCTTAAATCTGCCTAAAACTGACAGGAAGTGATTAATCTGATTAACTGTATTTATTTGTTTCTGCCGTGTATATTATGAACCTTGACTAACAGGGACAACTCAATACTAAACATGTAGAATTCAAGCTGGTTGATTTTATTTTGCATGTTACATCCACTGATGGATCGAATAAAAGATTGATATATTTTGTCGACAGACAGAACAGCAAGAGAAGCGGTTAGCAGTATTTTCATTTAACAGTGTATTAAAAAGAGTGCCCACCAACCACCATTAAGTACGACTGTACTTTACATCAAAGAACGTTAGAAAGGGGCCCTATGTAATGTAATGCAACATCCTTGTGTACAGAACTGTATATGGAACAGGTGTGACCTTGTCCCTTCATGTTAAATAAATGTCCGCATATTTTATAAATCCGGTTCATTTCAACGAGTTATTTCAAGGCTGCATATCACTCAACACACAGTAAAGTTCCTCTGTAGCGATACAGTTTATCAATAAATAAAAACACACACACACACCACATAGACACTCGACAGCCACAACTCTCACTTCTCTACACATGCTTTCAAATACCGACACGTACAACTCCGTGGATAACATGAAGAAAAGTTGGAGAAGATATTTAAATGTTTGGATGTGAGGAGCACTTTCATTTGGCTTGAACAACACAGGAAATACAGACCCAATGAGTCTCGCGGTGCCAGACGATCTGAGATCTCCGCCTAACAATACGTCTGAGGACAGGCTTTGTTGACACCAGGCGAACCCAATTAGTTGACGACTGAATGTCCATACTGCTACTTGCAAGTGATCAAATTATGCATTCAGACATCAACGACCTATATGCATTGGTGGCTGTGGTAAAGACGTACTGTAAGTGAGTAATGCGTCATTTACACTTCGTTGTACGACAGTGTCGCTCACCGGAAATAGCAGATCTACAAGCTCACACCGTGTCGACACCGTGGTACGAGGAAGTATAAAGCAGGCGTCGGTGTCCAGAATGAGCTCTTTAGACATCCGATTTGAATCGCAATTCAGACTACCAGAATGGGATTCAAATCTGATTAGCAAACATCTGTTACCATGTGGGGTTTTTAACAGATCAGCCTTGATAAAAGCCAATGTGATTCCAATCTGGATAGGTAGGCCACTAATGGGATTTGGGCTGCCAGTGTGAACTGTGAGCCTAAATGCAAGGTAGTTGCTAGAACGGACGCTTACTTATCAATTGTCATTTTCCCCTATATGAAGGAACACCCTAAAGATTATGGTTTGGTTCTAGAATGCCAGTTGTCGTTTAATCTCTTTTAACAAAGAAGGCTGGGAGATTGTCCGTAGTCTCTAGTCGAGTGAGGTTTTTAGAGACTGACTTGTTGTGAGTCTATAATGAAACAAGCCAAAGTTCTTTTTTTTCTCCTCAAATACATCTTTCAAGGATACATGAGAACCTTAAGGTTATACCGAGTACATGGTCTAATTTACTATGCAAGAGGTTGATCATTGTTAAGTACATTTGCTGAGAGCCTATGAGGTCATACTACTTTTATAACCAAACAGCCTCAATAAGAAAGAATTCATTGATTTTTTAAATAAAAAAATGTTTACAGTGCATGAATTTATGTAGATTGTATGAGGTCACTAACACCTTAATAGTTCTTTGACTAAAGTATTCCCAATGTAATCTATGGAGAATGAAGGAATGTGATAAGAAAAAACAATAACATCCACAAATGCTAATGACATTTACAGAGGATGACAGACAGCAGTGTTTTCTCAGAGGTTTCAGGTAGATTTTCCAAAGAATTTTAAAAGCTGCAATCCATACGTTTGATGTCCTACCCACGTGGGTGACCAGCAAACATCTACCACTCCTCCAAACCAAGAGGGAATCCCCGCTTGAGCAGGGGAGATATTGCACTTATGAGCTTCAGGCAGTACTACCCGTCAACCAGTAGGTGTCCTATCCAACACCGGGGTCTAAATGGCTCAATAGGAGAGTAGGGAGACCCCCTCCAACCACTGCAGATGTACTAGTTACATTGTGTTAACATACTCTACCATACAGGTGTAGAATTATATTTTATTAACATACTCTACCATACAGATTGGTTAAAATAACATTGTATTCATTAAAATAATTGCAGCTTTAACTACAATTATGGGAGTGTACTGTATATGGCCAACGGCGCCCTCTTCTGATGCGTGATTTTATACCATTTACATACGCTCCACTGAGATTTCCACGCTGCATGGTGCATGCAAACGGAGGCCAACCTTACCCTGGGCGTGACTTAAAAAAACATCAGCACTGTAGAGGTTTTAAGCAGCAGGCTAGTCAATGTCATACCCGTTTGCCTTAGTGCTGCCACTTGTCATGAAATTACAACTCCAAACACCACCGCAAATACAGACACTAGCCCGCTCCTCAGACCCTGTGATACATTCTTTAAACATGTAGGTCCACAAAACAGACAGGGCACAATCAACACAGAGTGTGCTCAATAGCCTATGTTAACCACTTGAACCCTAGCGTCCCTATTCTGAGGCGAACCTTTGGCAAAAGTAGCAGATAACAGACCTCACACAACGTGTCGTGTTGCGACTCATTGTGAGCTTGTGGATCTGCTATTTTCGGCAAAGAGATTTGGTATAGCGGGAAACAGAAGTAGGGGGCCTAGTACAGTATATAACCCCGGGAAGACTACAAGTCAACAAAGTATACACTGTAGGGTTTAAGTGGTCAAGTCCTTTGTGAAAATGGAGGTGATGACGCAGTGGTAAAAAGGTCCTGCCCACCACCGCAGATACTACTCGGTTCGAATCCACCCCGGTGCAGCCGGCTTGGCCGAGTGTCCATACGTGTGAACACAATTGTGTTTGTGGAAGGGAAGCCGGGGCGGGGAGGGTGATCTGTGTCGCTGCACAAGTGACAAGTGACTCCTTCAAGTTGGTCAGGTGTGTTAAGGACCTCGAGGTGCAACACTGTAAATGCACTGTACACTCACAGGCCAACAGTAGAACATGAGACATTAGGAAAGCAGACAGTATCCCAGTTCAAAATAATCTCTAGTTCCCACAGAAGCTGGTGCTCACAGCATGAAGAACCACAGAGAAGTTAAGGTCCCACAGTAAACAATGCTTGTCTCCCGATTATGTGAGCTTTAGTTTCTACCCGTCAAATCAACGTGATGCTGCCTTGAATCCGTCCGACACAGAGAGGAAGGTTCATGACGAATGATGTCCATCCTGTTCCGTTTCTTCACAATTATGCAAATAAAACACCAGGATAAAAAGTGGCAATGATAAAGAAATGCAGATTTCATCCACACGTTTTAGCTTCTCTGTTGTGTGTGAAATCTGCAGTGTCTGAACGTGTCCAGGACATTCGGAATGCGTTTTGCCTCATGGTACAGAGAGACTAATGAACTTACGTCTGCTGTTCCAGGGTTTAAAAGTTCCAAGCTGACACTTGCCTTACTCCTCCATCTCTATGGTAACCGAAGGGTCTTGGTCATCAGCTAGAATAAACAAAAACAACAAACAAAGATCATAGAATATTCAACATAGAAAACTTGCATCAATGCCTTTTTGTAAAAACTAATCCAAACGCGCATTTCCACCCACTGTTCATCCGTCCAGGCTATGGGACCGCAACTACAGATCCTATAGCCTGTGGTGAAAAATTCTTTGGAAAAAGTGAAAACTCGACTTCCTCATTCCTTTCATATGCCAATGCCCATTTGTAAGCCCAGATCGAATGGTCAACCCACCGAGGAGAAAAATGGACGGACTGAGAGAGTTTTGTTCATCTTATTAGGATTCTTTTAGTAGGATATGCGCTCCAGTGTTTTGCTACATCTGACCACAAGATGACAGTATAGAGCATTGACTGGACCAGGAGGCTTGGTGCATCACTGTATAGACCCCTTAACAGACGACGTCACACTGATAAGAACCAGTATGCGCGCACCGGACGGCACCAAATGAAACCCATTCTGTCAAGTCTCGCTAGGACGCGCCTCACTAGCCAACACACAAGAGGAGGTTCAATCTACTGAAACCAGCGCACCCCAAAACAATATGTTGGGAATTGATGGCATGAAACAATCACCTGTGCGTCTCAATGTTGGTAAACAAATAATTGGTCTATTTCCTGGCTTCAGAAGGTGGCACACCCGTTTCCTGTTCCGGTTCATTTTCCCATACTGTAGCTTTGTTTGATTGGCTCTGCAGCAGATTTGAACCATAAACACATATGAAGGTGTCGTATATGTTTACAGTTCAAATCTGCAGCCAGAACAACTGGAAGAGGAAATGCGCATGCCACCATCTGGAAACCCATTACTACAGTTAAGCACAGAGCCTAAACCATAACATTATGTTCAGGAGAAACTATTGCGACTACCAAAAGTTACAATGTAGGCGCGAGGTGAGTGTCGGTGTCATTGTCACAGTGTCAAAAGGAACTCACCAATGCTCCCATCATCAGACCCCTCATCCGACTCCTCCCACATCTCTTCATTGGCTAGTAAAGGGTTCTGGGATTCGTTCAGACTCTTTAAGGGGAAGTAGTGCCCGTTCCCTTGACTGTTAAACCAAACACAAATGAAAAGGAACGATGTGAAGCAACAGTCAACGTATTCACTCCTTCCATCTCTTTCACTCCAATTACAACATAATAATACTTTATTCCGTCACATAATTGCTGTCCCCTGTCCCTTGAGTGTGCCAAATGTGATGATGATGATGATAATGATGATGATGCTGGTTTGTTGTCTATAGCCAGTAAAGAACTGTCTCCAAGTAGGCAAATTATTCCTATTCGATATGCTCAGAGTCAAACAAATGATCTTCAATTAATTACGTCTGTAATGCATGGGCTTTGTATGCCTCTTGCCTACAGCTACGCTCACATGTACAGGCTCACGTGCAATTCACCCAAAAGATTCAAAAAGGGATTAGAAGGATTCAAATTTCATAAGCAGACCCCGATTCAGAATCAACAAATGCTTTTGAACCCCAACCCTAGTTTAAAAATTAAAGTGAAACTAGCCAACAGCTATCTGCTATGTTCACTACTTTTGTGCGACACTTTTGTATGAATGAAGTAGGGCATTCATGTACAAAAAACAAACAAAAAAGGTTGAAATATGGAGACACTTGGTGTCTGCCCGACAGCGACGATATGGATGCAAGCTAGGGTTTAAGTGGTCAAGTGTGTGAATGTGAACAAACTGACCTCGTGAAAACAGGGATGAACCACAGCCTCCTGTCCTCCCCAAACACCTGCTGCAGGTTTCTGCGAATGCCCACGTTGAAGCCGTTTCTGTCTGGACCACCGACAAACACTGGAGCTGAGAAGGCCTCTGGAACAGCACCAACACATAGCGACAGGTGAATAAAACGAATCCATTTAAATAAGAATATCGATTTCTGCAATACAGAAAGTAGCAGATCTACTATTTTGTTTTGTTATTTTTGTGAGACATCGCTGTACAATGAAGTACAAAATAGGGTTTAAAAAAAAACGAATTTAGTCGATTATAAAAAAATCTAATGAATATTTAGTGTATTGTTTTGTTGATATAAAAATATATCTATCCTCCCAAAAACATGCTTCTCGATTATTTGATTTATCGAAAACATAAATCGACAGAATAATCGCTAGTTGCAGCACTAAAGGACACAGAGTGAAACTCAAGACGGAGAATCTAAGGAGTATTCTGATAAATATGTAAAGCGTTACCCAACGTGGAGCGATTCTTGGCCACCAACCAGCAGTGGTAGCCGAACAGGAACATGAGACTGACAAAGAACATGAGCGCCACAAACATCAGGAAGAGGACGTGGAACTTCGCAGGGCCGTTTGGCAGGTCCCCCTGGGAGAGAGAAACAAGAGAGGCAGAAACCTGAGGCACTCTGGTGGGCTCCACAATAAAATGTTCTGTTCTCTAGAATAGGGGGGGGGGGATCTCCCACAGGTTCAATTACACACACATCATGATCTTGTGATAAGAGTTGGATCACAAGATGCCACGCGTTAATCACGACAGTGGCCTATGAGGTGACCAGACTTTACGCTAGGCATTTTTTGGGCCGGCCACCGTGACCGGCAAGATTATTTTTCAACGGCCAAAGAATACATTTATCGGCCGTAATTGAATAAACGTTACGTGCGTGTTTGCAGATACGGTACGTGCATGTGCAGTAAACCACCCAACTTTGTCATTACACCTTGTTGCGTTACGAGCTGAGCTTCTTTCCACTTTCTCACAGATGCAAATGCAATCTGTTCCTATGTTTACAGTTTCCTAAACTAAAGCATTATCTACTCCACCATGCAGGTGTCGCTTGCCAAAAAGAACAGAATTAAAGTTAGGACGGCAGATGAGTGAACTGCTTGCGTGACTCTGTCGTACAAATGGGCTATAATGGGCCACTCACCACCCAGAACCTGAGGAAGTACTGCAGGACAGTGGCTGTGATGAACACACAGTACAACATGGAGTACGCCAGGAACAGCAGGAAGAACTTGTAGTTCGAAAAGCCCACGCAGTTGTTCACCCTAAAAGACGAAACGATACTGCAGTCAGCATAGCATCTGGTTCACGGAAATCACAACATAACAATTGCTCAGTATTGGGTTATGATTATCCACTCAAGCCTTTGTCTTACGAGTAGTGAAAATAGTAGATCTACAAGCTTATAAACAAATATACAGTCGTATCGTGGCGCACTGTGCTAACTAAGGACGTCAGGTTGAAAGTGGTTCACACATCGATTTCTGAATTATGTTATATAATAATATTCACATTTTTGACAGACATATTATTCAATAGTTTTATACTTGCATTTAAAATACAATAAAAACATTTTGGCAAAAACTTTTTTTAATTCCAACTAAGAAAAGTTGATCTGAGCTTACCATGGACAATGATGGTCCATCTTCAACACACATCTGAAATAAGGCACATTCATTATTGCATTGGCCTAAAGGTAGAAACACTGTTTCTCTTATTCAAACTGCTACAGTACATTGCAGTGCAACAAAACGTTACTCTTTCTAAATCCCACCTATATGATGATGGTGACACTATGGTACAGTAGATACAACAATGATTTACATAGAAAATATTCAATGGCGTTTAATTTTACACTCAAATTAAAGCATTCTCACAATTATCCAAATTTCACACCAAACGTTAAAGGTGCGTAAATGTGATATGTTTAGTTAAAACAAAAAATGGTAGTTAAAAGTGTAAAGCTCTATTCTGATAGTAATCATTGCTAACAGGGGTCTCGCTGTCGCTCCAGCTCTTTATTACACAAAATGTTCATTTTTAGGTGGGTTACAAATGTATCCAATCAGGAGAGAGCACCCCACAAAGATAATATATCCGCTTGTGTTCCGGTTCCAATTTTGTCTGATTATTTATTTGTTTCATCACTTCCAATTTCACTTGTTATGAGTACGGCATGAGTATGACTTCTCTCTCCTGAATGGATGAAATCAGTATCCTGACCTGAAAATGTATTTTATATTTACTAATGAGCTGGAGAGATACCCCAGATAATGAACAAAAACTCTAAAATAATACAAATAAAAAATTAAAGCACTTTTATGTGGTGAATTAACAAATACAATTACACCTTTTCTTTTTACACACAGAATCCTAAGCCTCTGAGCTCATTTTACAAGTGAATGACAAACTTGCAGGTATTGATTTTGTTCTTTTCAACAAATAGAAAGTGATTTGAAACTGGAGCCTTGCGTCCTCCTCTCTTAGTTCAGGGAAGGCAACAACATGCATCGCTCTGATTGAACACGGTTGGGTGATTCTCTTTCAAACAGATTGGGTGCCTGCGAGAGCAACACCTTCTAATTATCACAACACTCCCCGGGCCAACACATGTCCTCTTGCCTGGGGCAATCTCCCTAAGTTGAGTGTCCTGAAGGGAGGAAACGGGGTACTTACGTTTCACAAACAGAGCAGTGGTGACATCGGTCAGGCTTCAGTACCTGGCAGCGGTCACAGAACCTGATCGCTGGAAGACAAGAGGGGACGGTCAGTTGAAAGCACGGACACTTGAGCCCAAGCTTGCCCTTCATTCACTTCCTGTCAGAGCTATCAGCGCTAATGAAAAGAGACACATTGGCTGATTACAGTGGTGGAGACCGTGATGACCCCCCGTCCATGCATGCAGCAAGAGCCGCACACATTCTCAGACACACACACACACACACACACACGCTCTCAGAGACACACACACAGCTAATTGCCCTGGGTTATTTTCAACACAAAGAGGATTAGAAGATGCGGAACAGTGCATGAAAGGGCCAGGGACTGAGAGCTGCAATTTGTGGACATACTCTTAAATGCTGAATTACAGAATCTCTCTTAAGGGTTTAACTACAGGGGTCGGAACAGATATGATGCCGTGCGCCTTTTCAAAGCTCACAGCGTTCTCTCGCCGCTGGCAGACGGGTGATCAGTCACACAGTGTGGTGGTGGTCATGCTAGCAGCAGAGCCTTGTAATGGAAACCATAGGGAAGTCGTTTTAGAGAAACCAGAGCCTTTACCTCCAGATTGTGCTCGAGTGAAGATGGGCAGTTTCTTTGCAATCTCAACCAGGATCTGTTTCTGAGCATCTGGCCTCTCTTCCATCTCGTAGCGCTCCTTGTCTGAATATGACAGCTGGAACTGGAACACAACACATGACTTTTAGATGATAGTCAGAGATATAAGTCATTCACCAGGTATCACTTAGGGACTTCATGTCGGGAGAGGTTTACACACCTGGGGCCAGTTGCACCACCTCACACTAAGTTCAAACTTAGCCTAGTTATGGCTTAAATGGCTTTTAAAAAGCCATTTAACTCATTTAGCGGGGAAAGTATCGGTGTCATTTTCACGATTTAAAAAAATATATAGATCTACAAGCTCATGAGCTTGTATATCTGCTATTTTTGAATAGCCAAAGAAATCTAAAATGACAGAGATGCGTCCCCCGGATTGGATGGATTAAGCTATAACTAGGCTAAGTTTGAACTTAGTGTGAGGTGGTGCAACTGGTTCAGTGAGTGGTTAACTGGCGGTCCGCGGGCCAGATGTGGCCCACAAAAGGGTCCAACCTGGCAGGCAGATCGCCTTTGAGAACCAAATAAATGTAGAACTTCACACTAACCTTTTTGCAAGGAGACGCAGGCGAAGTGAAGATGGACTTCCAGTATGTCCATGAGAACATTGCAAAGCAAACATGGAACACCAGTAGATAGCATACTGTAGTAGACAATGAGATAGATAGCATCAGTCACATTTCTGTATGTATGAAACATAGCGTCACGGATTTTCAAAGAAGAGAAGAGGGAAATACTAATAGCAGACTATAGACCCCTGGGGGACTCCAATCATCAAAGTATATACAGGGGTTATAGTGATTAATCAGATGTCTACAGTTGCATACATAAGAGAGATCAACTCACCTTTTTCCAGTGAGTTGGTGAGTGTGACTGAAAAACACCAAACACAACTGTAAGCTTATAGTATAATCAATATTATTATTGTTATTATTATTATTATTATTATTATGAGTGTGCTCACATATTGCACAATAATAGGCTACAGCTACATATAGGCTAGCTAAGCTAGACAGCCAAACAAGGAACTAGAGAAAATCCAGTTAGTGAACTTCCTATAGCTATAGCTGTCAACAATGGCCACCACGGTCTCTGTATTAGTATTTAGAATATCACAACATGACAGGAAATGTGTGTTGTCGAAAATCGCAATAGTAACAACAACAAAGTCTATCGATTATATAGCTCTGGTCCAGAGCGTTAGCGAGTTCTCTCTAACGCTCTGTTAGGAGCGGTGCTATTCCCATGGACTGAAACTTCCACTAGCGTGCGAGTCTCCAACTTTAGTAAAAAATAAAGACAACTATTTCGCTACTCATCAAAAAAAAGGCTGTTTTGTGTTGCTGAGAAACTATTCTCCACGGTGGGAAACGTCTCAGGACCCCAGTTTCTCTGTATAATACACTTTTGGGGCAGAAAATAAAATATGTCCGCCAGACGGAAATTATTTGAATTACTCACCTGCGCCCTCTAACGATCTGGTCGATATACATTCCCATTGACCAGATCTGTAGAGGGCGCAGTGGAGCAAATAAAACAATTTCTATCTGGCGGACATATTTTATTTTCTGCCCATAAGTGTATTATAAAGAGAAGGTGGGGTCCGGAAACGTTTCCCACCATATAGAATAGTCTTTCAACAACACAAAACAGCCCTAGTTTTGATGAGTAGCGAAATAGTTGTCTTTATTTATTTTTTTACTAAAGTTGGAGACCTCGCACAGTAGTGGAATGTTCGGTCTATGAGCAGAGCAGCGCGAGACTGGCACAGCGTTAGAGAGAACTCACTGACGATCTGAACCAGAGCTGTGTCAGAGTCAAAACCCCAACACAAGGCGGATCAGATCAGATCATTATACTCACACAAACACAGCTCAAACACATAAGCGTAGTAGGACCAGAGGACCACCGAGGTGATGATGAGGACGGGGATCCAGGAGAAGACCCTCTGGCAGCATCTCAGCCCTCTGGACAGAGACATGTTGGTCTAATAAGGATAATAATGCCTGTTACTGTCTAGTGTCTAATAATGACGGGGATCCAGGAGAAGAAGACCCTCTGGACAGAGACATGTTGTTGTTGGTGTTGGTCCATCTATCTGGCCCCCGGCCGACGACGACATCTATCTGTGTTCCACTATCCTTCCTGTTCCTGCTGCCTGATCCATCCATGCATCCTCCTGATCGGAGAGCGATTAGCAGCACTGTCTGTCTTCACAGGAGGCGGGCCCACTGTTGCCAGATATTGCGAAAGAAATAAGCAACTAGGTCTTCAATCAATCAATCGATACAAGCAACTTTACAGAAAAATAAGCCCAAATTCGCTTTTAATAAGCGGACATGGCAACGCTGGTGGTGATGTGGGTGGTCTTCATGGAGGTGCTGGGGTGGTATTATTCTGGTATTATTACATTAAAGGGTATATTCATTGATTGCACTCTCCATCCTGCACCATGCGCTGCACCTGCAGCCAGTGGGTACAGTAAGTAAGTACATTTACTCAATTACTGTACTTATAAGTACAATTTTGAGGTACTTTTAGTTTAAGTATCTCCAATTTTCAGTGCTTTTACTTCTGCTCCACTACATCTCAGAGGCAAATATTGTACTTTTACTACCCGTTGTGAGCTTGTAGATCTGCTATATTCGGCTAATGTTCCCCATCACACAAAGATTTGGTGGACTCGCGGACCCCCTGTAGTAACTTTGAGGACCCCCTAGGGGTCCCGGACCCGCTGTTGAAGACCCCTGCTATAGACATTTGTCTTCTGTCCGGATTAGTCTCACTTGCCAAGCAGCATCCATGGTGTTGAAAGATTCTCAACCCTTTTCATTTCGAGAGTTTAATTATGCCATGGATCCCCATTTGATACTCTTTTTTTTGAGTGGTGCCAACTACTCCTACATTTGACTTTGTCCGTCCGTCCGTCCGTCCGTCCGTCCGTATATACACGTGACAACATATTGTTGCTGATTGCAACACAAGGATGCAACCAGTTACACTTTCAAAGGCACCACTCTTCACACTGGGTGTGATTTTTTTTAATCTCTGGGGCCCCATTCTACATTGTAAAATCCTCAGTGGTATATTAACTCTGATTGTGGAAGTGTGTTTGTACACTCAGATTTACAGCCCTATGGGTCCATTTGGTTCCATTTGTAGACTTTCAGGTAGCCTAATAGGGTCCATTTGGAATGGATCCCTGGTGGTCACTGGAGATAAACAGTACAAAATATAGCTCAGATATGTAATAGCTTACACATGATCACAACAAAGTAAAACAAAACAAAAACAATCAATAAAAAATGTATGGCTAAAATTCCAAATAAAACAACGGGTACAGCTTTGGTTTGCTTTTAGCCAGCAATAAGATATTCATGATGTAAATCAGTTTAGGCAGGATTCAGAGTTGGCACATTGACACACGTCTGGAAATCCCAGGAGAAAATGCGGAACAGATCAACAAATAGGCCCATGTACTGTATATGTGTATGTGTATGCTGTAGTACTGATGAGTTATTAGACATTATTGTCTTTTAGCCAGTCACAATGCAAGGTCGGAGCTAAACTGTGATGTCACTGCCAATATATAAGAGACAGAGAGATAAAGAGTTTATGCTTTGCAGTTTGCAGAGTGCTGATTTATTACATATCATTTACATCTTGAGCTGTTCAAAGTAGCAACTCAACTTATTCACATCCTTCAAACATGCAGGTTTTGAGTAGAGCAGACCCTTACTGGCAAGACCATCACCCTGGAGGTTGGGCCAAGTGATATCATGGAGAATGTCATGGCCAAACTCCAGGACAAGTAAGGCATTCCCCCCTGACCAGTAGACGCTCATCTTTGCTGGCAAGCAACTGGAAGATGGCCGCACCCTTTCTGACTACAACATCCAGAAAGAATCCACCCTCCACCTTGTCCTGCCTCTGAGGGGAGAGTAGTAAATGATTTTATATTCTTAAAGGGATAGTTCACCCCAAAAAATACTTTTTTCCTTTCGATTAGTCACCCCATGGAGACTTGAATTCATGGATATTCTTTTGTTTTTGTCGCATTCCTACGGCAATAATTTGATGACCAGCTGACCGGTAGACAGCGGTTCCGGTAGGAGACACAAAGGAGACTCTTTGTGTCTCCTACCGGAACCGCTGCCGGTCATCAAATTAAGAATGCGACAAAAACATAAGCCATAAGATATCCATGAATTCAAGTCTCCATGGGGTGACTAATCGATAGAATAAAAGTAATTTTTGGGGTGAACTATCCCTTTAACGTTTGTCCATTCTCCATCTTGTTCTGCATAGTAAATGATTTCTGTATATATTCTTAAAGTTTGTCTGTTCTCCATCTTGTCCCTCTGATGAGAGGTGGTACCCTTGGTACCGTAGCTGTGACATACAGTACTAGCATCATGTCCAGGGGGTGTGCCTGTACATCATGTGACATACTAGCATCATGTCTACGGTGTGTAACTTGTACATGATGTGACATGCTAGTGTCATGTCCAGGGGGTGTACTTGGATATGAGGTGACATACTAGCGTCATGTCCAGGGGGTGCACGTGTACCTCAAGCTGCCTCACGCTACGGAAACAGGAGAAAAGTTCCTGACCTATAGGACACGTTCGTGAACCGCTGGTTCCCGAGACTAAAACCGGACCGGTGGCAGATTTTGAGGTTGGATGTCAATTGGAGTCCTAGACCACTGGTTACTGATGTTTTGATCGATAATCTTTTTTTTTTTGTCAAAAAGAGCAAAGTTTTCTAATCAATTAGACTTTTTTTTGTATTTTGTTAGGAGCTCTGTAAAACCCTTTGGCTTTCCATGACATATTCTTATATGAGATAGGGGAGCAACAGTTACTCGAATGAATCAATTTAATAAAAAACATTTTATTGTGAAAATAGGCAATCTACAAAGCTCACAACTCGTCATGAGTTTTGCGTGACACTTGTAGAATGAAATAAAATAGGGCTTAAGTGTTTAATCAAAGTTATCCATTTAGTCGATAATAAAAACGTATTTGAATTTTTGTGTCGATTCGTTAATAAAAATGTATCAATAGAATAATTGTTGCTAAGAAGATAATAAATAGTTGCAGCCTTAATGTGAGTGGTTTTGATTGACTGATTGATGTACTTTATTTAGTAAGACATGAGAACAACAGTACATGGAAGTACAAATTCACAATACAAGGTCTACTAAACTGGAAGACTCATTAAGCACTGAGCTTGTTTAAGATGAGATCCCCATGCATACAAATCATGATGACATATAAGAGACAGACAGATATATACACTACTATACAGAACGTCATACAATCAGCTTACAGGTTACTGGTATGAAGGGTGAAAAATATGTACAAGAGAAGAAAGAAATAGGGGAGGGGGGGGTAGGTTAAGACTTCTTAAGACATCTTTAGGGCAGTTTTGAAAGTGAGTAGGGTTTTACACTCCTTTACTCCTTTTGGTAGGGCATTCCACATTTTTGTTGAATAGCATGAGAACGAGTTCATTCCCTTTGTTGAGCCAAATCTGGGTTTAACATGATTTGTGGAGCTGCCTCTGGTGTTATGATCGTGAACTTCATTAACGTTTTGGAAGTATTTTGACAAATACAGGGGGATACCAATGTTGTGGTGTATCTTGAAGACCAGGCCCATTGTAAGTTGCTGTACTCAACCCTAAGCCATCCAATCCTAGCAAAATGAGCAGGGGTTAGATGGGTTTTGTGATTGATTGTCATCAGAGCGAGTGAGTTATCTGTTATCTGTTATCTGTATCAGCTGTATCAGCTGGATGCCTTAAAAACAAGGCTTCAGATATCCCAAAACAAACGGTCAGGCTACTTCTTGGCCTTACATCTACAACTCATTTAACCCCTGCTTATCATGCAAGGGTGGAATGGCTCAGGGTAGAGGACAGAGTACAGCAACTTGCAATGGGCCTGGTCTACAAGATACTGTATCTACACCACAAAGACACCTGTCAAACTACTTCAAAAACGTTAAAGACGTTCACAAGCACAACACCAGAGGGAGCTCCACAAATCACGTTCAACCCAGATTCGGCTCTAACAAGGGGTTAAATTCATTCTACTCCTATGCCACCAAAATGTGGTGCCCGACCAACAGTTATAAAAAAGTGTGAATCCTTACTCTCCTTCAAAACCGCTCTAAAAGAGCTTGAACTGGCCCCTGCAAGTCCCCCCCAACTCCCCAACTGTTTAGGCCTACTGTACATATTTTCTTTTTGATTACTACTCCTTTATATTATGTTTTTGCATATTATTGTAGATTATTGTTTGTCTTTAAATGTTTCGATGAATTGAATACACAGCACCCCAATGGAAACAAGCCATAGTGCTTTCTTGGGTTTATCATTTTAGAATCGTTTTGTATGAAACTGTACCTCTGTACTTTATTTGGCCAAACTGTTAATTAAGTATTCAATCAATCAATCAATCTTCGTGAGCTGTGAGCTGTTGGCTGTAAGGACTATCAAAACATTTCATGTGCTTTTATACTCATAATGATCCGACAACAGAGAAACCTCCTACTTAAGATATGAAAGTAAACCTACTTACCACTTTGAATTACGTTTTCATACTTATTTTTCCATCTGCCAGGGTTACAGCCTAGATAATAAAGCTAAAATGATCATAGACGCCATGAATAAATAATTTAATGGAATACATAAATGTAATCATAGTCAGATCTACCAGTGCACTAATGAGGCAGTGATATTATTGAACGTGCTTCGTAGTACAGACCTCTGGCCAGGAGACTCAGTTACTGTACACATTAAAACAGTACCCATAATCCACAAAACAATAAACAAACTAATTACACATTGTAAATGTCAAATTAAATAGCTGTTAAATAGCTGCAATCATCAGTTCTTAAGGTATGCAACATACTTTTAAAACCACCTAATGGGTTGAAGTTATCCAGTCTAATGTTTGACGTTGATGGGGAAAGTTTGGGGGGTCAGGGGGGAGAGTACACTGTAAATAAGTTCCTCTGGTTTTGAAACCTTCAAATGTACAGTACGTTATTTTATTTTATCAGGAAGTCCTTGTATCCATTCATACTCTTAAAGGGGAAATCCACCCATTTTCAATATTTAACTATGTCATTAATATAGCATAAAGGAGTTGTGTGGAAATAAGAAAAAAGTTCCCCCCTTTCTGTGTTGCCTTGAACTGGAGGATTGATTGTGGGTTTAACATTGCAAATTACAACATGATGACTCATCATGTTGTAATTTGCAATGTTAAACCCAAAATCAATCCTCCAGTTCAAGGCAACACAGAAAGGGGGGAACTTTTTTCTTATTTCCACACAACTCCTTTATGCTATATTAATGACATAGTTAAATATTGAAAATGGGTGGATTTCCCCTTTAACATGCTTTTTATAGGTTTTGTTGTTATAAGGACTTGCTGTATACAATGGGTTGTGTTCATATTAATATAATTATGTTCAATCAGGAATTGACTGTAAACAGTGTTGTGTGTTCACAGAAACATGTGGGCTACACCTGTATTCTTACTTCAAGCGTGTCCTCCATATTCTGTGAGTATGATGTAAGTATGGCTATGTTAAAGGGGAAATCCACCCATTTTCAATATTTAACTATGTCATTAATATAGCATAAAGGAGTTGTGTGGAAATAAGAAAAAAGTTCCCCCCTTTCTGTGTTGCCTTGAACTGGAGGATTGATTTGGGGTTTAACATTGCAAATTACAACATGATGAGTCATCATGTTGTAATTTGCAATGTTAAACCCACAATCAATCCTCCAGTTCAAGGCAACACAGAAAGGGGGGAACTTTTTTCTTATTTCCACACAACTCCTTTATGCTATATTAATGACATAGTTAAATATTGAAAATGGGTGGATTTCCCCTTTAAATGATGAAATATCTATAGGATACCAAATAAAACCAGTAGGGGGTGCTAGCCTGTCTACAATGAAGAATAAATGCATGAGAACATGGATGGATGGATTTACTGTGCAGATTCTATATTATACCTCTATGTGCAGATTATGTGAAACTTTTCAGACAACACAATGAGTTTTAAATTGAATTATCCTAAAATGTTCTTTAGGTCCATGGATGCCGTCTACACCATGGGTTCCCAAACTTTTCAGCCCGCGACCCCAAAATAAGGCGGAAATTGACTCGCGACCCCACCTAAACCTGGAGGTCATTTATACACATAAACTAAAATAAAAAAAGCATTTGTATTGTATTAAAATGGTAAAATGTACCATTTGTGATCATTTTAGATGGTATTTCATCCATTCTGTTGAATTTAAAGTTAAAAAAAAAAAAAAACTTTTTTTTTTTTTTTTTTTTTAATGACCCAAAATTATTTCGCGACCCCACGTCAGTCTCCCGCGACCCCAAGTGGGGTCTACACAAGGATGCTACGAATGGACCCTTGTTGTCACATGGGCGGACCACTCCGACCACATCAGAAACGTGGACCTCTACGGAGGTCACGGAGAAGGTCAGAGAGGGAGAAGGATGAGGCTGGCAGGGCACTGTGTCAGGCACCAGGTGTAACAGCCACAAATATACCCCCGGGCAAACTACCGGGGTTAAAGTGGGCTAGCCTGTTTTATACCCCGGGGTATATTCTGGTCTAGTGCAGTTCGTACACCGGGGGGTATAAATTAGGCTAGCCCAAAATAACCCTCTACCCAGATACTATTCTTTCCAAGGGGGGTATAATCTGGTATTATAATGTTATTATTCAACCAAATGACCGTACACAAGGGGGGAATAATCTGAACTAGAGAGGTAGTCTACTAGGCCTACTTGCTATTAAATCCAATACTTCAACCACTTCATTTATGAAAAACACAGGGAGGTATAAACTGGACAGGAGAGATATACAGATGTATTGATGAAAAACGCAAGGGGGTATAATCTGGGCTATAGAGATGACATAATAATGCATTACTAAAATAATGTCATAGCAAAAAACACAAGGGGGTATAGTCTGGGCTGGAGGGGTGTATTTTGGGCTGGCCCACTTTAACCCAGGGTATAGTTTGGCCGCGGGTATGCTGTATTTTGGGCTGTTACACCTGTACTGGTATCGAGCAAAAAGAAACATATTACAATATTGAAAACTTTTCATTTGAGTACTAAATGATTATATGGCCATGGTTTTCTTTTTGCATATAATGCCCTGTTTGTCCATAGACTAACGATAACCATTAGCCATTGTAACAAACCAATGAGGCAAAAGGTTGAACATCACTTATTATCGTCCCTTTGCTGAATACCTATCAATCAAGTCTTGTTTCAAACTTTAACACAGGTATAACCGATTATGAAATATTTCCGCGCAATATTATGACAATTTAGTGTGCTTGACACTCATGGAAAAACCTCTCCTCTAGTATTCAAACTCTACTACTATTACATCACCTTGTTCTGTGTTCACTTAAACTGAAGCCGAACACAGTTTTGGATTATGCCAAAAAAAAATCCAGTATTCATATGCATTTTGTCCAAGTCACCAATATGGGGCGCTGTGAGACCGTTCTAAAAATTAAGGAACTGCCGGCGACAGCACACAATTCTACAGTATAACCTCACAATAAAATGCTTAGACCTAATGAAGAACCATCTTTAACTGTAAGACAAAAACCCTGCTTGCTGGGGGTGTCAGGGGGTTCTCACTGGATTAAAAGTGTGATCATATTTCTTGTTTCCTCAACGTAAACTAATTTCAACAGTTTGTTTTTATTTCCCACTCTTAAAACCACTAAAACCCTACCTGGTTGACCGCCGTCCCCCAGGGCTCTAGCCAATGTACAAGGTCACAACACGCCTCGACGTGTTGTGAGCTTGCAGATCGGCTGTTTTCGGCCGAAAGTTTGTGCCCAGAATAGGGTCGCTATAGGGCTCAAGTGGTTAAATTGAGAACTGGGCCTAAACAGCTTCTGAAGATCAAGCCTGTGTAGCAGAGTAGCCCAAAAGAAGCCCAAAAGCCAAATGTCTCCCTGACCAAGGGGGAATTCCCTCTTGGCCTCCCTCTCTTGGTTTTCCAAGCTGTCGACACAGGTTCGAATCTCGGGTGTGTGGGGGGGGGCTTGGGGGGGCCGAATCCCAAAAGCCCAATACCTCCCTTGGTCAAGGGGGCATTCCCTCTTGACCTAGCGGCAGATGTTTGGTTGCCCCGGGGTTCGAATCTCAGGTGTTACACCCAGATATCAAGAGTCCTGTTGTCTTGTCTGATCGCCACCAAAGCGTCCGGTTGCGTTCGTCTTCATGAAACACGACGAGGAAACCACAGCAGTAAAACTGGACGGATCTCGTTCCAACTGCCGCTGATGTCACTACAGTACGAGTGGAAGAGATGACCTCCATCAGTGTCTGACGCTCGTCTTTAAAGTAGCCCATTAATACACTCCCCGCCACCCCCGGCCCTCCAGAGAGATGCTGCCTCGTCCCTTTATTCCCTTTGTTCTCGGGATTTATGGCATTCCGTCATCCTCTGAGTGACGTACCCTAGCCGTCCGAACGCGACGCATAGCAACCGGCGTAACAGCCATTACTGGAGGCTGTGAAACTTCTCATCACGTCCTGCAGGACCCCCAGAGTCAGTGGAGCATTTAGCCGTGGGCTGTAGCACAGTGGTTCTCAAAGAGGGGTCCGGGGGTCCCCAGCAAAATTAGTTAATACAGCAGCACACTCATTTTAACCCCTTTATCCATATTTCATATGTTGGCTATTCAAAAGTAGCAGATATAAAAGCTCACTTTGCATCACATCTTCTGTTAGGGTTAGGGTTTTTTTGGAAAACGTTTTCAGATCGGGGGGGGGGGGGTCCGCGGCCAAATATATATCAATTTGGGGGTCCTTGACACAAAGAAGTTTGAGAACTACTGCTCCAGCAGCCCTGTGGGCTAGTTGATCACAAAGAGGGTTCCACCTGCTTTTACGTAATGCAGGCTCCCCCCGTCCCGTCCCACTCCCGTCCCGTCCCGTCTGGGGGGATGAGGGTGTGAGGTGAGTGAGTCGCACCCTCTGTTGACCTCCCTCCTTCCATCACGCGTTCTACTTCTGTTTTTTTCCCCTCTCTCTCTTCCTTTCCTCAACTTTGTTTCTCGCTCTGTCTCTCTCTCTCTCTGTCTCTCTCTGTCACTCTCTCTCTCTCTCCCTCGCCGTGGTGACGGCAGTGAAGTGCTGACAGCTTCTCTCTCACTCCGCCGCTCACTGGAGGCAGGGAGCGGCCTGTCTGTCTGTCTGTCTGTCTGTCTGTCTGTCTGTCCACAGCAGAACCACAGCACTACAAAGCCATTGTGACTAGAAAAATAGTAACAGCCTTTTAATCAAAACATTTACCCCCGCGCAAAAAAAAAAGTTACAACACAAACACCTCCTATCAGCAGGTTGGGGCAGACCCCGGATCTGTGTAGTGTGCGGCGTGTGTGTGTGTGTGTGTGTGTGTGTGTGTGTGTGTGTGTGTGTGTGTGTGTGTGTGTGTGTGTGTGTGTGTGTGTGTGTGTGTGTGTGTGTGTGTGTGTGTGTGTGTGTGTGTGTGTGTGTGTGTGACAGGGAGAGAGAGAGAGAGATACAACATCTCTTTGCCTACACGTACATCTGACATAATCACCTGTAATCTTTACTACTGTAGGGCTGGAGAGACACACTCATGCAACAACGCAGTCACACACACATATGTGCATGCACATCGTGCGCACACGCATGCACACACGCGCATACACACTTATACACACACGCGCATACACACTTATACACACACGCGCATACACACTTATACACACAAACCTGCAAGTGCAAACAAAATGCGAATGTATAAGCAAGCCTATACAAATGCACTCACGCGCACACATACAAGACATGCAGCTACACGCTGGTGGGCACACAGCGTGCACATGTGTGCGCGCGAGCACACACACACACACACACACACACACACACACACACACACACACACACACACACACACACACACACACACACACACACACATATATTCCTGTAGTAGAGGAATACACACACACACACACTAGAGACATGGAAGTGACACAGTTTTGATTGACTGGATACTTTTATCAACAGTCTGCAAAAAGTACAGACTTACAGTTATACAATGACGCTAAAAGGATAACACAAAAAGCCCTGCAGGGCTTTTGTTTCCATTGTGGTCCTGCATATTCAATTCATCTAGTCTAGTGCAATGCATGTAGCTCAGAGGCAGTAATGCAGGCCCTTAGGGACAGTGGTGGATGCTATAAAGTAGAGGTAAAAAGGCCTGTATTCAAAATCTTACTCATAAAAGTACGAAAGTAGCAGCATCAAAACTTACTATATAGTGTACCAAAGTAAAAGGACTTTTTTGAAAATAGCCATTCTGCAACAATGCCCAGATCTGCTATTTTCAAAGTATAAAATATGGTTTAAGTGGTTAATGTATGTATGTATGTTTTGTATGAATAATTTAAATCTACAAAGTAACTTGTAACTACAGTTTTCAAATAAATGTAGAGTGTGGAGTAAAAAACACAATTATGTGCCTCTGAGATGTAATGGAGTAGAAGTATTGTAAAGCAATGAACATACTCAAGTAAAGTAAAAGTATACATTCTACTTAAGTGCAGTACTTGAGTAAATGTACTTTACTTCCACCCCTGGCCGAGAGACAGTCATGCAGTCCAGACGGATGACATCAGGTGACGTCCTGTCATCCGCAGGGAGGGTGTCGGTGTTGTCTGTGTATGTGTTCTTTACACTGAATGCCGAAAGAAATCAAACACGCTGTCAAGGTGAATATCGGGCGTGTTCCGTCACGTCCAGACTGTCAGCCGCGCGTTTCCAAACCCATGACGTCTCGCCGGCGTTTCTGCCGCCACATGGAGGCCAGCGGTACGGCGCTCCAACACCTGCGACACGCGATACCACTGAAGCCTGGGAAACGGCCTGCAGCTCTGCATGGCTATGGTTCCCGCCGGAGAGCTTGGAGGGGTGTGTGTGTGTGTGTGTGTGAGTGTGTGTGTGTCTGTGGGACGTGTGTGTGTGTGTGTGTGTGTGTGTGTGTGTGTGTGTGTGTGTGTGTGTGTGTGTGTGTGTGTGTGTGTGTGTGTGTGTGTGTGTGTGTCTGTGGGACGTGTGTATGTGATCTTGGAGTGTTGGGTGCGAGTCCGCAGTGCAGTGTGTTGAGTTGAGGGTTGCTGGGGAGTGCAGTGTGTGTTCAGCTGCACTTTCAGGATGTTTTTATAAGGGAGGCAATCCCCTCCTTCACACACACACACACACACACACACACACACACACACACACACACACACACACACACACACACACACACACACACACACACACACACACACACACACACACACACACACACACACACACACACACACACACACACACACACACACACAGGTGCATATGGGCTTTAGCTCTGACGGCATAAGGTTACGTGGTCAGTGCACAATGCGTCACTGTGCAATATGGTCGGAATGCAAGACATGAGTCTGTCTCAAAGCAGCAGCATGCAGGCCTTTCCTGTGGCTCTCCCTCCCTCTCTCTCTCTCTCCCTCCCTCTGTCTGTTGGGAAGCAGCCGGCCTCTGTAAGCCTCTCGCTCATGTCAGCCTGTCAGGAGGCTCTCGCTCTCCAAGCCCCCAGGCTGCGTCTACCTTGCCCGGCCACCCAGGGACCGCCCATCCACACCTTTCCCACGGGCGGACCCACGGTGGAGGGAGAGGGGGGTTCGGGGGGCTTGGGGCGGGTTCCTCTGGTTACAGTAACCGTCCGGGCCGTTCCCGGACCAGAGGAACAAAATAAATAAATAAATGGAGAAGTTTGTAACATTTTAATTGGCTTTGGGAGGCTTAGCTGCGGCTCGCCTGTGGTTGATGCGGTCAAGCCCAGCAGCCTCTGAAGAGTTCAGGCTAGTGCTCTCGCGCTCACACACACACACACACACACACACACACACACACACACGTGAGCGTGCACACATACACACGCAGATACATGTGTTCTTTGGGACACATGCGTACTCCGTGTGTATACTCGGGTCTCTCAATCTTTCTGTCTCTCTCTCTCCCGCTTTCCAAAGGCACAGCACCACAGTTAGCTGGCATTTACGGGACAAAACCGCCGGTTGAAACCTGAATCCCTCATTACACTGTGTAAAAGAGTTACTATAACATCCCTGCAAAACCAACCAATGGCCCTGTCCTCTTATTCCAAACAGGCCATGTCAGATTGTAAACAGACTGGCTCTCGCCTCAGCCCCGGCTGCGTGTGTCTAAGTGTTTTGATGTGTTTTGACTCGCGCGTGGTTCCCATGCCATTTGGAGAGCGCCGCTCGATGGTATCCTGTCAACAGGGAGCCTCACGGCGATGAAACCTGGAAGTGGTGCATCGTTGGACGTGATGATGTCATTACCTGTAGCAGCGCAGGACATGGCTGTCAACGCTGGAGCTATGAACGGCGTGAGTATGTTTATGTATGTATGTGTGCATGCGCGTTTGTGTGTGTGTGCACGCGCGCGTGCGTGCGCGTGTGTGCTCGTATGCGTGCATGTGTGCGTGTGTGCGAACAGGGATTAACCCATTAAGACCTGAGGCCGATTCTACAAAATGTCTTCTAATTCGTTAACGTTTTATTTTTTTTAAACCTACGTTGGTACGTCAGCGGTTCTCAAACGTTTTCATGTCAAGGACCCCCAAAATGATGTATCTGGCCGCAGACCCCATCTCAAAATATTATGTTCCAGGGACCCCCCAGAAGCAAACATTTGAGTTACAAATGTTCGCTTGAAAAAATATGTATATTCAAAGATTTGACACATCAGACACATTTTCACGATTTTTCAAAAAATAGCAGATATACAAGCTCATAGTGCGGCACTCAGTGCCGTGCAATGAGCTTGTAGATCTGCTATTTTTGAATAGCCTTAAAATTGACACAGATGCGTTCCCAGTCTCAACGGGTTAAGTGGGGTTTGAGATGAGACGACGTGAGGCCTGCAGCAGGGCAAGATGGTGTCTCCATTTCCACCCTGAACGCTCCCTGGTTCCTCGTACCTCCTGAGTGATAGAAAAGTCTCCAATTAGAGCCTGAGCTCATGTCACACATCTGCTGATCCCATCCGCCCGGCTCCAGGAGTTTCCTACCTATTTATGAGAAAGCCATCTATTCTCCTTCACGCCTCCTAATCCCCCAGCCTCCATTATTCCTGGGAAGCGCACTGTCACCATAGAAATCAAGCAAGGGAGAAACAGCAAAACAAAACAAGAGAAAAAGGGAAGAGAGAGAGAGGAAGAAAAGAAAGTCATAATAGGGGGAAAATATGGATGGAGACAAAAGGCGATGCAGGCGCGGCGGAGGAGGGAACAATTGTGAAAATTCTCCAAAGGTCAAAGCGCTGGTAAAAAAAAGAGAGAGA
The DNA here is from genome assembly GCF_963454915.1 of Gymnoscopelus microlampas. Taxonomy (NCBI): domain Eukaryota; kingdom Metazoa; phylum Chordata; class Actinopteri; order Myctophiformes; family Myctophidae; genus Gymnoscopelus; species Gymnoscopelus microlampas. The sequence goes on from NC_139955.1 coordinate 9,749,357, forward strand.
GAGAGAGAGAGAAGAAAAAAAACAGTAGAAGTAGTGAAAAAAAACGAACAGCCATGAAAGTGTCAATATGGAGTTTGTGACGCACGGTCGGCGTGGGTTTTAGCTGCTTAGGCGAATGGGTCTCGGGGGCTCTTTATTTCTGAAGCTTGACTGCAATTTGGATAAGAGAGCGAGCGGTCCCATGGAAAGAGCCGCCAGCACTGACAAGCTGCTGGAATGGCCGTGCGCGTCGGGGTCACACAGCGAACCCCATCCTCAGAACAACATCTCTGGACCCCGTCGACGCAGCGCCGGTCACGCACGGCGGGCAACAACACATACCGGCATGCTCGCAATGTACAGTATGCACGGAGGTGCACGCACACACACACACACACACACACACACACACACACACACACACACACACACACACACACACACACACACACACACACACACACACACACACACACACACACACACACACACACACACACACTTTACTGCCCTCACCCCCCACTCTAGTAGCTGTCAGGGGGATAGAGCAGAGCCTGCCAGAGCAGTGTGGCAGTTGGTTGTGACTCCCACCCCCATTCTACCCCCCCCCCTCTCTCTCTCTCTCTCTCTCTCTCTCCTTATCTCCCTCTGTCTCTCTTCCCTTCACTCCCCCTCTGCCTAGAAGACAGGGCAAGGCGCCTGCTGATAGTGCAGTAAATGCTCTGACAAGAAAAGTGTTTCTAATGAATTGTGGCCATAGAAACCCACAAACCAAAGCAAGACGACTGTGAACAAATTGAGCTCTTCAAAGCAGCAGCGCTGAATGAACTCCAAGTCACTGTAGCAGACTTTCCCCGCATTATCAGACCCGTGCGCACGCACACACACACACACACACACACACACACACTGGTGGCGGGGCTGCATCATATACAGTAACGAGAAGAAGCCATGATGACACACAAACTGTGTTTAAAGAGGAGGACATGACATGTTTTGATCAGAAGATTCCATTGTAACTAAAGGTTATGCCTTCAGAGGGGAGAGCGCTCACAGTTGGAGGGGATTTGGGAGAATGTATAATTGTTCTGCAGTCACATGTGTCACATAAAGAGGCGCCAAGCCCTCTGTAACGAGGATTATGTGTCTTTTCCATCGATTCATTGCTCCGCTCTGTGACATTTTTGCATTTTTGTTTGGTGTGTCGCGAAGGGCGCTATCTCTTCCATCTCAGCTGTCTTTTGTCCGATTACACACACACACGCACGCACGCACGCACGCACACACATATACACACACACGGCTAGCATCACTATCTCGACTTTCCATTGTGGACTCGAGTTTTTTACTGGTCAGTGTGGATACTCTGCGCCATCGGGCCAAAGCCTGTAAAACTAACACAAGCATGTTTCATTGAGGTGTGAGGTGTGAACTAATACAGTCTCACTGTCTGGCGGCAGAAAAGGGCTGGAAGTGAATCCTTGGCCCTCGAGTAGCTTAGGAAGCCAATTGTCTGTTATTTTGTCTTTGCTATGAGTGAATTGGAGCACTACAAGGAGTATTAATAGTCGTTTATGAGCATGTTTGACTTGCTGTTTAGGTGCTGTGTTTGTTGGCCTGGCGGAGGCCATTGGCGTAGGCTCGTCTCAAGTTCCTGCATGGAGCTGTTTATTGTTCGATATATTAATTGATTTAAACACTCCCCCAGGCACAGTAAAGTCAAATGGAATTGCTGTAATTGTGGGATAAATCCTCCAACGCGCGTTGAGTAAAAACCATGAGAAGACCATGAGAAAACGCAATACATTGTTCTCTCTCTCACTCTTTGCATGTTTCTCCGCACAGGTAGCATGTGTGTGTGTGGGTGCGTGCGTGTGTGCGTGCAAGCTTATACCTGTTCCCGCATCTTTGTTTGTATGTGCATTAGGGCTGGGTAATATAACAATATTATATCAATATTGTGATATGTGACAAGAAATCGTGATATGGCATAAATGTTGTCTCTCCCTGGTGTTATTTAAAACTGGTTTTAATTATTTAAAACCAGAACAATAAACGTATAAAATGTATCCTCCAAATAGCGGGTGTAGAGTACAGAAGTCCTGACGTCACTCGTTCATCCCCTGGGTCGCAGAAGTAATTTCTCTATGGAGAATAACATTGGGTCATCTTTGAATCATCTCATATAAGAATTGTGGTCCAAAAATAAACAATCTGTCTCTGCGATATTGTCAGGGAGGTGGCTCTGTATCGTTTATGATACTCATTTGGTACAGTCTGTTTCTGGCGAAGAGTCAAACCGCCGGGATCATTTGTTTATTTTTGGAACACAGTTCTTATTTGACGCGATATTAAACACGTCTATGGGAATTCAGAATGGGGGGAAAAAACGCTAGCCTGGGATCCAGCCTGATTCGCTACGTTCGGCGGACTTTTTTCTCTCTCTCCGCTTATCAGTCTGGAATGCACCCCATTGACTCGTTTTGCAGAACTACACTGGAACTACATATGTTACGTTAGGCAACGTCGTTGCTGATTGGATGTTGTTCAAACGAATGACGAATCACAACGATCACACTGTTTTTTTTGTCCCGCCCCGCACCACAGACCAATCAGAAGCCACGGCACGACTCGAAACGTTTGTCATGTCCCGCCTCCCTTGGAGATAGGAGGCATTCCAGACTGAGAAGCGAAGAGAGAAAAAAAAGTCCGCCGAACGTAGCGAAGCAGGCTGGATACCAGGCTAAAAAAACGCGACCCAGGTAGGATGCATAAATTACGTCAGACTTCGGTGCTTTATAGCAGATCTACAAGCTCACAACACATTGCAAAGCAACGCATTGTGTTTTTTTTTCTACTATTTTCTAAAATTAAAAAAAGATTGAATTATCGTCACAATATCGATATCGAGGAAATCTATCATATTAGCTTTTGTTTATATCGCCCAGCACTAGGGTTGATCTCGTTCAACCCAGATTCGGCACAAATATGGGGTTAAATTCGTCCTACACCAAATTGTGGAATGCCCTACCAACAGCCATCAAAAAGTGTGACTCCTTACCCTTCTTCAAAACTGCCATAAAAGTGCACCTGTCTATAGTTTGCAGCTGGTCCTAGAAAAGTCTTCGAAGCTTAACACCAGAAACGACCCCCCTCCCCCAATTGTTTTCTGTATACCTTTATTGCTACTAGATTAATGTATGTCTATAAATGTCTTGATGAATTGAATACACAGGACCACAATGCTTTTAGCATCATTGTATATTGCATATATCGTACCACTGTACTATTTGCAAACTGTTAAAGTATTCAATCGACAACAAAAATAACTACTGTGCATGTTATTTACAAGTTCCAAACATTTACGCGCACATAAGGTGGAAGGAATTCCCCACTGATGTCAGGACAGCAGAGTCACTGCCCATCTTTTGCCGCAGGCTGAAAACCCACCTCTTCAGGGAAACACTATCCTTCCTCTTCGCCTTGCCTACTTGTTGTTAACTAGTTGTACGAACTCTTGTTTTATTGTTTTATTGGATCTTGTTTATTCGATACACTTATCTTTTTTAGCTCTTGCTAATTTGATTTTCCTATTTTGTCTCATCTGTTTATGAAAGTAGGTAGCTGATACAGTATATTGCACTTTTACTTTAGGTATAGGCTACCGGTACTCTTAGTTGCTTGTTTTAGAAGAGAATGCATTTAATACTTCTGGTGATTAGTAGTGTCATTCCCTACCTATGTTGAATGCACTTATTGTAAGTCGCTTCGGATAAAAGCGTCTGCTAAATGACTGTAATGTAATGTACAAAGCTCACAAGCTACAGATCAATATTTTCTAAAGATTTTGACAAAATGTTGAAAACTTTTCAAAAAACGTGTGAAATGGGTCATTCTGCACAATGACCACTATTGTTTTGATGCCAATACTTGTGTGTACTTTTACTCAAGTAAAAATGTGTATACAGGCCTTTTACTTGTAACAGAGTATTTCTACATCTAGCCATTGCTACTTTCACTTACTGTAAGTAAAAGAAATCTGAGTACATCCTCCGCCACTGTAATCCTGCACATACCTCCTGTATAGCTGTAAGGTCTATTACCAGTGGTGGAAAAAGTACTCAAATGTTTTACTTAAGTAAAAACATCAATACTGCAATGTAGAAGTACTCTGTTACAAGTACAAAAGTATTGGTATCAAAAGGTACTTAAAGTACCAAAAGTAAAAGTAGCCTACTAAAATGTTTGAAAATAGCAGATCTACACGCTGACAACGGGTCGCGATGCGACGCGTTGTCAGCTTGTAGATCTGCTATTTTCAAATAGCATAGATATAAAATAGGGCTAAAGTGGTTAATATATGTTTTATAACGTAATAATTTATATCTGCAAAGTAACTAGTACCTAAAGTTTTCAAATAATTGTAGTGGAGTGAAATATACAATATTTACCTCTGAGATGTAGTGGAGTAGAAGTAAAAGTATAGACAATTGGAAATACTCCAGTACAGTACTTGAGTAAATGTGCTACAGACATCATGTGTAATGCGTTGTAATGAAAGAGTGGAACTGCTGTGAAGGGACATCCTATACCTCAGTGAGGACCACTTTACTGTCCTCGCTTTGTTATTTGGTCGGCGCTGAGGTCAGATTAATGAGGGGTCCGTGTCACTGGAACGGACCTCTCATTAATCTGCGGTTACAACAGTGGCGTTGTAGAGAGACAGACAAGTACTGTGATGTTTTACTTACAGTAAGTAAAAGCAGTGGTGTAAAGTAACTAAGTACACGTACTCAAGCACTTTACTTAAGTACAATTTTGAGGTATTTGTACTTTACTGGAGTATTTCCAATGTTCAGTACTTTTACTTCTACTCCACTACATCTCAGAGGCAAATATTGTACTTTTACTCCACTGCAATTATTTGAAAACTTTAGTTACTACTGTAGTTGCTCTGTAGATTTTGACTATTATTAAAAAACCTACATTAACCACTTCATTTTTAAATGCAACTTAAGTTACCGTCCACCAGTGGCGGAGAGAGAGAAACAAAGAGTTGAGCGGCAGACACAGATAGAGCTGTAGGATCTTTCAAACCGCAGAGGGGGAGCTGTTAAAAGTGGAAGAATGGAGTCAGAGGTCTAGTGGGCCCTTAGGGGGCTCTTAGGGGCCCCTCAGCAGCTCTCTACTGCTCTGACCCCAGACCCGTCTACTCGTTGTGATGTCACTTACGCCGTGTCAGACGACTTCATCAACCTGCTGGACGCACACCCAGACGCCGCACACACGCACGCACACACACACACACACACACGCACACACACACGCACACGCACACACACACACACACACACACACACACACACACACACAAGATTCTTCCCTTTCTTATTCTCAATTTATTGGAATCATTCTCTTGCCAGTATGCTGCATCTGTCTCAAGCTGGTCACACTAGAAGATCTGAAACAGATGATTCGCGAGCGCACACGCCGTGTGCAAAACTGTGTGTGTGTGTGGGGTGCGCGTGCGCGTGCGTGTGGGTGTGTGTGGTTGAAGGCCCAGTACAAGAGTCACCGGCGTATATACTGCTAAGTGTAAATGCGAAGTGATCTTTGGAACATGGAAGCCGGCCACTGAAACCAGACTTGGCGTTGGGGGAAGGAAACATTAAGCCCAGCGCCGCGGCCCGCACCAACAAACACCAACCAAATACATGAAACATTACGGCCACATTGTGGTTTTTACAGCCTGTGCTCCAGTATTGCACATGACTATAATGTAGGAGTGAGGCAATCAGCGCGTGTGAAGCGTGCGGGATCCAAATGAACTTTGAAGTATACACGTTTGTGTGTAATGAGTTTTCTTGCACGCCAGGCAGTTAAATTGTGAGAAGTGGGGGACAGACGGAGTCCACGGCAGGCCTGTCAAGTCACCAGAGGTGTTCATATGCTGCTGCTTACAGTCAGTGGTGCGGTGGTGGAAAGTAACTAAGTACATGTAATCAAGTACTGTACTTAAGTACAATTTTGAGCTTTTTTTACATTACTGTAGCATTTCCAATTTTCAGTATTTTTTTTTACTTCTACTCCACTACATCTCAGAGGCAAATATTGTGCTTTTACTCCACTACAATTACTTGACAGCTTTAGTTACTAGTTGCTCTGTAGATTTTGATTATTATCACAAAACACACATTAACCACTTCAGCCTTATGTATATCTTACGGCCATTTGAAAATAGCTGATCTACAAGCTCACAATGCGTTGCGATGCGACTCATTGTGAGCTTGTAGATCTGCTGTTTTCAAAAGATGTTTTGACATTTTATACATTTGAAAACTTAATAACATAATGAGTACTTTCTACTTTTGGTACTAATACCTTTGTACGTTAACTCAAATACATTTTGAATTCCGGACTTTTACTTTACTTTTAACAGAGTATTTCTACATTGGAGTGTTGATACTTGTGAGTACTTTTTCCACCACTGCAGTGGTGGAAGAAGTGCTCCGATTCTCTTTTTACTTAAAGCTACCCTCTGTAACTTTCCTGTACCACCTCCAGATTCGAACCTCCAGCTCAAGTGCTGGAATTGTTTTACCACTGAGCTATTAGCCTGCCTGCTTGATCAGAGGAGAAATTACATTTTGACCTTCAGACAGTACCACTTGCCAACCAGGTGTCAAACCAGACACTGGATTTAAATGGCTCAATAGAAGAACAGAGAGACCAAATACAACCACTACCAGTTGTAAAACATATTTCATCGTGCCAATAAAGCAATTTGAATTGAATTGAATCGAGGGTTTGTTCAATAACAGGGGTCCCCTGGTCTCTCCAGCTCTTTAGAAAATGCATTTTCAGGTTGGCATACCAATGTTGTAGAGACAAACACAGAAAGATAATTTATCAGCTTAAATGTTATAGTGTTCCAGTTCCAATTTTGTCTGGTCCTATGTTTCTTATTATTACAAACTAGAAAGGTGCAATCAGTCGGTAGAGCGCAAATCACTTTGAATATCACATGTTTAACCTACAGTATATCCTGTATGAGTTCTCTCTCCCGATTGGATAGAATTGCTATCCTGACCTGAACATGCATTTTCTGTTTACAAAAGAGCTGTAAGGATGAGGCTTGTTACTGTTACTGAACAAACACATGATATCAATGATTGCTATATAGAGCTGTTTAACACTTATTTTAACCAAACAATATAACTTAGAACCCCCCTTTAAGTTGAAGTTTAGTGGTTTAGTGTCTTAAGTGTTTCGGTTTGAGCTGGTGTCTGCATGTAAACGTGTCTGTCTGCATGTGTGAGAACACGGAGACAAAGCAGTCCATGCGCGTGTGCGGTCCTGCTGCAAGTTTACTTCTTCAACACCCTGAAAAAGCGTGAAACAGGCCTCGGCGGAGCAACGCTCCACACTGACTATCACTCCATTACCGAGTCGGCCCGCTTGACTCAGTCAGGACAATGTACAAAACAGCTGTGGAAAAGGCCTCATGCTTTCTCTTTAATAGACTATCCCTTTAGAAAAGTTTTTTTCCCCCCTCCTCTCTCCATTTTTATCAGAAGTCTAGAAATACCCACCCACTTCTGTCATGTAAGATTGGTTCTCCTCCAAGTATGACATGATTGGATCATCTGGTTCCAGTTAGGGTGGGGCGCCCTGCAGAGATAGAGTGGACGGGAATGTCATTACGTGAATCGATAAAGCCTTGTTAGCATGTTTTTGGACACACGGCGCGCAAACAAAAAACTCATCCTGCCCCTGATGCTCCGAAATGGTCACAGCGCCCCATAATACGGAGGGATCCGTCGTGGTAAGCGGGATGGTTGCACCATGTCGAGAGAGGCAGTATAGTGTTAGTACCGGTCGCTGCTCGAAACCCTGCTCCTGTTTCTGGTATGTAACTTGTGAACCACATGTTGCACAGATTCCAGCTCCATTAAAGTGTTCTCTGTTGCCATTCGGGCCATAAAGCACTGATCATTCTGGCAGGAAACAGCGGATCTAGCCGTCCTGTGTTACGGAGCGCCGGCAGGAATGACGTCTTTCTGTAGGCGGAACCCGGAAGATGCCTTCCGCCGTGGGGTCCCTGCTGCAGATTTACAATGTTGTCTTTGCGTTGGGTTTAAGACGGATTAAGAAAATAAGCCCCGAAGCAAACAATGGTTTATGATATTCACTCATGTTGAGTAAATATGACATAAAAACCACACCCCCTGGGCCATAAAGAAATCACTTTGACTTTTTTGTATTCAAACTGTACTGTAAAAAGAAAAAGAGTCCATTCTGTCAGGAAGGTGGCTCTAGAGTACAGAAGTCCCGACATCACTCGTTCATCCCCCAGGTCGCGGAAGTAATTTCTCTATGGAAAATAACATTGGGTCATCTTAGAATCGTCTCATATAAGAATTGTGGTCCAAAAATAAACAAACTGTCCCTGCAATATTGTCAGGGAGTTGGCTCTGTATCGTTTATGATAGTCAGTACGTCACTCATATTACAGTCTGTTTCTGGCAAAAATGTATTTAATTCAGCAGAAGCAACATTAGCATTTTCTCACCGTCAGCTGATGCTTCATATCCATAAGAGTCAAACCGCCGGGATCATTTGTTTATTTTTGGAACACAGTTCTTATTTGACGCGATATTAAACACGTCTATGGGAATTCAGAATGGGGGGAAAAAAACGCGACCCAGGTAGGATGCGTAAATGACGTCAGACTTCGGTGCTCTATAGCAAAACATTGACACAAAATACATATCGTTGCTGTCGGGCAGAAAACAAACTTTTTTTTTTTTTTCCATAAATTATATTATGTGGGGAAGCTTGTCATAACTCCACTGCAAGACATATGAGTTGTATAGTAGTAGCTGACTAAAACCTTTTTCTGTTTTATAACCATTGCTGTTACTGTCTATGTAAGACAAGTAAGACGCGCGAACGCTGGAAGCGAACGCAGCTCGAAAATATTGTGTATTTACGGACTTTGTGTGTGTGTGTGTGTGTGTGTGTGTGTGTGTGTGTGTGTGTGTGTGTGTGTGTGTGTGTGTGTGTGTGTGTGTGTGTGTGTGTGTGTGTGTGTGTGTGTGTTTTGACTGTAGCTGCACTCTGGCGCACTCTGTCGGCCGCACCCAGGCAGTGCACTGCACACAGACAGACACACAAGCCGAGCAGACTTTCATAGTAAGCTCCACTTGGGCGGAGGCCTCCTTCCGCGTTCGCAATCAGGTGTCTTCGTATGAAACCCACATTTTTAAGAAACCAAACCGTGCCAAAATCAGTTGCGCATTCAGCGAGTTATGATGACTTTTGGCATTACGTGGCACAACTTTTCTTTTCTTTTCACAAAATATGGTGGCCGTGATGACGCATCGCTCCAATAAACAGCTGCGGCCAATGAGGTGTCTACGTCTGTATACAGTGTCTATGGTTTTAAGTGCCGAGTTTCAGGTGGGACATGATTCAGAGACACATGGAAGTGTCGGATGGAAACCGTGTTGGTGAGAGAGACACTACTGTGTGTAGAACGCAACAAGGTCAGTGAATGAGGTGAATGAGGGAAGATTTGCCTTGGGAGTATTCTCTGCACAAAGACAATGTCTGAGGCCCTTTTTCTCCCCCTAACCATTAGTGTAGTTTAGTTTTAGTCTTATGTCAACATCCTTCGTGCTCGGAAGAGGAGCATGACAACAACAGACAGAGCTGGCCAGGGTGAAAGTAAGCAGACGACCGCAGTGTCGACATCACAGACCACAGAGCTGTTTGAGTCTGAAGCAGAGAGCCAAGGTGCCAAGCCACGATGACCTGATAAGGTGCTTCCTATATAAATGTGTTATATACTGTATGTGCAAGCAATGTCAATTAAGCTCTGGTGCAAACCGGATGCAGAGAGCAGACAGTAGGGATGCTAGGATGCGAGATGGTGGAGTAAAACTGATCGCATTGATTCCATTACACTAGAAGACCCTACACAGGAGAACGAGGCCATGAATTACATTATTAAACCAAGGTTGTTATGGATCAGCAGGAGTCAGTCATTCTATTCATCAACTGAACACCCAAGGAGCTTACCTGCGTTTTCCTCACATGGACAGGTACAGTACCCTAATCATTATTCTCTAAAGTGTGTTTTGATAGAGCTAGCCTCGATGCGAATGAGTGTAATTTTGCAGGAGGTGATGTCCCAACTTTTCTAAACAGACTTTCTTGCGGAAAATGTATGGGACATCATTATTTGCTTCTTGCTTGCTTGCTCTTCCCTCACTATTCTTGTCTGTCTGTCTGTCTGTCTACACTCATTCGCCTAGGACATGGCCAATAGAAACAGCCCTCGGGCCATGTGCTGCAAAGTTAATTCAGTTTAATTGGTTGCACATTATAGAGGCACAATCTCAGAGACTGTCTGTGAAATCATGTCATGTAAAGGGGGGCATTAGAGGTCAGTAAACAAAGTACTAGAGAGAGAGAGATGTGAGTGACAGACAGACAGACAGATAAACAGAGACAGAGAGACTGCCATATTGTTATTTTAGAGAATCATTGTGTTTGTGAATGACCTATGTAATGACATTTTGCGTTCAAATTAGATATTATCTCATAACCGATTACTATGATTTGACTACATAACTAGAAAGGTGCGTGTGCTCAGCAGAGCGCAAATCTCTGCCAGGAGGCATATGCCTTAATAATAACAGCAATGTATGCTGTTACATTTCTACCTACTTCCATGAAAGAGCCTTGAGGCATGTGATTGCCATGTGTACATCGTCTCTACTGTCTTCCTCCCTCTCTCAAACACTTCCATGGTGTACCTCTCTCCATCTTTCTGTCTAGAATAGATCACGTGATGACAACCCTAGCCTAATACTGTACATGTGTATGTGTACGCGACCCTCCAAGCTCCAATATCAGTAGATCCCACACATACGGGTAATTCTGTAATAGGCTACTGTTCTGGCAACTACATTGTATTTAGATTTTCCCAAGATGTTTCGGCAGGTGG
>NC_139955.1:9762849-9770349 GCF_963454915.1 Gymnoscopelus microlampas
CTACTCCACTACATCTCAGAGGCAAATATTGTACTTTTACTCCAGTACATTTATTTGAAAACTTTAGTTACTAGTTACTTTTCAGATATAAATTATGATATAATGAAACATACATTAACCACTTTAGCCCTATTTTATACCTAGGCTATTTGAAAATAGCCGATCTACAAGCTCACAACGCGTCGCATAGCGACGCGTTGTGAGCTTGTAGATCTGCTATTTTCAAATATTTAGTACTTTTACTTTTGGTACTTTAAGTACATTTTGATGCCAATACTTTTGTACTTTTACTCAAGTACATTTTTAATTCTGGACTTTTAATTGTAACAGAGTATTTTTATATTGCAGTATTGATACTTTTACTTAAGTAAATCATTTGAGTACTTTTTCCACCACTGGGAAAACAAGAACGTTTCTAGTTGGATAAGAGTAATTTCTGGTCTCAGAGCCGGAAAGAGAGGCGAACAAAGCAAGGCCCTTAACAATAATGCTGCTAAACCTGGAAGATTTGCAGCAAATTTGACACGCGAAAGCAATCAGGAAGCAATCAAAGCACAAAGGAGCAATCAGACAAAGTATCATGGTGTCGCAACGTAAGGGAACCAATGAGCCAGGTCACATGAAAGGTCCATTACTGTGTTTTATGAGAGCCTTGTGGCCTATGAGAGCAACCTGCTCTTCAATGCCACATGCAGACCTTGTGGCTAACAGTTTGCCCTCTGAACAGTAGTCATTAGATTGCATTATATCGATTCTGCATCCAAATCCTATTCCGCTTAATCAAATTCCTTATTTAATCTTTTGGTTAAATTGTTAGCGGACAGCAGGGAAACAATTTTTCTGTGCAAAAAAGTTGCCTTTATTGCACTTGTTAACAATACTCTTTCAGCCTTGAACAACACATAAATACATTGGGGGGAAAACACATCAAACGGGCTGGAACTTGGCCTTGCAGAATGTGGCTGTAGACACTAGCAAATCAACAGTTCTCTTTGGAGAAAAATAAGCGCGTCTGACTTCTCTGGCAGAATGCAGCTCTTTCATGCTGATTGCGTCTCCAGCAGTGGAGAACACCCTATGAGGGGGTGGAGGACGTGTGCTTTGTGCATCGATTTTGGTGAAATGCACCCACACTTTTGACCGTGTTTGCCACCACTAACGTTGCCTGCGTGTGTGTGTGTGTGTGTGTGTGTGTATTGTGTATTGTGTTAGGCTGTTAGGCCAGAGGCACACAAAGCCTGGGGAAATGGTTCAACAAGAGAGTCGTTTGTCTCCATGCATAGTTAAAGAGCCACACTTTCTCTCTGTCAGTCAATGAGATCCTCAGCCTTTTCTACCGCTCCTACAAACACCTTGTAATGCCAGGGAGGCATACAATGTGTGCATTACATTCACCCATTCACACACCGATGGCAGAGGAAACCATGCAAGGCACCTCGCGCCTGGTCATCGGGAACAATTATGAAGTGTCTTGGTCAAGCACACAACAGCAACATAGGGGGAGCCAAGTATCGAACCAGGAACCATCTGATCCCCAAGCGGCTGCTCTACCTCCTGAGCTACTGCCGCCCAATAAACAGAATGTACCCGTAATGTCAATTTTACCTGTAACTCGCTGTATCATTAAAAGCCTCTTTAAGCTCAACATTCTGCATGCAGCACAACTCCAAACTCTTTCAAGCCATATTGATATCAATGCACAAATTTGTATGAGAGAAACAAGCAGAAAATGCAGAATACAGTTATTGCGGAAACAACGCGACTTTGTCACGCTCGATCAGCATGTTCAGGGGTCAGTACCTATAGCATTGCCCGGGTTATTAGGTGGGTGAAACAGGCTCTCTCTGAAATCCCTCTCTTTCTCTGTCTCTCCCTCTCTCTCGCTGATTGAGTCCCCCCCCCCCCCCCCACCCACTTTCTCTCTCACTAATCGAGCTCTCCCCTCTCACTAGATAAAACCTAATCTAAAACTAGTCAATTCCTAAACCTAAAACTACTTACGCACCCGTCAAATGAACTGAAACTAAAATAAAACTAAAAACGAATCTAATGAATATTTCAAAACTATAATAAGTGTGAGAGGCTGCTGTGCTGAGGCCACTGGCCTCAGTGAACCGCAGGTTGGTTGCCAACGGGAGGGGAATGGGAGTGGAGTGCACAGGAGCAGAAGGAACCCTCCTCTCTCTCTCTCTCTCTCTCTCTCTCTCTCTCTCTCTCTCTCTCTCTCTCTCTCTCTCTCTCTCTCTCTCTCTCTCTCTCTCTCTCTCTCTCTCTCTCTCTCTCTCTCTCTCTCTCTCTCTCTCTCTCTCTCTCTCTCTCTCTCTCTCTCTCTCTCTCTCTCTCTCTCTCTCTCTCTCTCTCTCTCTCTCTCTCTCTCTCTCTCTCTCCCTCCCCCTTTGCAACTCCTGACTTTGATGTAGCACTGCTGGTTATGCCATATTTTTCTTGGCTATTGTACCCAAATGGAAAATACAATGTAACAAAGTTCTCGTTGCTGCCCAAGTGCATAGATTTAACTATTTTTTTTGTTTTTTATGTGACTTTAAAAGATGGGGGAGCTATTTGAAGGTGACACAAGCACTTTAATTCCCCCTCTAATCCCTAACTCAACACAGAGCTGTGCAGTGAATGAGAAGGCTCCTCCACACTTCTATTTAATACTAGAGCTCTCCTTTGTACGGAAGGCGGTGACATCATCATTACAAGACATGTCCATTATCAGACATCTGATGACATGTGAGCAAGTTGAATTGGTTGTCATGGTGACAGAAACACGGGTGTGTATATACAGTGCATATCTCTCTGGCAGGCCGTCACAACATCAAATGGAAGCACGGTAGTTATAAGGAAGTACTGCAAAGAGCTTAATTTAATGAAGGACAAAGGAATGCCTGCAAAGTGGATTTTACTTGAATAGAGGAGCACTAAAATAACTTTAGTGTAGAAATATAGAGTTGTTGTTAAACAGAAATACGCACATAGAGGGGCATTGTGAAGAGTACAAAGTGAGATTCTGAGTGGTAATTTAACCACTATATATATACTCACCTGACCGGAGTCCCCCAAGGCCCCTGTTTTCACTCTACGCTAAACATCTTCGCCACAAAAATAACACATCTACAAGCTCACAATATATCACAATATGGCACGGTGTGAGCTTCTAGATCGGCTAGTTTCGAATGTTTGCCCCAGAATAGGGGCTTCATGTGGTTAAAAGTAAAAATGGACCCGTTGGACCATTTGTAATGGTTGCATTATGTCTGAGCCAAAAATATGACAGTTGTTTATGATATTACCGTTAATGCGCTACCCAAGAGAAACATATTTCTACCCCTTCAAACAATGTTTCCCATCAATAAATCACACACAAAGTATTTGTGTTTGCAGTCTTTCCACAGCAATTACTCTGACATTAGTTGTTGAATCTATAATCGACTGTGGAAGACATGCCATGTCAGGGCATGGCTGGCAATGCTTGGCTGGTTCTCAGAGTGTGTGTGTGTGTGTGTGTGTGTGTGTGTGCGTGTGCGCGCGTGCAGCATGTTTTACTATTATTTGTGGGGACCACCCTGCGAGGATAGGATAGGGTTACAATTAGGAAAATGTTGGGGTTCAGGGTTATGGTTGGGCATTTTGGTGTTGGGGTGGGTGAGGGTTTAAGGTTAGAGTAAGGTATAAGTTAGCTCCATAAAGAACCTCTCACTCCGCTATACAGCTCCGAGATGAGGTTCTATGTGGTTCTCATCCGGGATCGGTCGAACGTCCGCCAAGCTCCGCTGTTTACCCTTTTGTATACATCGTATCCCAAAACTAATGGTAGATTCCAAACCTCACGGATGTTTAAGGTTTGGACCGGAGCATAATATTTTAGGTCTGGAGCGAAACTACCCGTTTAAATCGCTTATTTAGTCCGCCGGTGGCCATGTTTCCCATTGTAGCCAAACCAGGAGCAGTACTGGCAGCGGACGTAGGGGGGTTTTCCGGGTTGAATGGGAAACATGGCCACAGGCTGACTAAATAAGCGATTTAAACGGGTAGTTTCGCTCCAGACCTAAAATATTATGCTCCGGTCCAAACCTTAAACATCTGTGAGGTTTGGAATCTACCATTAGTTTTGGGATACGATGTATACAAAAGGGTAAACAGCGGAGCCTTGGCGGACGTTCGACCGATCCCGGATGAGAACCACATAGAGCCTCATCTCGGAGCTGTATAGCGGAGTGAGAGGTTCTTTATGGAGCTAGGTATAAGTGTGGTTAAGACTAGGGTTAGGTTTGGGCCAGCAGGTTAAGTCGCCACAAAGATGGAAATACAAACATGTGTATGTGTGTGTTTGTAGTACTGTACATGTGTGTACTGTGTTTATATAAGCTGTTCTGTTTGTACCTACAGCAGTCAGTGGGTCGGCGCAGAGATGGGACAGTAACCATGGATTCGACTCCGGGGCCAGAGGGTCACCATGACGATGTTGATGGAAAGATGTCAAAATGCATCTCCTCTCTTTCGAAATCTAGTGGTGGTAAGAGAATAAACGTAGAAAATTAGACAACTTCATCACTCACTGGTGACGGAAAGTTGATTATATAACTTTTTTTAATGAATAAAATAGAATTTTGACCAATCTGTATGGTAAAGTATGTTAATACATTTTTAACTTATACAATTGGGGTGGTTGTATTTAGTCTCCCTGCTCTTCTATTGAGACATTTAGATCATGTCAAAGGTCATGACTCATGTCTCACCTAGACACAGAAAAAAGTTTGACCTGATTGATTGATTGATGTACTTCAATGTATTTAGTAAGACATGAGAACAACAGTACATGGAAGTACAAATTCACAATACAAGGTCTACTAAACTGGAAGACTCATTAAGCACTGAGCTTGTTTAAGATGAGATCCCCATGCACACAAATCATGATGACATATAAGAGACAGACAGATATACACACTACTATACAGAGCGTCATACAATCAGCTTACAGGTTACTGTTATGAAGAGCGAAAAATATGTACAAGAGAAGAAAAAAAGGGGAGGGGGGTTGGGGGGGGGGGGGGACCTGATGGTCAAGATTCAATTTATCCCCTGAGCAAGCAGGCAGGCTCTATTAGCTCAATGGTGAAACGTTCAGGACTTGCGCAGGAAACAAGGTTCAAATCCGGGGTAGAAGAGGAAAGTTACATAGTGCAGCTTTAATAGATTTATTTGCGGTAATATGAACAGTGAAGTTAATTGAATTTTGCGCGTGTGTGTCTGTGTATTTTTTCTTTTTCATCAGCAGTGCACTAACCTAACGTTTGTCTGAACATTGAGACGTCGGAATGCTGGAAGGTCGGAATTACGAGCAAACCCCGTAAAAACTGTGAAAAGTCAAAAATGGAATAGGAGGTGAGCTTGCAGGAAAATCAAAAAAAGTTTTAACTTGATCCAGACCGGGACAACAGCATGTGCAAATATGTACTCCTGAATAAAAATGCAACCCAAAAATCTAAAAACTTTAGTGGATTAGTGCAGACTAGGCAAAGTGTCAACCTCTCCCCATGGCAGCCTACACTCATACTGAGCTGTTTCCCCTTATAGTACACTCCACCCTTCCATTTGTAATCAACCAACCACAGTATAATGGTCCACCCAAGATGCTCCCCATGTTCTAATAATCAATCAGCTAACAGGATTAACAGGCATTAACATGACAGCATCTTCCTGTGCAGACAAACAAAAATATATTAACCCATTAAAACCTGTGTTCTTTAACCATTATTTTATACTTTGGCTATTCAAAAATAGCAGATACACAAGCTCATAGCGCGGCACCGAGTGCCGCGCTATGAGCTTGTAGATCTGCTATTTCTTTTTTTATTGTGAAAATGTGTGCAAATCTTTCAACATATATCATTTTTAAAGCGAACATTTTAAACTCAAATCTTTGCTTCTGGGGGGGTCCCTGGAACAACATATTTTGAGATGGGGGTCCACGGCCAAATACATATAATTTTGGGGGTCCTTGACATGCATAACATACATTTCAAAATGAATGTGTACTGCAGTGCTGAACAACTTAAACATGGGGGGAAATATTCTATACAAGAGGCTGCTCTGTGACACTGTCTGTCTGTCTGTCTGTCTGTCTGTCTGTCTGTCAGTCAGAATAGGCATGTATCCTATCGGATGGCGCGACCGATCCAGGTTTTTTTTTTGCGGGGGACGGACAAGGTCAAACACTGTGTGTTGCTATGACTACGAACGTGCCCCCCTGTGGTGGAACTCCATCTGTCAAATTCCTGAGGAAACAAAACAAAGTGGCGTGACCCCGTTTGTTTTAGTAACCCCGAGCATGAAAACACTGTAGTGGCAGACAGTACAGGAGGTTCCAACGCCCAGGTTAGATCCTCTAACGCAGTGGTTCTCAAACCTTTTCATGTGAAGGACCCCCAAAATGATGATTCTTTTTGGCTGCGGACCCCCTGTCTCAAAAAGTATTTTTGTGGTTCACATCACGACATGTTGTGAGCTTGTAGATCAGCTCATTTAAAAAGAAATGGAGAAAAAAACGTGAAACATTTAAAACTTCAAAAATAATTGCAGTGGAGTTAAAGTACAATATTTGCATCTGAGATGTTTAGTGGAGTATAAGTATGAAGTACTGCAAAATGGAAATATTGAACTGTACTTAAGTACAGTACTTGAGTAAATATACTCTTGGGTCACTCCTAGCATGGTCACTCCCCCCCCACCTCCTCAATCATCTCCTCTCCTCTCCAACCTAGTTCCCATCTTTCCTCATCTCACCCCACAGCCACTCATCTCCTTAATCTCCCTTATCTACGCTTGGTTTATCCTCCTGTCTACTCCTCCCTCCCTCCAGTCTCCCCTCCTCTCTCTCTCCCTCCCATCCATCCATCTCTCCAGGTTCTTCTCCTCCCCTCCTCTGTTTGTTCCACTCCCGCTGTCCTCCTCCCCTGACTCGCGGCTCCCGTGCATTAAAAGACAGAGCTTGGAAACACATTCCCTTAAGTACCTGCTGTGGAATTCCACTACCCGCTCCGCGGCGATGATAACTCCAGACCCTTTTCCACACAGGACTGGGAAAACAGTCAAGCAAAACTCCACGTTTTTCAGAAGGGGGAGAGAGAAGAAGGAAAAAAAAGACTGGGAGTATTTTCATACCCTTTGAAATGTAAATGATTGACACCGACAAGAGTCACCTCTCTTTATTCAGGGGGGTTTGGTCGGAATATTTACGGCTGTTTAATCCTGGAAGGCGTTTGCTCGTGTATACGGCTAAAAAAAACGGGCCGCTCATAAATCGCAGCGGGCTGTCACAGCGGAGGACAGATAGTGGGTTCTCACCCAGAGTTTCTCTATGCCACATTAGCGCCGTGTGTCAAGGCCCCCGGCCGGTGCTAGTGCGCTTAAGGCTGACACTTATACAGCTGTTCACATCTGGAACAAGGGTTTCGCGGTGTTGTATGCGAGCGCCTAATCCTTTTAACCTATGAT
>NC_139955.1:9772849-9990349 GCF_963454915.1 Gymnoscopelus microlampas
TGTGTGACGTGCCACTCATGGAAAGAGAACACAAATACAGGTCGTGTCCTGGGGGAGGGAAACTGGAGCACAATGCAAAGCAAACAGCATCTCAACCTGTGGGATGATAGACTTTCCATCTGGCCTGGTATATATGTTCCGTTGCACATCGTGTACCGTAACACCGTACTGTTACTCTCTCGCCAGCCACCGGCGGCACTTAACAACCGCTTCCTTGTCATTCAACAAAACAACACATATTGATGCTACCGGTGGTATTTATGGAAACCAAAGTGAGGGTGATGAAAACCCAACCCACGTGAGAGGATTGACTTTTGTTCCATCACGCTGCTGCCACCCAATAGCCCGCTGTATCTCCAAGGAGAACCGGGTGGTATTTATAGATCACATTTTCCATATGGTATTTTCAGTGGCAAAAAAAAAAGGCAGTTAAGTTTAGACAAGAGTACAATCAAAGTTTCCGTTTCTTCAAAGAGGCCCCCCGAAAGGGACAAAAGCTGCCGCAAACCCGTCCTTTGATCTGGCACTCCAAATATTACCGTACGTTGTGGTTACACAGACAATACTTTACTTTATCACTTAGCAAAATGCAATTAATCTGCTTGATGACAAGTTCAAAGATGAACGGGATAAACAAGGAGAAAGAGGAGACACCCTTTTGTGGAATATTCCGCTCCAGAACAATAATGATCTATTGTCTGTCCAACGCTTCCAGCTCATTCTGGTCCAGTCTGGTGGTTCTCAAGGCGATGCAAAGGAGTGTACACTTCTACGCAGGTCTTCAAGTCACCAGTAGTGGTGGAAAAAGTACTCATATTACTAAGTAAAAGTATCAATACTGCAATGTAAAAATACTCTGTTACAAGTAAAAGTCCGGAATTCGAAATGTACTTGAGTAAAAGTGCAAAAGTATTGGCATCAAAATATACTTAAAGTACCAAAAGTAAAAGTACTAAAATGTACTAAAAGTATGAAAATAGCAGATCTACAAGCTCACAACGTGTCGCGATGCGATGCGTTGTGAGCTTGTAGATCTATTCGGCTAGACCCTGCTGTCTGTAGATCCATTCGGCTATATTCGGCTATTTTCAAATAGCCTATGTATAAAATAGGGCTGAAGTGGTTAATGTATGTTTTATAATATAATAATTTATATCTGCAAAGTAACTAAAGTTTTCAAATAATTGCAGTGGAGTAAAAGTGCAATATTTGCCTCTGAGATGTAGTGGAGTAGCAGTAAAAGTATTGGAAATTGGAAATACTCAAGTAAAGTACAAATGCCTCAAAATTGTACTTAAGACTTGAGTAAATGTACTTAGTTACTTTACACCACTGGTCACCAGTGATGCAAAAATACCAGCGAGCACACGTAACCCCCTTGACACGCTCATGGGTAAATTAAATGCTTTTATTATGGCGCGCGTTGCCGTACCCGTGGCGCGGCCATTGAAATTTCCATGATTGTGGAAGACACACAGAGCTCCACCCTAGCTGCAGATTTATTTTCACACATGCTGGGTGAGGTGTCTGCAATTCCTCCCCGCCCTGTCATTGTTTGTTCTGCTGTTAAGTGTGAATATGAGCAGAGGGCCGGGGCAGAGAGAGACGCAGCCCTGTTTTTTCGGGGGCCTTTCCCTCGCCCCGCCAAGTGCCGTTCGCTCATGTCACTTAACTTAACCCAGCAGCTTTCCAGACGCCTCCGGCCCTCCGCGTTCATCAGCTAGGAGTGAGAACGGGGGCCCTTGGCTATTCGGGCCGGTTGTCTCCAGAGTCAGGCCGTTTGCCCATGTGAAACTGTGGAATGCAGAAATGGCATGTACCGCCTCGCATTGTTTCCAACATGACATATTCATGCATGCATAATGCGCACACAAATTGAGCGGGGGGGAAAGTAGTTGGCATTTAAAGTAGAGCGCACACGCCGCCAAAGTATTCATTTTAATGGACCCGTAAGGGTGCATTGTCACACTCTCAGAGCTGGATTTTGATGCAGTGCTGTGGCTGACTGTGGCAGGGAACCAGTTGTTTGGAGTATTTATGAATAATAACAATTTATAGTTTGTTTTTTAGGCTAGAGAATTGGTGTTAACTGCTTAAGCCCTATATACGTCGTTGTACACCGAAAAGCAAAAATGTGTCGCATCGTGACACATTGTGACACATTGTAAGCTTGTAGATTTTTACTATTTTGTAACAGTTTTGAAATAACAAATAACCCCTATACCCCCTCCGAGCACTCATCATGACCATCTGAGCAGCCATCAGCTGGGAGAAGCTGAGAACTGAATTTCCCCTGAGGGACTAGAGCACCGAAGTCTGACGTAATTTACACATCCTAGGTTTGTCTACCTGGTTTGCGGTTTTCCACCCCCATTCTGAATCCCCATAGACGTATTTAATATCGCGTCAAATAAGAACTGTGTTCCAAAAATAAACAAATGACCCTGGCGGTTTTACTCTTATGGATATGAAGCATCAACTGACGGTGAGAAAACGATAATGTTACTTCCGCCGAATTAGTTAAATTTTCGCCAGAAACAGACTGTTTCAAATATAAGTGACTGACTAACATAAACGATACAGAACCTCCTCCCAGACAATATCGCAGAGACAGTTTGTTTATTTTTGGACCACAATTCTTATATGAGACGATTCTAAGATGACCCAATGTTATTCTCCAAATTACTTTACGAACCTGGGGATGAACGAGTGACGTCAGGACTTCTGTACTCTATAACAAAGGTCTCCCTTTCCCTTTCTATACAGTACGTTTAGCGTTCTTTCATCACCTATATGTACAGACACCGGTGTCACTATGCACTGTTCAGTACTGTATGTGTGTTGCAGTGGTGGAAGAAGTACCCCCATATTTTACTTAGTAAAAGTAGCAATATCACAAAATAAAAAAGAATCTGTTAAAAGGCCTGTGTTCAAAATGTTACTTGAGTAAAAGTACAAAAGTATTGGCATCAAAATACTTAAAGTACCAAAAGTAAAAGTAGTAAAATGTTTGAAAGTAGCAGATCTACACGCTCACAACACGTTGCGTTGTGAGCTTGTAGATCGGCTATTTTCAAATAGCCTATGTATAAAATAGGGGAAAGGTGGTTAAAGTATGTTTTATGATATAATAATTTATATCTGCAAAATAACTACAAACTAAAGATTTCAAATAATTATAGTGGGTTAAAAGTACAATATTTGCCACTGAGATGTAGTGGAGTAGAAGTATAAAGTATTGTAAATTGGAAATACTAAAGTAAAAGTACCTCAACATTTTAGTAACAAGTACAGTACTTGAGTACATGTACTTAGTTACTTAATTCCATATGAACTTCAAACAAACGGGTGTAGACATAATGAATTCACCGCGTCCAGACGGTGAGGCATGCTGGGAATGACAACGTGCCTGTGTGTGGAAATTGGGAATTCTGTCCAGCTCTACCGTCTCACCGCGTGATAAAAGAAACAAATAAAAGATTGTCAAAGCTCTGAGGAAGGGACTAATAGACACATCTAACACATGCACTCACACAGACACATGATGCACAAACACAGACGGACACATGCGAGAAACACACAAAATCACTCTTGATACATACAGTACACGCTCGTGCGCACTCCGAAGTGCTGAGCGTCATCAACAGTGTTCTCTAATCATCCTCCGTGACTCCTTTTGAGCTCCAGATTTGAACCTGATTTACAGTATATTTCGCAGTACGTCAGTGTCACTTGCATTAGTTACAAGACAGGACAGTCACAGAGGTCACAGAGGTCAAATGAAAGACGCACCCTGAGGACAAAGCCAGACTAGGGCTGCTTCATCTTCAAGTCACAGCTCCGAGAAGCAGCTTGAGAACAAACAAACGAACGTGCACAGTGACACGATGAACACACACACACGCACACACACACACACACACACACACACACACACACACACACACACACACACACACAGAGGACTGTTCACCCTGGGGCTTTTCACACCTCTCTCTCCGTCTCTCTCTCCAGCCACGCATGACTTCCCTGCAGACGGGCGCTCCTCTGGCAGCCAGACCCTGCTGTCTGTTGATCTACACTGTCACTGCCACGAGGGCGCCGTGAAATACACCACCAGTACGCTCCACACGCACGCACAATACACACACAATACGCGCACGGACATTCACACGCATGCATACTCACAAACAAACACTCATGCACACACGTGCGTGAACACACACACACACACACACACACACACACACACACACACACACACACACACACACACACACACACACACACACACACACGCCTTCAGGGCTCATCATCCACCTCCTGACTGTAAGGAATGTTTACCCTCAACGAGTTACAGCCAAATGTCCCCACAAGTACAGTAGAATTAGATAAATATACATTGCGAGGACAATTTTCCTGGTCTACACCAGAGACATTTGTTTTATAATACTATTTTAAATAATTCACGCTGTCATTACACACCAGGAGCGTTTATTTTGTGTTATTAATTTGAGTGTTGTGTGTGTGTGTGTGTGTCCGTGAGTAAAATACCTGCAGTTAGACAATATCTCATGTCCTAGCAGGCTAAAGAGACTAAATAAACAGTGTGTAAGCAGAGCGCTAACATGACAACGTGTTACACACACACACGCGCGCATGCACACACGCGCACACAGAGCCGTTTTCCATCAACAATTAGTAACCATCCATCCGACCTAAAGGAAAGACCTGTTTTTCTCTCTATAAGTTACACAAAAACAAAAAACCACAAGAGCACTGCACGAATAAATTAACTTCACTCAGCTGTCTGCTGTTGCACACACAACATAAGCAATTTATTGTACGCTTTCACTTTCCAAACACAGTGGTGACAACTAGACAAATTTCACTCAACCTCTAGTCAGTTACCGTATACTCCTCTCTTAGACCTTATCCGGTGGTTTCAAGGACCCCCATAACTCTGAGTAATAATAATAATAATAATAATAACAGTAATAATCTTTATTGTCCCCAAGGGGATATTTGTCTTCAGTATGTTAAAAAACAACTGCAACAAACAACACATAACCATATAGCACAAAACAACATATCACATGACGCAACACCATGAGGTCCCCACTACTACACACAGAAAACCATCCTAACAACGGGACAGTTTGTTTAATTCTGCAACGGCTGAGGGGACAAAACGCCTGCTAAAACGAACCTTCTTCCACTTCACGGTTCTGTATCTTCGCCCAGATGGCATGAGTTTAAAGTAGCGATACAGGGGATGACCAGTGTCATTTGTTATTGTAAGTGCTAAGCCTGTGATGGTAAGATGGAGAGTGTACAAAATGGAGCCATTCGGTTCCATTTTGTACACCGTCAGAGTTACAGACCTGTAATGATCCATTTAGAACCCCCCCCCCCCCCCCCCCCCCAGGAACCCTGAAGGTCCCTATTTGAGAACCACTGCCTTATGCTTTTGTGCTCAGTTTTCTGTGTAACCACTAGAGGCAGTGTTTACTCACATTGGGAACCAATGGTTCCTGAGCCATGTAGCCCATAGGTCTCGAGCCTACTGTATCTCCTATTTCCTTAGCACGAGTCAGCCTCATGTACAAGTACACCCCCTGGACATTGTTTATTATTTATTAAGGATCCCCTAGACATGACGCTAGTATATCACATGATGTGCAAGTACATCCCCATGACATGATGTTTGTATGTCATATGGTGGACTGTACAAGCACTCCCCCTGGACATGACGCTAGTATGTCACGGGATGTACAAGTACACCCCCTGGACATGACTCTAGTATGTCGCAAGGACTTAACCCCAGTCCAACCCTTGATGCTGAGTGCCACGCAGGGAGGCATTGGGTCCCATCTTTATAGTCTTTGGTATGACCTGGCTGGGGATTGACCTCCGACCTCCCAGTCTCAGGGCGGACACTCTAACCACAAGGCCACTGAGCTGAAACTAGCTGAGACAATAACTTTATAAATTAATAAATAATATTATTATTAATAATGTCTTCTCACCCCCGTACAACCCCCTGGATCCACACGGTTCAATGTGATCAATCAACATTGTGTATTGAACTGGAATGGAATCAGCCAGTAACTGACCACTGTTTTGACCACATAATGTCCTTCCCTTCTCAGTGTGTGTCTCTGCTCTCCTGTCTACATGAAGATTAACAAGACACAGAGTCTAATAAAGGTGTGGCTTCCCTGTGCAATCTGTGGCTATATGCATGGCAAGTTACTAGCTCTGCACCTGTGAACGAAGCACGAATCTTCTGCAAACGTGCTGACGTGAGCGATCAGAGATCTCTGCCTACCGGTATGTCTGGGGGGAATCTGAATTCAATGTAGGGCTCTCTGAAATCGGAGTCGGCCTCGTACCCAAAATTCTGGCATCGGTCGGGCTCGAAATATTCAGAACATCCTCGGGAAAAAAAGAGAAATTGAGACAGAAAGAGAGATCAACTTCTCCGGCGGGCCATGAGGAATGACAGCGTTAAAGTAGTTCTAGGTGTGTGGGATGATAAATGTGCACAGTCTTGAAGGACAGAGCTCTGTGGAGCTCCACGGGGACTGCTACCTCATAGCGCTGGGATCCAGGCCTCCCCAGCCCCTTTCCACATCACGTCTTCTCTCCAAGCTTGTCCAGACAGCGTTCAGTCCAGCCCTGACCCTGGCTGCAACAACCAGCACTCCCCTCCCCGCTGGAAGGTGTGGGAATTTCACTATTAGTCAAAAATGGCGGAAACGTGGAAACCCACCAGTGCCTCGGCTTCAGAATAAAATCCCATGAAGGGAAATCTCTGGGACCCGACCCCCTCCATTCACACCTGCATTTAACCACTTAACCCTTTAAGACCTGAGGCGATTCTTTAAAAAAATCTAAATCCTAACAGTTTTTGGAAAAAAAATCAAAACAATATTTTCTCACGGTTTTTCAAAAATAGCAGATCTACAAGCTCATAGCGCGGCACCAGATAGCCAAAGACATCTAAAGTGACACAGATGCGTTCCAGGTATCAATGGGTTAAGGTAGGGTACGTGATATTTCTGCGTTAAAACAGAAGGGTTTTTTGTTAAAAGGTTAAAACTCTATATTCTGATAGTGTTCTGTCACTCCTAATTAGAATAAGCAAATGTACTTAAATACAATAAACTAAATAAAGCACATGTAAATCAAAGAATACACTCATTTATGACATTCTACTCAAGTATGATTATTCTAATAGAAAAGCATTGAGGTAAGTATAGTACAGGTTGGTACTGGGTTCTTAAATATACAAAACACAAAAAGGTTGCAAACAGTGAATCCCAGAGAATGCAATGTACATTCTACACACACATCAGAAATAATATTGAACATAAAAACATACCAACGATGCTTCCGTAAAGGCTGAACTGAAACAGGTAACCAAACTTTTACAGGAGAGAAGAGAATGTACTGTGCGTCTGCTGCTTCCACAGTGTGGAATTGACTAACTGAACTGATGAACATCACCTGCCTGCACCCTACTCACAAGCCTGTATTATATCAACTAATTAACTCAACTAGGGCTCCTGTCTTAAAGGTACACAACACATGCATTAACATACAAGACATCACAGATAGTAATCATTGCTATAGAGTGATTGTTCAGTAACAGATGTCTCCCAGTCTCTCCAGCTCTTTAATAAATGGAAAATACATTTTCAGGTAGGTGACAATTTTGTCTGCTCATTTCTTTGTGTCATCACTTCCAATTTCACTTGTTTAATCATGTATCTTAGTTCTGAGTTCTCTATCCTGATTGGATAAAAGTGGTATCCCGACCTGAAAATGCATTTTATGTTTAATAAAGAGCTGGAGAGACATGGAGACTCCTGTTACTGAACAAACACTCTATACTATAGCAATGAGTACTATCACAATATAGATCTATTTAACACTCACGGTGCGTTTTAACAGCGGGCGATCAGGATAGTATTTTCCGGAAGTGCATTATGTCTATGAGAGCCGGCAACTACTGGCGATAGGGCGAAGTGGGCGGGGGGGCGATGAAAAGATGGATTTTCTTTATCTTTTGGACAATGTCGTCCGGCGATCGCCCGAGAGTCGCCCGCTGTTAAACCGTACTGTCATTTTAACCAAAGAAAATCAATGACCCTGCCTTTAAACCATCTAGTCTTAGTTACAACTGCACTTGGACTGCTTTTTTCCCCGTCTACACCCAATCTCTTCGCCAAAAATAGCAAGCACAACTGTGAGCTTGTAGATCTGCTTATTTTTTTAGACAAACATGTTATACAAGTTTTTGTTTTCTTTCACAACAACCACAAAAACAGAACAGAAGCCTAATAGATCTGCTATTTGTGCTGAATGTTGGTTCAAGCGGTTAAGAAAACAAGAAAGAAGTGCATGGCAGTGTAGAACACTGGTTCTCAACGTGGGGTCCTTAAGGGGGTTCCATCCAGGGTGTCCCCTGCTAAATGTTTGATAGTTAAGAGCCAGATGGACACTTGCAGGTCTGTAACTCTGAGAGTGTACAAATTGGATCCATTTGTACGCTCTCAGAGTTACAGTTTGAAAGTGTAGATTGGGGTTCCCGAGATTAAAAAATAAAAATGGGAGTCTGTGGCCTAATACATATCAAACTGGGGGTCCTTGAAATTAAAAGGTTGAGAATCACCGGCCTACAGGAATCTTTCGATATCAAAACATCCCACTGTTTAGTGCGTGATTCGCACAATGGGTCCAGGCATGTGTGTATTTGTGTGTATTGGCGTGTTGATAGGGGATACCGCTGGTGAAACAACACTTGGTGTCCAAGGATGTGTAGGAGGAGAAGATCCTGGCGGATCGTAACAAGGTGGGAGGGATTCATCTCCCCGAACACGTCCTCCAAAAAAAAGGAAAAGAAAAAAGGTTGATCCAGGAAATACCACATAGATACAAAACCGTGTGCCGGGGCTGAAAGAGATTCCATGTATAATTAGTTCTGCTTGTCCTGTATGTTCCTCGCTTGATTTAGGACTCTTGGACGCGTGTGGAATTTCAAACACGAAGTAGCCTTTTTTTTTCTGAAAATGGGAGAGAGAGAGAGAGAGAAAAAAACTCAGCACTCAATTTATGACTTATCTCACATAAATAAAAGACAGGTAGCCATGACAACCGAGCCATAACAGCTCTTCTCTCTCTCTCTCTCTCTCTCTCTCTCTCTCTCTCTCTCTCTCTCTCTCTCTCTCTCTCTCTCTCTCTCTCTCTCTTTCTCGTAATTATCAAAGCGGACTCTTAGTCTATAGAGATGGAGTGAGGGCCTGGCGTAATTCATTTCAGGGCCGTGCATGCAGTCCATCTCATATCACAAAACCCCTTTGATCCCTCTCACTGTAAAAGACAAGACGGCTTTTTTTTCTACTCCCTTCTCCCTTTTGCTTGTGAAAACAAACAGTGGCATTCTTTCCCGTTTGAGTCTACTGTATGTGCAGGCGCATATTTGTTTTCCATTTTCCCCTTCTTTCTTTCTTTCTTTCTTTCTTTCTTTCTTTCGCTCTCTCTCTCTCTCCCTCCCCTCCTTCAATCCCAATCAATTCCTGATGGAATTACTAGATTATTCCATGGAAACTGCCTAACATGAGCAGGTGTTTCAGAGGCAAGCTGATTGCCAAACAGAGCAGGCTGCCGCTGACTGTTAGCTGTAATCTAATGTGACAGGGCCTCTATAAAGATTGGGGGGAGGAAGAATAGAGGATCGTTTTGGCCTGAATTATAATTTGTCGTACAACGGCGTCATGTGCTGGAAATAGCCGATTCACAAGCTCGCGACGCGTCACTTCCACGTCGCATCGCCAGCTTGTAGATCTGCTATTTCCTGCACACCATACTGTCGTACGACGGAGCATACATTTGCCATTTCTCTTTTCCAGAGCTATAGTCCAAAGTGATCAGGTTAACTGCAGCTTAAACACAAATCAGTTAGCCTAAATAATCCACATCTAACACGCAATTGCTCTTGTTCTTGTCAAGTTAAAACCTCCCAACTTAGCTTTAAAGGAGCACTCAATCAATTTTCAACCGTATCTTCATATAATTGGTCCTCACTAATGCTCATTATAAGATGGCACTATTTCTGTTTGAAATGATCAAACCTGCCTACCGGTGATGTCACTGGTAGCCAGGTTTCTGAACTGTCCACACAGCCCTGCTCTGAGACACGGAGTGAGTAGACAGAAAAGGTGCTGTCTTATATTGAGCATTAGTGAGAACCAATTAAGATAGGTTGAAAATCAGTGAAGTGGTCCTTTAAGTTGTTGTGTTATTAAGTGTTAATGCATATCATTTCTTCATTATCGTCTTTTAAAAACATTAACACTGGTGTCCCTATTGTGGGCATGTCATTACAGGAGAAATTTCATGAATTCTTAAAAAAACGCTTCACACCAGAACGCGCTGTGAGCTTGTATATCTGCTATTTTCATTATTTGCTGTACATTGAAGTACTGTATAGGGCTTACAGTAAGTTCTTAATTGCATTCTTACTGTATGTGATAGCGCTTTTACGTCACAACATTATTTGGCAAGCTAAAGCTTGCAAAAACAAAGCAATGCGTTTGAGTATATCCTTAATTAGAGATATTTTTCATCCCAGAGTGTGCTTTAGTAGGCCATAGATAGGCCTCCCTAGCACAATGTATCGCTCAAGTACATTTTTATAAAGCATACCGGTAGTCGGATGACGAATGCTGTTTTAATGCTCCTCTTAGTATATGAAACACATTACTTTTCCTTCGGCAAAGGCACAAAATCTTTCATAAACATTACAGGAGATTCACTAATTATACATAATTTAATCAAGGACAAGGTTTTTCCATTCTGGTGAGTCTTTTATTTTTCACTTTTGGCTTTGTGTTTGGAGATGTGGGAGATATGACCCTACTAGCTATGACTTGGCACCCGCCCTGGCACAGCAGGTGTTTTGAAAGGAGAGAGACGCACGCCATAAATTCACTGAAGAACTGAAGTTCACAGGCAAACACAATGTTATCAACACCAACCGTCTACCAGGGCCGCAAAACCAAAACACAAACCTGCAGGAATCTCACGCACATCTGGTTCTAGCGACGCCAATGGACAAAAGTCATGAAATCACCCGCTATACAGAGAGAGGGTGAGAGAGCAAAAGAGAGAGGGAGAAGGAGAGCAAAGCAAGAGATAGAGGGAGAGAAAGAGAAAACAAGAGGCAAGGTGGTTCCAATTAGAGAGCTATAGATAACCCTTCATTTATCTGAGGCCTGGCCTCAGAGTACAGACATTAAATTCACACCCTTGGCTAATAGAGTCTTCCTTAATGAAAGCAGATACCTCTATTGGTGCTGGATATCATCAGCTGTGGGCTGTTTTGTAGCCAGGATCCAGCCATGGTGACAGGATGAAGGGTAAACACTGGCGAGGTGTGCTGGGAGGGCTCACGCAAGGCCCAGACCCCCTCTGTTCCTTTAGGCTGCATCTCCCAGAACCAAGATCTGAACCACAGCAGAACCTGGACCCAGAACAGAGAGGGAGACCACATGATTGGGTGTAACTACCACACCAACTCTATGCCCCTATGATCCCAGTCCAAAGCCAATTCACAGAAACACCCTCTGATGCATCCCTCGGAACTTCTTCAAAACCTAATTTGTCCCATTTACAGTCCCGTCCGTGCATACAGGATATCCTCCAAATCAAGCTTTGGCAGCAGTTAATGCAATGTTGAACTTTGGTAGAGCATTGGGTTGTACAGTACAGCTACCTGGCCATGATTAATAAGTCAAAATATTGCCAACCATCTTTATCTGTTGCTTCTGTGCTCCATGGGCAAGAAACTCGATTCCATTCACTGTCCTTGTATGGCTAAACAGCTTACTTTTAGCACATAAACAAATGCAACCAAAGCAGATTCTGCATACTCGCACATGTTGCATCAGGTGTAAATGGGTAAAACAAGTCCTGGTGCATAATGTGGGTCAAGTGAGCTGCTTATATTCGTGTTATATTGTTCTTGACATGTTCACAGAAGCGAAATAGGTGGGGGAAAGATTACGTGCCAGGACAATTGTTTTTATATATTATGGGCAGAATCTGCTTTGTTCGCATTCAATGAGAGTGAATGGAATCACTAATTCCGGTTCCTCCTTAAAAGAGCCCTGAAGCAACAGCTAAACATAATTGGACTTATATCATGGTCATGTAGCTATACAACCAATGTTCTAATAAAGTTCAACATTACTTTTGAACCCCAGCATCCCTATCTTGATGGAACATTTGCCAAAAATACAGGAAAAAATAGCCTATATCTACAAGCTCCCAAGCTTGTAGATCGGCTATTCTTGGTGACGAGATTTGGTGTAGACCTCAGGTCCAGTTTGCTAACTAAATCTAGAAGGTTTAAATGGTTAAAACAGGATCGTGACCTGTAAATCCCACCCGACCACCCTGTTCACACACAGGCAGCCCACTGCTGCACGGCGCTACAGGCTGCCGGAGCCGCACAGCAACATTTTTCATAGCTGTTTCAATATTCTACGACGGAGAATGTATGAGTGAAACCTTATGGGCCAGGTGCATCCGCACAGCAGACTGAAATGTCTCTCTGATTGAGACGCGCAGAATGGGGAGACAGACAATGCGATCGGCCTTTGTGAGGACGATGAAAAACCCATGTGTCCGCGCGGGCATTTCCAGTCCCTGAGGTCAGAAGATGTAAAGTTTCATAATGCGGCGATCACTCGGCAAAACCCTAAACAAGCATGTGATTCTGACATGGGTGCCCCTCCCGCCCCCCTTCTCTGGAAAACGGCTCATGTCTGGATCTGTGGAATGTGTTTATGGACGGCCTTCGTCCACCTGACAAAACCATCGGCAGATATATGAACTACTGTCACAAGTCACTTCAAAGGTTATGTTCATATCTTCTGAAGAAGTTGCCTGTGTGTTCCGTTCCGTCTCAATCATTCTGAAGCTGGATTCCACAGAAGGAAATGTACTTATTCCACAGAAAGACCACCATGTCGATGTATACCCTCATGGCCGCTAGTCTGTTGCAGGTTGTCTCACAGTCGCCCACCATGTTCCTTGCTTGGAGTCATGATACCGCCACTATAAAGGCTTCCCACTAACCGCTAATGTCCCTATTTCGGTCATGCCATTATGGGCAAGCTGAAATTCAGTTTCAGCTTCACCCAGTAGATGGCTGCTCAGATGGTTATGATGAGTTATCTGGGGGGGGGGGGGGGGGGGGGTGGGATGCAGTTAGGGGTTAAGTGTCTTGCTCAGGGACACTTCGACACAGACCAAGGCCGGGAGACGAACCGGTGACCTTCTTTTTTTTTTTTAACTTATAATTTTTATCCCACGATTTTTGCAACCCATTTTTTTCACCCGGTGCCAATTTCCTAAGTGATCCTGGGCGCTACACCAGCCCTACACCAGCGCTACACCGGTCCCCCACAGCCAGGGAGGCCAGGGCCGAGCTCATGCTTCCTTCAGTGCATGAGAGCCAACTGACCTTCTTGTCACCTGACAGGGGGGAGTTTCCCTGGTTGGACGTAGCGCGTGGAAGGAACACGTTATTCCAACCAGTTCCCTTCCCCTCCATCAGGCGCCCCGGCTGTCATGGGGGAGGCGGTATAGCGACCAGGATTACTACATGTTTTTGTGAGGGTATTAACTACCCTAGGAGACACGGGGAGAACATGCAAACTCCACACAGAGTAGGCCCTTTCGCCAACCCGGTGAACCGGTGACCTTCTGATTATCAGACGGCCTCTCTACCCACTAAGCTATGGCTTTAGTAGTTATATTATTACAGAGAGTAGTGTTTGGCCAAAGTAGAATTTCACTCTAGCTATAAATATACATATGCATGGTTAGCAATTCAACTGGTTGAAGAGATTACTTCAAATGGACTTTATAGGGAAACAATTGCACTGTCAAAAAGCTAGAATCCCATATGACTTTTCCTTCTTTTTTTTTGTGAAATGACAGTTTGTGAACATTAATTATTAACACATTATAATGAAGCCAGAAAGCTTAGTTTCAGACAGTCTCTTAAGTACAATAGTGACTGTTATGGCTCTCTGAAGTGCAGCTGCTGCTTTTACAAGAGCTGACAGACCGCGATAATTAATAACCTAACTTCTGCCTCACACACAAATGCCAAGAGAACATTTAAAGTCAAAATACATACAACGCCATTACAAATAGTTCCATATTTCATCTTCTGAGCTTACTTTGGTTTACTACAGTATGACTGGAGAGAGTCTTGTTCATTCACACCCGTTCTGCTGTGACTACAAGGGTGTTCGTACGCTTTAAGATGTGTTTTCTGTGCTGATTCGTTTCACCTTCTTGTGGAAAATATAATTACTGAAATGCGGTCGATTATGTGAGAGGCTGATTTACGAGGTCTGCCGACAGATTTGTAGAACATGAAAAGGGTGTAATACTTTTGACTACTTGGAGTCTATGAGTTTGGTTTGACGGCAACACAAGGACTTTGATGTCACATGGAGTTAAGAGTTGAGAAAGCACAAACATGTACAATCATACAAACATAAAACAGATACATGTGCGCACGCACGCCCCCCCCCCCCCCCCCCCCCCCCCCACACACACACACATACACACACACACACACGCACGCACGCACGCACGCACGCCCGCACGCCCACGCGCCCACGCGCACACGCACACGCACACGCACACGCACACACACACACACACACACACACACACACACAGGCTCTGAGGCTCTCCAGCTAAAGCGTAGTCTGAGAGGCTGGCTCCCATGTTTTCCCACAGACAGTTTTGAACCTGCGCCCCCCGAAACCACAAAGGGTAGAGAGAGTCAGGTTCTGGTTCCAACGCTGCACTCTAAAATAGATTAAAGATGTGGACACGAGAAGTTCTTTTAACCGCAGAAGAATGGGGACAAGAGGACCAGCGCCATTGAAAACATACAATACCTGCCAGGATGAACTCTCTATTTGACTGCTAGACCCAGCGTCAAAATCAAAGGCAAAAATTGGCGGGACGCTCAAACGAACACAATTGGCCGTGTTCGCCGATGGGAAGCCGGTTGGGTTGAGCGAACTCTGTCGCTGCACTATAGCAACGTCTACAGGTTGGCCGGGGCGCCTGTTCAACAGGGAAGGGAGCTATGAAGGACAGCTTGTTCCTCCGCATGCATTACGTCCTCCCAGTGAAACTCCTGCTAGCCATAAGGACTATATTGGGGAAATTAAGATGAAGAAAAGTCACATAACTTCATTTATTGATTTTTGGGGAAAATAAATGTTGGATGTGAGCTAAGAAAAGCACATACATCTGTGGCAGTTTTACAAATTATATTTATCAAATAATGACATGACCCTTTGAAGACTCCTGTATAAAGCAGCCTTTGTTCTGCTCTGTGTGGAAGGAGAGGCCAGTCAGTCACACCTGATAGCAGATAAGAGCTGATGTCAAGACAATACCAAGCTGCTGTTACCCTCCAACCATATTTTAAGCCCTGTAGCGCCAGGGCTCTATGGATGACAATGTCGGTCAATCCGTCCAACACTTTGGTCCCAAACAAGATATCTCGACAACTACTGGCATTTACCCCCATCTAGATTACTGCAACTCCATACACTCCATATAAAGAAAATCCTATCTCGTCTCCAGTCTGTTCAGGATTACTGCCAACCTTGGTGCATCTCCAGATCTTGCGGCCAGGAAGGCCATGTGGAATTGCCCTATTCGTCTTCCGTATGTAGGTACGCTTACAGGCCTGTACATGTGTTCAGAATTGTCACAGAACACATGGATGCTGCGTCTGTTAGGGCTGCTGTCCTTATTGTTGTAGCCTGTGCAGCATCTCTGCAGTGATTTTTCCGACAGCTCGGGGAGCTCGTCTCTCCAAGTTCTGCAGGTTTGAAACAAAGCTTCTTGCAAGTGAGGGTTGTCCCCATCCTCTTTTCTTGTCCCAAAGACACATACTATGATCTTCGGCCTTGTGGTAAAAGGGATGATGGAAAGGCATTGCCGTGAGTTAGGCACGCACACACACACGCACACACGCACGCGCGCGCACTGACACACAAACACACACACACACACACACACACACACACACACACACGGTCACACACACACACACACACACACACACGGTCACACACGGTCACACACACGGTCACACAAACAGACAAAAGACAAAAGACAAAAGACAAACATACTCATGATGGATGGGCACACACTCATGGACACACTCGCACGACTAGACACACACCCACGGACAGACGGACGGACACACATACGCGTACACACACACACACACACACGCGCGCGCGCACGAACACACGCACACACGAACACACGCACAAAGACAAAAACAATGAAACTCCTCAATAGGCAGCACAGAGGAATGTTGTTGAGCAGACATGGGTACATGTGAGCCAAACCGCCAACCTACTGTTGTGGTCAGCATTAGATCTATACAATATGTGGCCAATTAAGCCTTCCAGGCTTAGAACAAGCTATTGTCCTTATGTCAGGATTTGCAGACTCTGTCCCAAGCGCACCTGTTCTTCATCTATCAGTAAATACAAAATGTACATAGCGATGAGATCCACTTTTATACGTCTGATCACAATGGCTGTCGAAGATAAATCAAGTGTTACCACTTAGAGAAAACTCACTGCAGGCCAACTTTGCAATTACCCACTTGAACCCAAGCATCCCTATTCTGGGGGCGAATATTTGGTGAAAATAGCCGATACATTGTGAGCTTGCAGACTGCTGATTTTCAACGATCAATTTTAACTGCCTCATACCATTGCTCATTTTTGTAATATCAGACCAGCTTGTGTATATATTTCACTCCACTCCTATCAGGATTATTGGAATATCGCAACTGTTTTCTAGTTCTTTCCATCTATTTCTGTTCTTCTTCCCTTTCCTGAAAACTACAAATGACAGGACCTTGTACAAAATATAATTTCATGTGTAAACCAGTGATGTGACAAGAAAGTTGAAGTTGAGTTGAAGAGTTTCGGTGTAGAGGAAACTCTAGTGGACCTAGTGTAGAACCTTGTGGTACCCTGGTCAAAGTACATAATAGGATTTAAGTGGTTAACGCTTGAGGGAGTATTTTGAATAACTACCAACAATAACTAGCAGTGCAGTACCACAATTCTTTCTTTTTTTTTAAACAAGCGAGTACTGTAAGTTCAACCTAAAATCCTTTTTGCCGGCTGGCGTTTCTGATAACTACTTTTATCTTCGCCCACATTTTTCCCTCCTCTAATCCCCTGCACATTGACTCGAACAAGGAAATGAAAACTTCTATTTGATTCCATAAATCCCATTTGGCACATAAACAAAGCCCTCTCTCAGTGTGTGTTCCCCAAAAAGAGGCAACGCCTCATCAAATTACCACCGCTATTCATATGTGTCTGTCCCTACTGGAAAGGCTTAGGAGGAAACCAATCTCATCTTTCCTCAACACGCTCCTGCAGACTCTTTTAATTGTTCACCGTTTAGCCGCTGCATTAGATTAGGGCTGAACTATTGATTATCCTCTTGCCTATTATTTTATCGATTACTTTCTCGATTCATCAAATAATTGAGAAGCATGATTTTTTTTGATAGTTTGTTTTATTCTTATATATCAATGAAAAGACACAAAACAATTCTAATAGAGCTTTAATAATCAACTAAATTGATTAGTCGGATTAACCACTTAAGCGGAATTTTATACTTTGGCAGTGTTTCACAAAAATAAAGAAAATTGCAGTACAAGCCCACAACTAATCGCATCGCTTGTATATCTGCTATTTTCGCTAAAAGATTTTGAAAGAAAAAAAGGAAGAAAAAAAAATCCCCCCAAACTTGATTACTTTATCCAAATTAATTATTGATCATTTTATATAATCAATTAGATCGATGAGTTTGATTAACTGTTGCACCCTTTACATTAGATAGCATCACACATAGTGTCGGTGGAAGTGAGTGTATGGATGAATGCTAGCACAGTGCAAACGATCACACTTCAAAATAACAAAAAATGTAAAATATTGTTCTGAGCTGTCTGCCCTTTTTCGCTGCTGAGAAAACATCTGATACCTTTGGTTTGCGAGGTGTGCTTTTGTTCTTTTTGCCCTTGGCTTGTTTCTCTGTGTCTCTTTTCCATTTCTCCATACATGTCTCTGTCTCAAGTCCATCTCTGTTGTCTTCGGCTTTGGTCTTTCCATGTTGTCATCCCGGCTGAAGCTCACACGGGCCTAACAGTAGGGTGGAAAATAGATTTGGACTTCGGCAAAAAGTCCACAACCACTTTCCAAAAGTGTAATTGTGGATTACAGCCCTGCTGCTCGCTCAGACAGACCTCTCTACTTAGGCCAGTAGTAGAGCGAAGGCCTTGACGTGACCCTCTACGCCAGGTTTTCCAAAACACCTCAGCAGTCATGTCATTCCATCTGGATGGATGATTAATAGAAGTGAACTTCTCAACAAGCTGCTCTGAGAGGTTCCAACCAGACATTGGCATTTTATGATTCATTTTTAGCCCCGCTATACTGTAGCAGCGGGGCTCGAAGGATGGCCATGTCAGTCGGCTGGTCGGTCCATCCAATGCTTTGGTCCCATGCAAGCATATATCTCCAAAACTACTAGCCAGATTTCTGCAGAATTTTCTGTACATTTTCTTGTAAAACCACAGCTCCTCGCCACTCTTAAGGGCCCTTTTATGTTGAGTTGCACGCAGGTGTCGTGCAGCGAAAATAGCAGATCTACAAGCTCACGTTTTGAAGCTCATTTTGGAACACAACAACGGTTGTCAGCACGTCACACTTGTCACGTTCCAGAATTACCTTGGCGCTAGGACCCCGCAGCGTTCGTTTTGGAGCAGTGTGTCCGTGTTATTGTTTTGAACTGACTTCTGGGAATCGCAGTTCCAACAGACAACAGTGCAACCAGAGGTGTGGCCAAATAGACTACCAACATGGATATTACACAGTGGGACTTTAAAGAAAAACTCACCCTGAACAAAAGAAAATTAAGGAAAACAATGTAAATAAAGTACATCAGGCAGCTCTGTTCAATGTACAATGAAGTAACTAAGCAAACAGCTGTTTCCCTTAATAACTAAAAGGCACAAGAAGGAATGAACAAGGTATACACACTGTATATATATCATATCATACATACAGTATCAGCTCAACTTTTCTGCGGTCATTTCCATTCACATGCAAGAAAACAAATTCATCAACTTGGGGCCATTATTTCTCATTTCAGTAGAACATAAGCTCAAAATCAATCTTTCATCATAACTTAAACCCCTTAAAATAAGGGTTCAGGGCTGCAACTTGCATTGACAGATATCTTTGGCACATGCTGTGCTTGGCCAGCGTGAGCTGCCGTGTGTTATGGAACAGCTTGAAAATCTATGTGAGCAGTTCCTCACAGCGCTGTGAGCTTGAAGAGAGTGTATATGTGTACATCCTGGCATCCTGCAGAGATGGAGTTTACCCCAGCCCTGTAGATTTACAGCCTTACAATGGACAGCCTACAGCCCAGCTTCACTTGCTGTCTCAACCACTACAGGGATAATGCAGTCTATCGCTCATAGTCTATACATCTCCGCCGCAGGCTAGCTTTGCATGAAAAAAAAACAACCCATATCTGTTTCAAATAGCCTTGAAAATTAAAATCAGCCTTAAGGCCTGATTTTAAATATTTTGTGTAATCAGCGGCTTGGCATAGTCGTCCGATAGTTCAGTGACTGGCCAACAGCAAAACACACAAAGAGCATGGTTTCAATCACAGAAAACGTAACAATAGCAAACTGAATATGAGGTGGCATTTTTGTTTGTGTTTGTTTGGCTGCAAACACCTAGATTGATTTTAGTCTTTCTGCGAGAGCAGAACAACAGGTGTCTTTGTGCGTACGAGGCTGCAGCGGGCAGAGGCGGCCGAGCGCGTTGGGTTTCAGCCTTTGAAACCGATACCGAGTGAGCTGCTTTTCTCAGGCCTGACCCCAAATCTGCCGTTGACGGACGGACCACCCAACTCTGGGCTCTTACAGGCACACTGCGGGGCCACAGCGGGGCCACTTGTAGCGAACGCAAACCCCTGTCAATCCCCTGAGGGGAGGGGAGGAAATGGATCAGCTAAATCTGTATCAAGTACACCAGCCCAGTGTCCTTTACAATCAAACAGAATTAGGAGCAGCTTCAAAATGGTTTCATGGCAACAGATGTGGCACGGTTCCTATTTTTAACACAATATGTGACCAGAAGTATAGCGTTTAAAACAATGCATGCAACTTGCATAATGTAATATGTGGACCGCTGCAAACTAGTCCAAAGTTCAGGTCCAAAACTGTTACATTTGCAACAACACAGTAAGGGGAGGAGGATGAATATTGATGCATTATTATCTGAAATGCAGAAGAACATCTCCGCTGCAGAGTAGGGATGGGTATCGTAAGGATTGTTTGATGTTTAGATTTAGATTTAGATCTTTAAGCGTTAACTAAAGTAAATAGTAATTACTCTTACCTGAGCCAATTGTGAATGTTTTTGTTCTGAAAATACTGGTGTTTAAATTATACAAACACAATTGTCCCTGTAATAGAGTCACATCAACTTGAAACGTAATGAATATTCACCTCTCATATGTTTATTCCATGACAACACAATGGAAAGCAGTACTGTAGCAGTGAAAGTGTGTTGTACGCCTTATGTATATGAAACCTACTGGACCCATAAATGATTAGGATTTTATCTATTCCAATTCAGTCATTTTTATGGGTACCCAGCAATTTGGGTTCGGTTCTTGGAACCGAATTTCGATATCCAACCCTAGAGCAGAGCAATAATGATAGTACGATCTGTAGAACAAGGTAAATGTCATTCTGCTCTCTCTCTCTCTCTCTCTCTCTCTCTCTCTCTCTCTCTCTCTCTCTCTCTCTCTTTCTTTGCATGACTTTATAGGAGGTCCCTGCCCTGTATTCTGATCAGAATAAAGGTTCCCTCAGGACGGCTCTGTGTCGGAGCGGAGGATGCCAGAGTCATTGGTCAGAGAGGCCTCGCTGGGCTGCTTGTTGGCCCACGGTGCACTCAGGCTGAGACAATGGACTCACACCCATATGGTCCTGTCCAGGACCGTTCCCCCTTCGGATCCTCCTGGATACTAACACCCCTATGTTCACATGTACTGTATGTGGACGGGGCAATGCAAAGGAGTCACGTGTGTGGTGTCTCTCTCACCTCTGAGAGTAGGCAGCCTGCAACTGTCGTATTTTCTTCTTATCGATTACATTTCCGATTAATCAAATAATCGATTGACCAGTAACCAACCACTTGAGCCCCATTTCAACGTTGTCATGCAAAAATATTGAATACTGCCAATCTACAAGCTCACACGGGGCTGCATCGCAACACATTGTGAGCTTATAGATCGGCTATTTTCAAAGGTTTTGCATTTTTGGGATATATTTTTTAACTTTTTGTCTATAATGACATGACCAAACCAGGGATCACTAATGGAGAGGACACTGTAGGGCTCAGTGTCTTTCCACAAGGAATAAGTCATATGGTCTTGCTTATGCTGTAGGGCAGTGGTTCTCAAAGTGGGGTCCGGGGACCCCCAGTGGTCCTTGAGGGGGTTCCAGGGGGTCCACAACAAAATGTGTGTTAATATAGTTTACATCATGTCACGATTACGATCACGACTATTCTTTTTTACAAGGGCATTCCCAAAATAGGGATGCCAGGTTGAATGTGGTTAAAGGGATAAGGTTTAGGCCATTATTTGAATTTGCACAAGGCCGTATTATATTTTGTTTATTTCAATTGGACAATCATTTTATCACATTTTAGCCATTGCAATATGTTGCGATTATTTTAAACAATAAATCACATCGTATGAGAAGCAGTCTCTTCACCAGACACTTTCTTACTCTTACTCAAGTTATGATTTGGACGACTGCTTTTTTCTTCGACAGTACTTGAGCCATTATTATTTTAAAAGTAACAATTCTTTGACTTTGAGAACATTTTTTTGGCTCCTCTACAGCCACCCCTGGCTGGCACCCTCCTTTAACACATTAGATCTTTTTATCTCCTCCCTGGCAGAAGGAGACGGCCTTCATCCATCACTCTTTAGATCTGATAGAGTCTGAGGACCTGCTGCTCCATCCAGGCTCGTGTCCAGTGAGGGATCAGAGGATACAAGCTCTCATGCTGGCTGGTGGTGAGGGGCAACCAACCACCAGAGTCCAAATCCTAAACATATGTTCCCCATGCTCGATGAGATCTGAGATACTGATCATTACTTCTGGTGGGGGCTTCGCGGGGTGAGCACTTATGAGGGAACCCCTCCCCAATTAAACCGGGGCCCCATGTGTCTCTCCGATCAATAAAATGGAAACGGGATCGAATTGCGCAGCCTCCTGCCAACAAACAACACGATGTGAGCCCGCTCAAATTAAAACCCCTGCGAGAAATAAAAGAAAGGAAAGCGTACTGCGGTCTGTCTCTGTGCTTTATGTGTGAGGCGCCCGCCTTAAAATGCATGCAGTATCAGAAGGGACTGACGCGGCATCTTTGCCCGTAATACGAATCAAGCCATTGCCACATAAATCACAATGCATATAAAACAATAGGGTCATGGAGAAATGAAGTCCGTGATTAATTTTTCTCCCAACATTTTTTTGTCAAAACGCTTACTTCACCCCTACACTTTGTTCATTACCAAAACACATCTGGCTGACAGGTGCCCCGTCTGTTAAGCGTTGAGTAATTTCATTCTGCCGGAGAGGAGAGAAGAGGAGAGAGGAGGAGAGAGGAGAGAAGAGGAGAGAGGAGCAGATAGTATTGTATCTTCTATCTGTGATGACATCACAGCTCTGGGTTTGTTAAGAGGGAAAGTCAAATGGAATGTTACTAGGTTTCTAACTGTCACTGCCCTTTTCAAAGCACTGATTACTCCATTTCCAAAGGGCCTAATCTCTGTAAACAATCTCTGTTTTCATTATCTTTTAAACTGATTACCCCTATGAATATAACTTTCCAAGCGCTGGACTCAAGACGTTAAAATAAAGAGAGAGAGAGAGAGACAGAGAGAGAGAGAGAGAGAGAGAGAGAGAGAGAGAGAGAGCTGTGCCATATTGATGCCAGCTGTACGACCTTACAAGAGAAGGAAAGCTGTGATACAAACACAGATAGGAGCAAACGGACAGGGAGGGAGGTATGCCACTAAGCCATGCTTGAAAAGTATATGACAGACTGGATAAAAAAGATTTCCTGGGGGAAAATCCTTAAACCCCACTTGTGGTTTTGCACAATTTGCAGTTGGATTTTATACCCAAAAGCTACGAGTAAATAAAGTCTAGACCGTTTTCTCTCTGGACTGACAGCCTTGAAAATAAGCTGTATTGTTTTTGTGCTTTTTTTCTTTTTATTGCTGCCAGTTATTATTGTCTATATTTTATTGCATTTCATTATGTAGCTTACACCGACTGGTTCTCAATGTCAGGTCTATGGGACCACCGGGGGGTCCACGGGGACCTTTTTTGGGTCTGTAAGTGTAAATGGAACCAAATGGCTCATCTGTATACACTCCTCAGAGGTAAATGAACACTGAAGAGTTTAGAGTGTAGATTGGGTTGCCAGAGATTTAAATGAAGGCATTGAATGGGGGGGTCCATGACATTCAAAAGGTTGAAAATCACTGGCCTACACCAGCTCCAACTCAGGGAGTTCTGTATCCAAATACTCCATTATGAAATAAGTGAAAATGTCGAATAATCACTCATCAATCATTGATTGCTCTTGTCTCGTTCGCTCTCTTTCCCCCTTTCTTCTTCTTCTTCTCCTTCTCCTTGTGATGCGTGCCGTCAGAAATTAAAAGACTGCAGCCTCTCTGCTGTTTCCACCTCATCCTTCTCTCTCTCTCTCTCTCTCTCTCTCTCTCTCTCTCTCTCTCTGCTCTCATCTGTGGACAGAAAGCAGGCAGAGTTTTTTGCCAGCACATGTCTACATCTGTTAACAAACACTTCCAATATGTTTGAGAACAACATGTTGGCCTGAGTGCCGCCGCTCGGCTCGCTCCATCAGGATGTGATGAACGCTGTGTGCACCTGTCTCAAGCCTCACCGTGTTCCTGGCAAAGAGAGGAGAAAACTGCCTCAACCCAACAACTATTTGCCCCCAATAACATCAAAGACACATGAGAGAAGAGAGAGAGAGAGAAAGCTGAAGTCTTCAGATGAAAACAACACTTGGGGTTCTTTTCTCTCTCTCTCTCTCTCTCTCTCTCTCTCTCTCTCTCTCTCTCTCTCTCTCTCCCCCTTTTCCATATTAACCTTCCTCCCCAACAATACGAATCATCGGTAGTGAACCCGCCGGCCCCCATTAGTCGCTTTGGCATTTTTTCCCCTCAAATGCCAAAAATCACTTAAAGCCAATTAAAATGTCCCTGATAGGAGCTATTGATGTCAACGGGGAAGAACTGTTTCATGTCTGCGAGCACGCGAGAGGCTGCTGCTCCTATTTGGTAAACACGCATGAAGCGTTCAGGTTCTCATGCACAGGCAGGGCCTACACAATACACTGCTTCCCAAACTGTAAATCACTCGAGAGAGGCTAAATTACCACCAATAACACGCCACATCGCAGCCTCAGGTATTCACTTGTGTCAACAACAGTCAGAGAACTTCAGGGGGAAAAACAAAAGAACCTGCGTCAGATACTGAAGCTGATTACAGAGACAGACGGGGAGACAGAGGCCAAAGAGGCAGCAAATTGGACTTGACTTCTGCATTTGCATCATGATACTTTGGAATGTCTAAAAATAAAAAAAGGGGGGGGGGAACTTTGAAAAAGATGGACTTACATCACCTCCATCTGAACTTGGTTGGGTAATTAACTAATGTATCTCCATTTGTCATAGCGTGACATTGCATGATTCCAAGGCAATTTGAGATGCTGGCTGAGTTCTGGAAGAAAAAAAGAGGTGGGGAGCATCAGCGCCCTCTACTGACCGGTCCTCCAGTGTACCATGGGGCCTCACTGCCGGTGAGTCCTCTCTTACTTACATCAAGGTTGTTTATATAATTATCATCTAATGATATTGCTTCCACTGACTCGTCTGCTACTGTAAAACACATATAATCCTCTGAACACGTTGAACTTTTCAGCGTGCTTTCAGATACGCCAAGAACGTTTAGCATCAATTGCAGAACAGGGAGCCATTATTAAACCGCAAGATTTATGGAAATCACAATTACATCTGAACGGACACGGCCACAAAAGTGTCACACATTTGTGTGCGTGAACGCCAAAGTCAGGCCCACAAGACAAGTGGATGAAATGGAAGCTTTGAGACTATCCACACACTTCCTTCTCAGCTTCCAGCGACCACAGTTTTGGCTCCGGCCGTCGGGCTCTCTCAACTGCTGATAATGTAATAAACGACTTTCCTCAAGCCACACACATATCAGAGGCAGACTGAAATAGAAGTGTAAAGCCTTTTTATAACACCTTGCATGATTTGTGACAAACCAAATATAAACTTGGATTCCAAGAACAGTTATCATTTGGAACTGAATAACCCACGTCTAATCTGCAGCTAGAGGGGACAATAAGTCAACGTAGAAACAAGACGTTTTTTTAGGGGGATATATTTGGCTTTTGTGTGAAGTGGAATGACTAAATATAAAGCGTGTGGAATAACGCCTTGAGTCAGCACGGAGATATTCTGAGATAACGAACGTCTGGCCTTCTTCATCTGAACCCGTCTCTTGTCTCCTCGGATAAACAAATTAGCAAGTTTGATTGATCAAAGTTTATATGGGAACGGGTATTCTGTTTCAAACGCGACGGGGAGAGAGCGAGAAGAACAAGGAGGGGAACATAGTGGAGTAGAGGCATATGAAGGGAGAAAGAGGTTCTAAACTCAGGAAGACAGAATGAGAGA
Organism: Gymnoscopelus microlampas; assembly: GCF_963454915.1. Classification (NCBI taxonomy): domain Eukaryota; kingdom Metazoa; phylum Chordata; class Actinopteri; order Myctophiformes; family Myctophidae; genus Gymnoscopelus; species Gymnoscopelus microlampas. The sequence continues at coordinate 9,798,845 of NC_139955.1, forward strand.
GAGAGGGGGGGGGGGAGAGGGAGAGAGGGAGGGAGAGTGCGAAAGAGACAGAGACAGAGAGAGAGGGGGAGAGAGAAAGAGAGAGAGACAGAGAGAGAGAGAGAGGCAGAGGAGGAGTGAGGGGCAGGCAAAAGGAAAGAAAAAAGAGAGGCAGACAGAGAGAGAGAGAGAGAGAGAGAGAGAGAGAGAGAGAGAGAGAGAGAGAGAGAGGCAGAGGAGGGGTGAAGGGCAGGGAAGAAGGGAACAAAAAGAGAGAGAGAGAGAGAGAGAGAGAAAGAGAGTCTAAGCAGCTGGGTTGCCATGTAAATAGCTGTGCAGATAGGTAGGTTTGGGCTCCTTGCCAAGGTTTCTACAAAGGTCTGCTAACATCTGTTTGAGGGTAGATCCCCACTCTGTGTTGTAGTAAGAATAATAGTCTCGTTCTGAGGGCCGGGGACCGTTCCCTCATCAGACTGGATCATGATCGCGCATATATACTCCTCTCTGGCCCGGGTCTGAGCGCTAACGTCAGACCACAGCCCTCCCAGAGCTGAGGAACCGAAGCCTTAACGCTGTTATTACACCAACCACACCTCAATCAGCGCTGCGGACAGACAGGTGGAGCGTCCGTCAGCACAGATAGAGGGGCTGGGGGTGGCGGTGGTGGTCTGCTGTGTTTGTTGGTGAACCACATATAGGCACATATACATTATCCACTTGAACCCCAGCGTCCCTATTCTGGGGTGAACATTCGGCGCTATTCTCAGCGAAGAGATCTGGTGTAGAGGGGGAGAAAAAGTAAGGGGGGGGGGCAGTATAGATCCCTAGGGGGACACAGGTCAATGAAGTATATATATATATATATATATATATATATATATATATATATATATATATATATAGGGTTTAAGTGATGAAAGTCAGATCAAATCACATCGTTGTCTGGATGAATAATTTGAATCAGGTCAGTTGATTGATAACAGTCATTCCGAGAATGTGTGGAATAGTTTCGGGTAAAGAGCATTAATAATGATAAACCAGCAAAAAAAAGAATTTGCTTCACCTTCCTTGTTCGCTGGTGCTGATAAGAGTTATAGACCATGGAATATGGACCTCAACATTTCAGTTTATAATTCAATCATCCATTTCATGCAACAGTAAAACCACAGGTTAGGAGTATGGACAATTAACTGCTAAGCCCAAAGTCTTGGCGGTTAAGATAGAAAGTGCGGTTGAGGTTTTCCCTGTAGTGGGACAGCTCTGTTGGTGTGTCATGACAAGGAGATTTTTTTCCCCCTCTCCCAAGAACATATGCAAGCAATTTGTACAACAAATGTTGGTTTTAGACTGTGTTCCTTGCATACTAGTGGCTTCTCGCAAACCTAGAGGACTCCATTCGTTAGGGCTTGAAAGCAAAGCAAACAAATTAATTAACACTATCTTTACATGGAGAGGCCAAGGAAAGCAGCGCTGAAATGTTACACCATTACCTAAATTCGCATGCATCTGTCTGTCTTCTACCCGCCCCCCCCTCCCCTCCTAGACGCCCCCCCCCCCACCCCCACCCCCGCCCCAGTGTGCAGAGCGCCCTTGAACAAGGCCGAGGGACCACCTGCGTGAAAGTGGAGACCCTCTCTGTTATGTCTCTGCTAGGGAATGAAATAACACGGAATCCAGCTCTGCAAATAACTCACAGCGAAGATCATTTTCAGCGTGCCGCTTGACAAAAGGTAAAATAAGAACAGATGAGATCCTTTTTCTGCCTCTCTGGGAGTTTGTGTAGCAGCTCTCTCTCCGCTGAAGCTATGCACACTGTTCCTTACAGCTCCACCACTTTGCCATCTCTCTAACCTCTCGCAGGAACCAGGGATGCAACGGTTTGACCCCCTTGTTAACTTGGGTGGTGTCATATCATATCATATAGGAGATACAAGTTCTCATTCTTAATGGCCACCGACATGGAGTCAGATATGTTTTTTTCCATGCCCTCACTTGGCTGAGGTTAAGACGGTCTGGAGTAATCTGATCCCAGATCTGATGGTTGCGCTGCAAGCCTTGCAGGAGCAGCGGGAGGCCTTTCTGCTGGCGTCTTCCCAACCTGGTCACCTCCATCACAGCAGCTCCCTATCCACCAATATACTATGCACACAGTAAAGCACTCTGCCTTCATTTTATACTCTGGGAGTTCAAATGGACCCATACTCCAGAGAGTTACACTGACCACTTGAACCCTATAGCGTCCCTATTCTGGGGCGGACTTTCTCAGGGCAAATGAAATAATAATAGTGAAAATAGCAGATCTACCAGCAAATACATTATGAGCTTGTTAGATCGGCTATTTTCGGCAGAGATTTTGTGTTGAGGGAAAAACAGATAGAGCCCTGGGGGTCCCCAGTCAACTAAGTATATAGGGTTTAAGTGGTTAATACAAAGGATTTTTCTGTGTAGAGCATGGCTAGTATCTACAGTATCTACAAATCTAGTACTATTATGATACAAGGGTCCTTGGATCTACAGTAAATACCATATTCCATGTGGAGATGGTTCCTTGCATCTACAGATTCACATTGTCCTGTTTCCAGTCCACACCATTTCTTTCCAGCAAAGAAAATGCAAATGAGAGGTTTCTCGTCAAATCCGAAGGCCTTAAACGCAGTGATTATCTTGTGTATATTATGTTGCATTGCGGTTGTTAGCACAGTCCTGCAGAACATGCCACACCAACATTTTGTTGCTTGTACCTGTGTGAGTGAGCGACAAATGAACCCTCTTGATGCTGGAAAATGAGACCTTTGTTAGTCAGCTTCACCCAGTTGATGGCTGCTCAGATGGATGGTTGTGATGAGCGCTTGTGGGTTAGTTAAGTGCCTTGCTCAGGGAGTCAGGGACACTTCGACACATAGACTTGGGGCCCGGGAGACGAGCTGGTGATTTTTTTGACTGCCAGACAGACGGCCTCTCTACCCACCAAGCTGAGATTCTCTTGATGGCTGCATAAAAGCAGCCAGACATCTCTCCTGTGTTCCACTGTAGGATTCACACACATTCCTGTCTCTCTAAAAAGCACAGTGCTTTTGTTTGGCCAAGGAAACCTCTGCTCAGCCCCTTTCTGAAGAGGACGCGTATGAAGTTCGTCCTAATCCAAATAAACAGGTGAGACACTTATTAGCCCCCAATTCACATCGCAAGTGTAACCTCATTTTCAATTTTGGGCTCCCCAACTCAGTGACTCACAGGAGAGCAACTTCAAAGCCGCAGCTCTGCACCCGAGGTCATTATCTTCATGTCTGTCCTCTGCAGGTTCACGGCATATGGGAACATTTTAACTCCACATTTTTTGTCAGCAGTCATAAATCTGCCATGTCAACTATAAAATATAGCTGACCAGCAACAGATGTAGCTCTAATAGCTGCGAAAAAAACATCAAAAATCTAAATTTTACCAGCTCTAGACTTTGGGCTTGACACCTCAACGTGTAACAAAGGTTCTTAATGCAGCGTTTTTCAGTACATGTACGCCAGAGAAAGCCCACAAAGGAGAAAAGATAGCATTCACTCCAGACAACATGAGGAGGGGTGTGCCTTTTTTTTTAATTGTCTGTTAGTCTTGTCCAGTCTCTCTCTCTCTCTCTCTCTCTCTCTCTCTCTCTCTCTCTCTCTCTCTCTCTCTCTCTCTCTCTCTCTCTCTCTCTCCCCCTCTCTTTCTTTAATCCCTGCATGTCCTTCCATCCCTAGCTGAGACGAATCCTCCTTTCATCCTGTTTGGCGGCGCGGGCCCTGGTGTCTGTTCGCACAAAGGATGACCATCGCTGACTCCTCATCAACCCCTTGGCCCAATTCATCACCCGGAGGCCCACCGACATTCATCAGGCACCGCCACCTTTCATATCGAACACCAGCTGAAAGCCACTGTCCCTCTGCTGACTTCAATACATGCTCTGACACGCCCACAAGATTTATTAGAGGCATAATTAGTAACAGTGAGAGAGAGCTGCCCTCCGTACAGGCAGCGGGTTTCCCAAAAGGGTCAGCCGTACTGTACCCTCCTTAGCCTGGCACTCACTGCCCCACACACTGGCCTCAAGAGTGTACTGTAAAATGGTAAATGGTGTATTTATTCCATTAAGACCGGGGACGAATACTGTGTCATTTTAAGATTTCTTTGGCTATTCAAAAAATAGCAGATATACAAGCTCATTTGCGAACATTTTTAACTCTAATCTGTGCTTCTGGGGGTGCCTGGAACAACATATTTAGAGATGGGGGTCCGTGGCCAAATACATATCATTTTGGGTGGTCCTGGACATGGAAAAGTTGGAGCACAGCTAATATAGCAGCATACTGTCAGGATTTAGAAACCATTTTTGAGCGGTGCAACCGCTCCTATAAGAGGGTTTAGGACCCATCCGCGGCGAAAGTTTTTCTTTCCGTTGTGAAAATGTGTCTTTCGCTGTGACGCCATGCTGTGGAAAACACGTCCATAGGCTAAGCTTTGCAGGACGTGATGTGATTGGCTAGCGAGACACATGATAAAATTAACTTCAAACTTCGCAGACGTGCTGTGATTGGCTAGCGAGACGCATGATGAAATTAATAATAACTTAAAAAATCACACCCAGTGTGAAGTGGCCGGTGTGTGGTCATCACAACATGACTCACTTTAAAAAAAGGTTAAATGACTTTTTTTAAAGTCCATACTGCTATTCATAGGGCTGCACATGTGTCATGTGTTTCGCTAGCCAATCACAGTCCTGAATTTGCAAAGTCAGCCAATCACATTACAGTTAGTGGTGATGACACTAGCTGTAATGTGATTGGCTGATATGAAAAAAGTATCGATTTGCATTAACAATGGAAGGGTTAGGGGGTACACAAATGTTTTGGTCGGTGTCCAAAACTCACTTATAGGGGGCGGCTACACCGCCCCAAAAATGTAAGCACGTCACTTCGCAGGACGTGCTGTGATTGGCTACCGAGATGCATGATGCAATTAATAACTCATAAATATCACCGCTCACTTCACACTGGGTGTGATTTTTAGATAAATGTTTTGTTATATATATTCAAAGCAGATTTTTCAGATCTACAAGCTCATCTACAGATCTACAAGCTCATAGCGCAGCACTCGGTGCCGTGCTATGAGCTTGTAGATCTGCTATTTTTGAATAGCCAAAGAAATCTTAAAATGACACAGATGCGTTCCCGGATTGAATGGGTTAAGTAGCGCCTTTATCCAAAGTGCTGTATAATGTGCATTACATTCACACATTCACAAACCGATGGCAGAGGAAACCATGCAAGTCACCAACCATGCTCATGGGGAGAAATGTCGTGCTCATGGACACTTTAGCAAGCCGGGGATCGAACCAAGGAAACTCCTGTTTCCCATGAAGCGGCCGCTCTACCTCCTGAGCCACTGCCGCCCCAACAAACTGTACATACTGTACTGCAAAGATCCAAACCCACACAAACACGCTGATTGTATGTCTTCTTCATACAGGGAACCATGAAATCCACCAGTCTTTTACCCTGTCATCATGCTAATCACGCAGACACCACCCTCCCCATCATACAGCCAGCGTTGGAGGAATGTGACAAGTGTCAGGACCAAAAACGGAGGGCAGCGATTCTCTTTGAACCCTTTTTTTCATCACCCCCAGTTTGGTAAAAGTAGTACAAATGCTCTCTGCATGGGACCCCTTAATCTACACAGTAAAATCCTCAGTGTTATTTTTACCCATTCAATCCGGGAACGCATCTGTGCCATTTTAGATTTTAGCTAAAGCCATTATTTTATACTTAGGCTATTCAAAAATAGAAGATATACAAGCTCATGACCTTGTAGATCTGCAATTTTTTGGAAAAATCATGAAAATGTGTGCAAATCTTTGAATATATATATATTTTTAAAGCGAACATTTGTAACTCAAATCTTTGCTTCTGGGGGGGTCCCTGGAACGAAATATTTTGAGATGGGGGTCCGCGGCCAAATACATATAATTTTGGGGGTCCTTAACATGAAAAACGTTTGAGAACCACTGATATTATAGCAACATAAGTGTTTCAAAAAACTGTTAGGATTCAGAAGACATTTGTAGAATCGGCCTCGGGTCTTAATGGGTTAACTCCTCAACGACCCCTGGGGGGGGGGGGTCCGGACCCCACATTAAGAACAATCGGTGTAGGGGACATTCACACAGTCTGTGGGAGTCTCAACACTGACTGTGTGCAACGTGGTTGTTTTGCCCACCATCGAAGAAGGCAAAGACGTTTCTGTTGAATCTTGTCATTAATCACAGGATTCCTCACTGCGATGAGCGGGGCTGATGTGAGAACTCCCCCCGAGGAAGGGGGTTTCCGAAAAACCCAGTCTGAAGGTAGAGTCTAAAATAACAAGTCTCCTGGTTAAATCATGTTATGGATGTGACTGTGCTGCTCACCACCCCCCACCCCCCCGCTGTCACTGATATCTCAGGAACAGTGAAGTAATTAAAACACTCCCGGAGTTTGTTTTCATTTCATCCCTCGCGAGAAATAAAGTCTTGACACTGTGATTTTTTTCCTTTTTGTTTTATCTGCAGAGGTGGCGGCAAGTCGGGGCCCGTCGTGCCATTGTGCACGCAAATGGTAGAAAATCCCCATTCAATCATAAATAAAAACCTATTATTCATTTCTCAGGTTATGGCGCTGGCTGTGTGTCTCCCTTTCAAGTCCTCCACTTGAGCATGATGGCACAGCACACACACATGAGCACCTGAAATATCAAACGCTTGACATCACCGTTCTGAAGGTGCTCTGAGGTTTCCTGTGGGGTGAAGGGGGTGGCCAGTGGTGAAATGTAACTAAGTACATTTACTCAAGTACTGCACTTACTGTAAGTACAGTTTTGAGATACTTTGTCTTTACTCGAGTAATTCCTTCTTTTTTTCTTTTTTTTTTACTTCCATACTTCTACTATTATTTGAAACTTTAGGTACAAGTTAGGCTACTTTGCAGATTTAGATTACAAAATATAGGCCTACATTTAACCACTTAAGCCCTATTTCATTCTTCGGCTATTTGAATATAGCTGATCTATAAGCTCACTCAATGCATTGTATCATAAGTTAACGCGTTGTAAGCTTAAGATCAGCTATTTTGAAAAAGAGAGACAAATACTCAGGTAAAAATTTGAATACAGGCCTCTTAATAGAGTATCTTTTATATTGTGATACTGCTACTTTTACTTAAGTAAAAGTACATCTTCAACCACTGGGGGTGGCAACCTGAAGCTGCTCAGACAAAGACTACTAATTGTCTGACTAAGTAAGGTAATACGCATTTGTGAGGCTAATACCTCTCTTTTTTATTTGTTGTTGTTTGAACCACATTAAGCAGAGATGTCATTATTGACGGATCATCTGTCTGATCAAAGAGCATTTTGGTTCCGCTCCCTCTGGGAGTTATGAGTCTGATTACCATGCAACACAACTCCCAGAGAATAAGCATAAAGGACAGTTTGTTTTAAAGCCTGGACAGAGTCTGTGCAGGGGGAAAAGTCAACATTTCTGAGGAAATCGTGGTCACTTCGTGGACAACAAGGCATGCTGCCCTGTGGGTGATTTTAACAACGAGGGCCAAATGCTGATTCCTGCTGAATACCTGAGGTCAAGAATCATCTGGGGTCAACCTGAGGAGCATCAGTTGTTGTAAGAACGCCAGAAGCTCTCAGGCCATCTGCTCCATGGTTCCACAGTCTGGGTGATGGTGCACTGTCATCATCAAGTGCACACTTTTGGAAGATGTTCTTTGCAATTCCTTGTGTGCAACGTTCCAGCAGCGGTTATAAGCTAAAGAAAGCTGCTGCTTTGGAACATACATTGCTACTATAAATGTTGAACAGAGGGGCGAACGAGGAAGCACCTGCTCCCAACCAGGAGGTGGAGAGAGAAATGCTTCCATGAAAAACCTCCAACCGCAGGGTGGCTTTTTGTGTCAAAACACTTTGCGCAGGAGGTTGGATCGCTCTCCGTTTGCGCACAGGTTCTTTTGATAATGTTGTGGGAAAATGTGTGCCTGGTACTTTTCTCCCCCCCCCCCCCTTTTTTTTTTAAGGAGAGCGTGGGGGGATCTAAGGAGAGCGCCGGTGTGTGACCACAAATTTAATATAAATCATCGATTGTCTTTTTGGTGATGTCGCTGCTGGTACAGCAGATTTATAAGACATGTAGCTTTTCAGCTTTGTGTCAGCTTCCATTTGTGTTTTAATGATGATCGTCTCTTGCTTCTGCATCTGTAATGCATTCTAACCCATTAAGACCGGGAAAGCATCTGTGTCATTTTAGATTTCTTTGGCTATTCAAAAATAGCAGCTCACTGAGCTTGTAGATCTGCTATTTTTGAAAAATCGTGAACATTTGGGAAAATCTTTGAATATATATATTTTTAAAGCTAACATTTGTAACTCAAATCTTTGCTTTGGGGTGGGGTCCCTGGAACTAGATATTTTGAGATGGGGGGTCGTGGCCATCATTTTGGGGGTCCTTCGCATGAAAAAGTTTGAGAACCACTGTTATTATAGCAACATATGTTTAAAAAAACAAAACTGTTAGGATTTAGAAGACATTTGTAGATGGGCCTATTTTTTTCTTTTTAGAGAAGCCAATTATTTTGTACCCCCTTTTTTTCAACCCAATTTAGTAGTTATGCCAATTAAGTCCTCCCCACACACATTTCTGTGTTGTCACTGCTGTTGTATCCTACTGACTCACCTCACCTGCCAGTGAGGAGCCCCCACCGGGCGGACGTAGGGCCTTCGTCCTACTCCTCCCGCCCAACACTCCCTGCTGACAGGTGCCACCCCCCAGCCTGTAGGAGTATATGCAATGACCAGTATCACCCTCCCCGCACCGGCTTCCCTCCCCCAAACACAGGCCAATTGTGTTCGCATAGCCGCCCGACAAAGCCGGATGCACCACGGTGGATTCGAACCCACAACCTCCGAGGTGGTGTGGGCGGGCAGGCACTTTAATTAACCACTGCGCCACCCGAGCGCTCGGCCTCAGGTCTTAATGGCTTAATGCACCGCAAACCGTTCCCAGAGAGTTCTTCTCCCTGCCCTCGGGTCTGCTGCGTGGCTCCATCACAAACCCTCCAACCCGCAGTCAGGAGGAGCGGTCAGGACTCAGAGCAACATGTGAACACATGGTGTCGAGTTGGATCTGTTTGCTCGGTCAACACGTAGAGCTTCTAGCGGAGCGGGGGACCAGAGGAACGACATCATTAACAGGAACAGTTTTGGACTCCAAGTAGAAAGTCACTCATTCGGCTGGAAAAGTGATGCGCGTAAAAAAGAAGGGATGCCAGCCAGGCGTGGCTTGCATGTGAACATCCAATGTGAGAATGCGTGGGGACGTTGTATGTATATAATAGGCTCTTTCCATCTGATAAACAGAGATATCAAACTGATGAATATGCTGAAGGAACCATTAATGAAGTGAACGGACTGTACCGAGGAGGAGCAACGGCACCAAGGGGGGACGCTTTGTGCGTATTTATGGATCATCGGACTTCTACATTGCACCAAGAGCCTTTTCTTCTCCCTCAATCGACATCATAAATCTTTTAATTGCATCTGGAAACACGTTGATTGCAAGGCTGTATAAGTAACACGATGGCAGAACTCGGGACTGGTTTTCTGGGACAACTGGATTTGGATTTACAAAGCTTTCCTGCACTGGGGAATATGCCTTTATTACCGGAGTCATCGGCGGGTCTGGATGAGCGGCTGGGACAGATAGAAGGGAGGCTACAGAGAGGGTCGCCCACGGATTTCGGGCACCTGAAGGGGATCCTGAGGAGAAGGCAGCTGTACTGTCGCACGGGCTTCCAGCTGGAGATATTCCCTAATGGGACGGTGCACGGGACCAGACAGGACCACAGCAGATTCGGTGAGGCTCACTGGATACAGGATAGGTGGGCACTATAGGGACATCTGGGCACCTCGATGTAAAATTGGCTATTTTGTCCAAAATGTAAAAAATAAATATTTGAAGAATAGTCTTAAGTAATGTTGTAAGGTATACATTGCATGCTTAAACATTCCATTCGACAATTAAGGTCTAATATTTCTGCAATTGCTACAAATTGCTACAAAACCTGTATATCTAGTAATTTTGGTGCATAAACAAGAGGTTGAAGGATACATTTAAGTCTGATGTACCGTGCATGTTCACATCATGTATACTTTACTCAGACCATTTTTTAAATATTACATTTTTAAACATTTTGGACAAAATAGACAATTTTACATGGAGGTGCCCAGATGTCCCTACTCCCTAGTGCCCACCTATCCTGTTACCATTCACTCTGCACAGGGCTTTTTTTCTTGTTTTGACAGCGCAAGATGAGTCGTAGCCTAGGCTACTACTTTTGATCAATCAAATACTTAATAGGGTGGCAAATTGAAAATGTATCACACTTTGATAAAGATTCCTGGATTTATATCGATGAGGTTGGTTTTCTAACCTAATACAACTTATTTCACGTGGCCAAGTAATGGTCATATTGTGGTGTGGGGTGTTTTCAGTCACTCAGGAGACGCAACACACACACACACACACACACACACACACACACACACACACACACACACACACACACACACACACACACACACACACACACACACACCTTTAAAACCACTTCAACCCCAGCATCATGCCTATTCTGGGGGGAACAAACATTCACCCCAAAAAATAGCAGATCTACAAGCTCACACTGCTGTGGCAATGGCTGGCGAAGAGTTGTGGTGTAGACGGGGGAAAAAGCGAACCAAGTCCAGTTGTGAATCAGGTCTGTTTCACTATTGCAGTGGCTCTCAAAGTGGGGTCCGGGGACCCCAAGGGGTCCTTGAGGGGGTTCCAGGTGGTCCCCAGCTAAATGATGGAGAGTTGGTAACCAAATGGACCCTTATAGATATTTAACTATTGAGAGAGTAAAATGAAACCAAATGGACCCGTAACGGGTCCATTTGTTTTCATTTTAGGGGCCTACTCACTCTCATTTTACTACTCACATTAGTCTTAAACATCTGCATTAGGCTACTTAATTTGCTAGAAGTTTACACAATTATAGAATGTAGAAGAATTGTTATTTTGATCATTGTGGGCCAGTCATCTCTCCTATTGGTACCAACATCAATACAGCATGGAATTGTGAACAAAATCTTATCCAATGACAACAAAACATTCTAAAGTTTTGGGTCTGAGAAGATCAAATGGTGGTCCCTGGCTCAAATACCGAATAAATAATGGACCTTGATATGAAAAAGGTTGAAAACCGCTGTTTAGAGTTGAAGTGGTTCAGTGACATTGGGGCGCAGGTGTCTCTTTCTCTAGCTCTGGTCCAGAGCGTTAGCGAGTTCTCTCTAACGCTCTGTTAGGAGCGGACGTGCTGTTCTATTCCCATGGACTGAAAATTACACTACCGTGCGAGTTCTCCGTCTTAAGTAAAACTCAAATAAACTGTTTCGCTACTCATCAAAACAAAGGCTGTTTTGTGTTGTTGAAAGTCTATTATCCAGGGTGGGAAGCCTCTCAGGACCCCACCTTCTCTGTATAATACACGTTTTGGGCAGAACGTTAAATGATGTCCGCCAGACGGAAATTATTTGTATTTACTCCACTGCGCCCTCTACAGATTTGGTCAACGGTAATTTATGTTGACTAGATCTGTAGAGGGCGCAGGTGAGTAATTAAAATAATTTCCGGCTGGCGGACATATTGCCCCAAAAAGTGTATTATACAGAGAAGATGGGTCCTGAGATGCTTCCCACCCTGGAGAATAGACTTTTAACAACACAAAACATCCTTTGTTTTGATGAATAGCAAAATAGTTTAGTTTAGTTTTACTTAAGACGGAGACCTCGCACGGTGGTGGAATTTTCAGTCCACGGGTATGAATAGCACCCGCTCCTAACAGAGCGTTAGAGAGAACTCGCTAACGCTCTGGGACAAGAGCTAAAGGGTCTGCTCTGCGTCCGTGCGCACCCGTTCAAGGAAAGGATTCAGCAGCAGCCCATACACGCGCTCACACGCACGCAAAACTGATTATATTATTATTATTACTACTACTCAAAAATCACGCGAGGTGTGGCTTGCACGAGAATGATAAACAAATGAGGTCAGGGGGCAGATATGTGCATTTCTTGCGCCTCATGTCCATGCAGTCATTCTGCAGGTGCAGTTGGAAAAGAAGGGAATAGCTCTAAATTAAAGCATGACCACTGTGGAATTCAGGGAAGGTTTAATGCGCACTCTTCAGCCAAAACAAGCCGGTTTACAGGGTTGGGTGGTCCGTTTGTGTTTGTCTCTGGCTTCACTTAGCCTTTTAAAATGCAAGGTCTTTGTCAGTGCTGCGAAAGGAGGGCCATGGCTTTGATTAAAGGATATGAAACACGCTCCTCACCCCCAGAAATTAGAGGGATGTTCTCTGTCATTCTCTGGCATCGAGACGGAGTCAGAAAGATGGGGACCAGGTGGCCTGGGTTGGCCAATGCCAGCTAAGACACCCAGCTGCATTCCCTCGAACTGACTAACGTGTGCGTCGCAGTGTGAAGGAGTTCATAAACAGCCAATAGCTTTTAATTACACAGGTTTCACCCTTCGCTTTGAAGTAGACGACTTGCTCACTTTACGGCAACTTCCTCTGAGTCAGCAGTGTAGACAGAACCAGACGTTTGTCCACATTTTAAGCTCCATTCTAGCGTGTTCTGATGCCCTATAGGTAGTGGTTCTCAAACTTTTTCATGTCAAGGACCCCCAAATTGACACTTATTAGCCCGCGGACCCCCATTTGAAAAGATAGGCCAGGGACAAGGGATAAGAGAAGATTTTTTACAGCTCTAGCAGTGATTCTCAACCATTTTCATTTCATTTTCATTTCAAGGACCCCCAGTTTAACATGCATTAGGCTACGGACCCCCATTTAATGGCATTTCTATCTCTGGGACCCCAATTTATATTGTAAAATCAATGTTAATTTAACTCAGAGAGTGTACATTTGGTCTGGTTACAGACCCATAAGGGTCCATTTGGTTCCTAACTCTCTATCATTTAGCTGGGGACACCCTGGAACTCCCCCAAGGACCCCTGGGGGTCCCCGGACCCCACTTTGCGAACCACTGTCCTAGGCAGTGGCTCTCAAACTTTTGTTTTCATTTCAAGGACACCCATAATTCTGAGAGTGTGGTTCCATTTGTACACCCTCCGAGTTATAGACCTGTAAGGATCCTTTTTGGAACCCCCTCAAGGGTCCCTGATCCCTGGTCCCTGGACCCCACCTTGAGAACCGCTGGAATACAGCATAGAGGTGTTCACTCTTCTGTCCCCAACCAGTGGTTTTCAAACATTGTCAAGTCAATTAAGGACCCCTAAATTGATATGTATTTGGTTGCAGACCTCCATTTGAAAGGATTAGCTTGTAGTTTGGCTATTTTCGAATAGATGGAAAATAATAAGCCGGGGCTTAAGTGTTTAAACTGTTTCTCATTTTGCTGGGGATCCCCCTGGAAACCCCCCTAAGGACCGCTCGGGGTCGCCGGACCGCACTTTGAGGACCACTGGTCTAGACCAGTTAAAACAAAGTCTGTGCTGTGATATATTTATTACAAAAACAGAGATCAGTGCTGTCCACATCTGTCTGTTCAGTTGTGATCTGTCATCGGTTAAAGCCAAATACCCCAAGTTCATTACATGACCTTGACACAGCAAGCAACTTGACTTCAGAGCCGTAACAGCTGGCAGCCGCCGGCTAATATTGAACTTGGCTACTAAAAATTCTAAATCAAGCCAAAAGTGGAAGAGGAGGAGGGCCCTTATAGAGCTTATTGTGTGTGACGACACGACAAATGATGTAGCCCTCGACCTGGGAGTTCCCACCCAGCCAATCCACTGTGTGTTTGGGATATTGACTCATTCACTTTTTTATTCACTTACACCGTGTACTCACTGGTTCACTTGTTATTCACTGGTTCACTTGTTATTCACTTGTTATTCACTTGTTATTCACTGGTTCACTTTTTAGCTGAGTGGTTAGTGAGCCCGCCTAGGGAGCCAGAGGCCCTGGTTGCCCCAGGTTCGATTCCAGGCCAGGCCAGCATATGTGTCGATGAAATGAAATTTGTCCCTGAGCAAGGCTCTTAACCCCTAATTGCTCACAGGTTCTCATTGGAAACAAGACCGCAAGGACTTTCATGAACGACCTGTTAAAAGGAATTATCCTTTATCCTTTATCCTTATTCACTGATTCACTTGTTATTCACTGATTCAATTGTTATTCACTGGTTCACTTGGTACTCACAGATCCATGTGTTCACAGGTATCCTGGAGTTCATCAGTCTAGCCGTGGGTCTGGTCAGCATCCGAGGCGTGGATGCTGGACTTTACCTGGGCATGAACGAGAAAGGAGAGCTCTATGGGTCGGTAAGTCAAAAGCCCCACCCCCACTCCACACGCACTACTTACACTCTAATGGAGCCAGGTGCATCAGCATCTATACGAATGGAGGTTTTCAGACAATTGGCACAAGGCAGGTTCTCAGTGTCAAAGCAGCTTGGCGTATCTGGGTGTATCTTCATTGTTATTTGGAAAGAGGATCCTGTGAGAAAACATTGTGTATTAGAAGGTCAGTTTGTTATGGAGGTCTCTCCAGAACACAGATATGAGAAACATAGTCAGACAAAACAAGGACTGCTGCTTGTTTCGCCGTCTCACGCACATCTCATCGCCTCTCGTTTTCTGGCACTTTCCTGTCGTGTAGAGCCAGACCGATTTATCGGTTTGGTCGATACATCGGCCGTTAACGTATTTGACTTTTTGGACGACATCGGCATCAGCAGGTATGCAGCCGTTATGTGTCCCGATTTGTAACTACTTTCAACCTGCCGTCCCTATGTTGGGCATTTCCGAACATTTCCAAAAGTTGTAAGCATTTAAAAAAAATATCCGCTCTACAAGCTCACTGTAGATATGCCATTTTTGAATGAAACTTTAATCTTTCAAATTGACTAGAATTGTTTTTGTCCCCTTTGACAAAATATCGGTAATTGGAGGGCCAGGTCTCTCCAAAATCAGAATCGCCATCTGACCCAAAAATCAGGGATCGGTCGGGCTGTAGACTTCGAGATTTTCAAGTGTGCCCTGATCCAGAAAAGAGTGAGAACCACCGATGTATTGTAGACTTGTTATATCTGAATAAAGGCCACAAGAACTCAATGACATGACATGAGCTTCTTCTTTGGAGGAATTCTGACACATCTTATGAGATTCTGAAGGAGAGAGCTTCTATTTGCAGCACAGGAGAGGAAACTGGTCTCTTCACTGCGTTTTGGGATATGTGAAAATATTTACATATTTCCCACAAGTAGAGAGAGAGAGAGGACAGCATCTGGTTCTAGGTGAATCCATCAGGGCTTCTCAGACCCCCTCCTGTTACACGGACCATTAGTATACACATGTAGAACTCACACACGTCTTTATATCATCTATAGCAGTGGTTCTCAAACCTTTTGATTTCAAGGACGCACAGTTTGATATGCATTAGGCCACGGAACCCCATTTGATACCATTATTTACCCCTGGGACCCCAGTGTAAAATCCTCAGTTCATGTTCATTTAACTGATTTCACTCTGAGAACCTTACGGTTCTGGAAGGGTCATTTAGAACCCCTGTTGGGGTTGCATCATGTTCTTCTTCATGGCCCACGTCTCAGGTAGGGTGAAAGTTTAACCATTTCAACTCTACTGTGTATATACTTAGTTAGTTGACCAGGGTCCCCCCCAGGGCTCTGTCCTTTACTTTTGTTGTGAGCTTGTAGATCCTATCCCTATTTTTAAGGATAGGATATTCATTAGGAACACAAAAGAAGGGTGGGTGTAAAGATAATTGGAATTGATCCTTTCTGTCACCTCTGGATGAGTCAACGTTTCGGGTCCGGAGGGGCAAGCTGGAAATTCAAAACTTGAATTGAAAACTTTTTTTGTTTTGTTTTAGTTAAGAGAGACACATTTTGTTTTCAGACAAATATAAGAAAATTTGCCTGAATTTGGCAATGAATAAAAAAAACTGTCATACCATCATTTGATTTACCGGCTTGTCACTCTGGACACGAAACGCATGGACCAATCCCAATCACGTTTAAACCCACCCTTCCTTTGTGGTCCAAATGATCTAAAAATAGGGCCCAGGTAAAAAAAAGAAAAAGAAAAAAAGAACATAATACTCCTTTAAGAACAGGGGAGGGATAAAGGCAAAGAGAGGGTGGGTGGGTGGGTGGGTGTCTGGTGGTTAGGGGTTGGGGGGTGGGGGGGGGGTTACTCATATCATGTGTCCCAGGGTTCTACCTGAGGGCCTCTGAGGCTCCGACGGCCCCTGGCTTTGAACAATTAGAACAGAGGCTGCCATTAAGCTTTAGCCCATTATGTTGAAAATAATTGTGCGGATATCATTACTGTGTCCTATCAGAGTCTGGTATCCTGCAGCTTTGACCCTGGGAGGGGGGTTGTGTGTGTGTGTGTGTGTGTGTGTGTGTGTGTGTGTGTGTGTGTGTGTGTGTGTGTGTGTGTGTGTGTGTGTCGGGGGGGGGGGGTCATCTGGTAATCACACACCTGACTGAGTCACCTGACTGACAGAGGGGAGTATGTAGACATGTCTGTCTGGGACTGAGGGCCCAGAGGCCCCCAGGGGCCCAGCCAGGGACAGGGTCAGCTATAGACCGCCATCAGAGTAGACGAGTGCTTCCATCCCACCGTCTTGAGACCGTGACACGTTTTTGATCCTGCAAGGATTTCTCTCTCTCTCTCTGTGAGTGTGTGTGTGTGTGTGTGTGTGTGTGTGTGTGTGTGTGTGTGTGTGTGTGTGTGTGTGTGTGTGTGTGTGTGTGTGTGCATGGAGCAGGGCCAGTCATGTGACCTCCGGGCGGCTGTGTTTACAGACAACATCCTAACACCGCACAGCCTCGGCCTACTTCACTTGGTTCTCAACGTCGGGTCTGAGGGACCAACATGGGTCTGTAACTCTGACAGTGTACGCATGGCTCCATTTGTACGCTCTCAAGAGTTAAATGAACACCGAGGAGTTCACAGTGTAGATCGGGGTCCCAGGTGGTAATCAAATGGGGGTCCGTGGGACTAATGCATATCAAACCGCGGGTCCTTGAAATTAAAGTGGTTGAGAATGACTGGCCTAATTGACAACGTTGTAACTGTTTTAAAAAAAAATTAAACCGCACAGCTTTGGGACACCGCTGCGACTCGTTGGTGAAACACGTCCTAGAGCCATAAGCCCTTTAAAAAGCCGAGATTAAGCGACCGCAGACACTTATGCTATCGCGCAGCAACGCCAGGCCGCCGTCCTCCCCCTGCCAAAGACAGACCCAAAAACAATCCAACGGGACAGAGTTTTTACAGCCGTTAACGACGCCCCTGAGGTTGGGCCTTCTTAAAAAGCGGTTCCAGGAGCAGAGGCCCTTGTAGCGCAGCCATCGCATGACTGACTGGTCTTGGCAGGAACGCGACCGCAGAGCCGGTGCCCTGCATTGTTCTCACACGCTCTCGCAGCCAACAGACTCTCACCTGCTGAACCCGCAGCCATCGCTCATGCTGCGCTGTCAGAGACGGCCCGGGCTCTGAGAGCTGCTGTGTTGTGTGTGTGTGAGAATGTGTGTGAGAGAGTGTGTGTGTGTGTGTGTGTGTGTGTGTGTGTGTGTGTGTGTGTGTGTGTCTGTGCTTGTGTGTATGCATGAGAGAGAGAGAGAGAGAGAGAGAGAGAGAGAGAGAGAGAGAGAGAACGTTGTTCTCGTTGCATCACAGGGAGTAACATAATTCTCCACGCACACTGAGAGGTTAACAGGGCTGAGGAGTGAGGTTTTGGGTGTAAAAGTATAAAGCTGCTGGTAATGACTTTCCCTCGTTTGTCATAACGAGCACCTGCCGAAAAGACTTTCTTACCGGTTCATTTCAGCCGATGAAATGGTGCAAGTCCTCCAGGTGCTTTGAAAGAAGTTTGACACATACAAGAAAATGTATTAATGTGAGGACATAGTTGCACGCAGGGTGAAGCGATGCACGATATCACCGCTCTTGGCCAGAAACCTTGTATCCGTATTTGTATGGGGTTTTCTTTCTCCATAGATGAATGGCTTATTATATACTTGGTTGTACGACGATGTCACGTACACGCAGTGAAAACAGCCCGTTTACAGTAGTAGCTCTAGATCAGCTGTTTTTGCTACATATAGGTTGAAAGTCTGTCTGTGGGGTTGTGGACAATGGACATACAAGGTTTGCGCCCGACAGCAACCACATGTGTGTCTTTATGGGTGTAATAACACAACTAAAAAAATACATCTAAGTCTACCATACACATATCTCTGTTCCATCTCTTGGCTGGGGCTGACACATCAACATCGTTTTATTAACTACTACCACATGAGCCGTGCTGTATCATATCACTAAGATGTTGGTCTCTCTCTCTCCCTCTGTCTGTTTCTGTCTGTCCCTCTCTCTCTCTCGCTCTCTGGCAGAAGAAGCTCACAGCGGAGTGTGTGTTCAGGGAGCAGTTTGAGGAGAACTGGTACAACACGTACGCTTCGACCATGTACAAACACAACGACACGGGACGCTTCTACTACGTCGCCCTCAACAAGGACGGCTCGCCGCGAGAGGGAGGCAGGACTAAAAAGCACCAGAAACTCACCCATTTCTTACCCCGGCCGGTGGAGATCGACAAGATCCCACAGGCGTACCGGGACGCCTTCCAGTACAGGTGACCAGTGGCGATACTGGGAGAGGTACCCCAGTTTGACGGGGCAGAGATGGAGAGCTGCGGTGGTGGAGGGGCTTGGATGTTTGAGTCTCCTCTCGTGGCAGAACTCTGTCTCCTCTCCTCCTTCTGTCCTTCACCTCCCCCCTCCCTGCAGAGGCGTTTACATTTGCCCCCCTGGTCCACGCGGCGAGCCCACTCCTCAGCGCAGCACAGACATAGACATTGCGTGCGTGTTTTCCTGGGATGCTGCCGCTCCGCGTCAGCCTCCTGACCACGGATCAGAGGAGGAAGTTCATCTTCGAAGGAAGAAAAATGGAGAGAGGAGTGTCAGGTCCTGACAGGAAAGACGCTGACCTCAGATCTGTAGGACCGCTCGGCTGCCGGGTCGGGACACCAAATCTGTGCCGCAGTCTCACGTTGTTAGAGGAACCACTATGAGAAGTGAACGATGGTGGCTGAGTAGTACGGACTGTTACTGGGTCACAGAATGAATGGATGAATGAATGGATGAATGACTGAAAGTTAGAGGGACGCTACGAGCTCCCGTTGCAGATCCCATCGGGTGCATTCGTCATGCATTGTCATGTTCAGTCATGGCGACATGCTAGAGTAGCTCAACCTGAAGCCCAAAAGCCTAATATCTCCCCTGGCCAAGGGGGGATTCCCTCTTGGCCTAGCGGCAGAATATTTAGTAGATGTTTGTTTTCCCACACGGGAGACCTGGGTTCGAATCTCAGGTGTTAGATTGGTGGGAGGGGGCTCAAAGGAGCTGAATGTAGCAGAGTAGCTCAGCCTGAAGCCCAAACGCCTAATATCCACTCTGACCAAGGGTTGATATTCCCTCTTGGCCTAGCGGCAGAATATTTCCCATGCGGATTCTAATCTCAAGGGTGTTACACTAGCATGCCAGTTCAGTTCAGTGCAGGTCAGAGCAGACATGACGACAGATCATTGTTAAGTGTATAAAATGGGCAGTTTATGGCAGTTACTAGAGACTCCAGTATACTGAGAAGCGATTGCATAGTTTCGTTGATGGGAATGTCTATGAGACAAAAAGGAGGTCAAACTATTATTATGGGGGTCCTGTGTTGCTAAATGCTCTTCTAAATCGAATATGGAAGCGGGCAAAAACCGTGTTTGCCAATGTATGACGTTGGCAAATCAAAGAGCACTTACTGCCCCACGGTTCTCCTGTCTGATCGTCACGTTTAAATGAAAACCTTTAAGTAGCATCTCGTTGCTGTCGGACAGAAACTTTGTAAATCTCAAGATTTCACCTTTTTAATGTTTCTTTTCATAAATTAATGCAGTTTTATACATTTTCGTATGACAGTGTCATAATGTAGATAATTGTTTTTGACAATTTACGCCTACAATGACGTGCCCAAAATAGGGACGCCAGATTGAAAGTGGTTAAGTCTGTGGGGTTTATACATATTTAAACAATGAAAAGTATTAACAAGATCAAAAATAATAACTACATTGGATCCATTCCTGAAAAGGAACAGTTTTGGACGTACACGATTTCCACCCGACAGCGACGATCTTATAGTTCTATGAAATGCCGGTGAGTAAGCTTGGGGCTGACTGTGGTTTAATTATGACAGAAGTAAATCTGCATTTTGTGATGAACTTTGAAAGGAGGGCGACTTGTAATGTTCAGAGTGTCCGGAACATTATTAAAAAAAGAAATGCAAGCAGCGGAGGTGTACATATGGGTGATCCTATTTATGAGATGTACAATATATTTATTTTCTACATATAAAAATCTAAATATAAATCTATATATTTATTTATTGCAAAGACTTTATTTTGTAATGAACTTGAAGTTATCTGAACTGTAGATTCTACTGAAATTATATAGAAAAAAAGCAAAAAAAAGAGAAAAAAGAATTGAGATGAATTTGACAATAAAATTGTCCTGCTATTGAGCGCTCATTGTGAGACTATTTTTGCCTGGGTAAAGGACCTAATGTACCTATTAAAACCACATATGGATGATATGTGAATTATGTGGAGTTTTTGTTCCACCGTTTCTCAGCCTCCTATCTGAAGCAGACTTCGCCCAGCCCTGAGAAGGACCCTGCGAGCCAGAAGCCTGTGATGGGGGGCTGGCAGAAGAACCGTTTGCGGTTGAGTTTAAGTTCCAGAAAAAAAACCACCACAACTTTCAAACATTCAAGTGGCTCAGCTCTCTTCCCTGAAAAAAAAAGAAACAGAGAGAAAGAAAATGTTTTGGGACCTGCTGGTGATGTAAGAACATAGTAATGTAAGGGAAGTTCTTACAAGTTCTGCATTAACCACTTGAACCCTAGCATCCCTAATCTGGGGGGAACATTTGCAGTGGTGTAAAGTAACTAAGTACATTTACTTAAGTACAATTTTGAGGTACTTTTACTTTACTGGAGTATTTACAATTTTCAGTACTTTTCACTTCTACTCCACTACATCACAGAGGCAAATATTGTACTTTTACTCCACTACAATTATTTGAAAACTTTAGTCACTTTTACTCTGTAGATTTTGATTATTATTTCAAAACATACATTACCCACTATATATATTTCGGCCATTTGAAAATACCCGATCTACAAGCTCACAAGAGCTTGTAGATCTGCTATTTTCAAAAGATTTTTATACATATTATACATTTGAAAACATGTGAAATGGGACATTCTGCATAAGGAGTACTGTCTACTTTTGGGACTTTAAGTACATTTTGATGCCAATACTTTTGTACTTTTACTCAAGTAAATTGTCTATTCCGGACTTTTACTTGTAACAGAGTATTTCTACATTGCAGTATTTATACTTTTACTCAAGTAAAACATTTTAGTACTTTTTACACCACTGAACATTTGCAGTAGTAGATCACCTTTTTTTTGGTAGACTTGTGTAGACGGTTAAAACCAGACCGCTCATAGCCGACCCCAGCCAACTAAAGTATACCGGTAGGTTTATTAAGTATAGTGGTTAAATGAATAGAAAGTGTTTAAATTAACAGAAAGCAAAGTGTTAAAAAAAGCAATGCCCTCTGCGTGGGTTTGTCCTCATCTCTAAAAAGAACAGCGAGCGGCAAATGTGGATCAAGTAATAGAGGAGATCTTTTCCCAGGGGAGAACACCCATACAATCTCATGGCAATTTGCCCTCCTAAACCCTTTACCCGGCCTTATCGTACAGACCCTCTCTGTTCTGTCTCCAGAAGGTCTTAGTCAGCCTTCATCCACCGTAGAAAATGTGATTCCTTATGCAACTGGATCCCCACCCTTAATTGGCTTTACACATCAGCACGGATTTAGAGTGCAATGATTGGTTGTCCAAGACAGGGGCCTCACAGGCTGGGGCCGTAGCGTAGGAGCGTCTGCGGCGGGGCCCTTCGTCAAACGGACAGAAACAGCTGCCTGCTCCACGGCCAGCCAGCCAGCGGGGATGTGCAGCAAACCTGGAGTGGTGGTAATCCAGGGCTAAGAGGGGATGGGATCAACATTTCAACATCTGCAATAGTTGTAATGTTTCTCCAATGGCAAATTTCTATAAGCTGTGAGAGCAGGGCTCCCCCGGGGACAGGGGAATGGAAAAGCCCAAAGACATGGAAGGGGGGAAAACCCTGGTAGACTGAGAAATGAAAACAATACGAGGAGCAGGAGGGGGGGGGGGGGGGGGGGGGGGGGGGGATGAAAGATTGAAGGGAGAGGAGAGCGATGGTTAGACAAAAGTGGGCTTAGATGGTCAGATAGTTCTCTGGGTGTCCTGGGGTAGTGCAGTGCTTCAGGTCAGACAGACCAAGTTATCTGGCCAGAGGACACCTATGTCTGATGGCCATGTTCACACTGGCAACCCAAACTGTCATACGACAGTGACCCCCCCCCCACCCCACAGTTTTATATGCACCAATTTGATGCATTGTATTCTGTGGGATCCCAATCTACACTTTAAAATACTCAGGGCTTTTATACAAATGTACACTCTCAGAGTTACAGGCCCCATGAAGCCTTGAATTGTTTTAGTTTTTGTCACATTCCTAAGCCAATAATTTGATGACCGGCGGAAAGATGCTAATGTCTCCGGAAGGAGACTCCGCAAGTATCCTACCAGAGACTCAAGTAATGAGTAATCAAATTATTGGCTTAGGAATGCGACAAAAACTAAAACAATTCAAGGCTTCATGGGGTGTGTGTAATTTTGATAGAAAATATGTTATGTTTTGGGTGAACTACTCCTTTAAGGGTACATTTAGACAGCTGCCCATTCAATCCGGGAATCAAAAATGTCTTCCAAATCAGGTTTCTGAAAATGTGTTGCTATATCAGTGGTTCTCAAACTTTTTCATGTCAAGGACCATCCAAAATTACATGTATTTGGCCACTGAGCCCCCATCTCAAAATATTTAGTTCCAGGGACCCCCAGAAGCAAAGATTTGAGTTGCAAATTAAAAAATATTTATTCAAAGATTTGCACACATTTTCATGATTTAAAAAAAAATAGCAGATCTACAAGCTCATAGCGCGGCACTCTGTGCTGAGCTATGGTCTTATATATCTGCCATTTTTTAAAAGCCAAAGTATAAAATAATGGTTATAGCTACATGGTTATAGATTGAATGGGATAAATTGAGCATTACTCACACCTGTGTCGTTGCGTCACATGAACACAGCAATCAATGCAGATAGGGCAACGATGTCTGAACACACAAATCCAATATGACAACTTGTAAACAGTGTAGACAGTCATAGAAACAAATCAGATTTGCCTGCACTCTGAATAAAATCTCAGTTGGCAAAACAATATATATATATATATATATATATATATATATATATCGATTTTCTTTCAAAAATAGCTCATAGAGCTTGTAGATCTGCTTGAATAGCCAAAGAAATCTAAAGTGACAGATGCGTTACCGGATTGAATGGGTTAACACAAAGGCCAATCTTCCAAAGTTCTCGTCTCCAAGATTCCCATCCAACCCCATATAGAACATGAATTTAAACATTTTACCGTCTGGAAGCAGTGCAGACCAGTGTGAAAAGAAATGAGTCTGAAAACATAAGGTGGTCATCCTTTTGGTCACTTTATTAAATGTTAATATTAAATACTTATCAAGATAATAGCAGATCAGATTAATGGCAAATCAAGTTGGTGTATTCGCTAACATAAGAACATTCTGAGTAGGGCAGAAACGTTTCTCTACATTTAATAAGTACACCTTGTGCAAAAACGGAGACGGCGGCCCCCTAACGAGAAATGCGTGGATCTCTCCTCATTAACAGCTACACCAGTTGAAAGCATTTAGAAGCAAGGATGTGCCAAAAAGAATGGAAGTAACCTGGGGCGGGGTGGGTGGGTGGGTGGGGGGGGGGTTCTCACAAAGCAGGCTGTGGAAGTTAGCCTGGTAACCAAGGAGAAAGAGTATTCAAATATGTGAGTTTTTGAAATTAAAAAAACAAAAACAATTAATAATAAAATAAAAACGTGTGGAGTTGCTTGGGGTCTCCTGGCCGCTCACGGCTAACTAGACTTGCGCTTTGTGAGATTCAGTCTTTAGGTGGGGGGTGGTGGGGCGGGGTCAACACAAGTGGGTCAAACGATAAACGGGGACGCACAAGTGCTATGCTAGACAACACCAGACGACATGAATGAGGTTACAAAAAGTTTATAGGAACCCGGCAGGCATTTTGAACGACAACAGCATTCCATTAACATGTGGAGCGACAACTAATGTGTAAATGCCTAAAAGCAGAATAGAAAAACAGGAGTTCAACATATCTCAAATTTCAGAACTTTACAGAATTCTTTTTTTTTTCTAGGAAATTTATATAAGGCCTAAACTTTTTTCTCTTTACTTTTTTTTTTTGACATCGTCAATTGTCTCCCAAAAAGAGCAGGACTTCACGGCACCAATAGCTGCCCATGAACAGGTAGATATTGGCGGAGGAATCGATCGGGGATGAAGTACTCTAGATATTCATATCATAGAGTCCAGTCATCCACGAACACTGGTCCCACTCAGCTTTAGTTAGGCGTTTTCTTTTAAACTGTATAAAAACAACTGAGTTCCACGTAAATAATCAACAAGCCCTCCTTTAAGGGGAAAAACAATGCAATGCTTAAAAGCATTGGGGGTAAAACCTGTTGTTATCATTAAATACATGAAAAATGAAGATATCGAACTTGAATAACATTAAGGCGGTATATACAATAATTTCAGATGAAATTGTTAATAAACCCCCTTCAATACAGTCTCTTTTTACATGACTTTTCTGCGTCCTCCTCTCCTCTCAGTGCCTGAGAGCCACGTGGACTCGGGGTGGACTCCTTCTAAAGGGCTGCAGACACCCGTCCGTCCTACTGGAGGCCACAGTGGACAGCGGCCGAGTCTCAAAGGACGCCCGTCTCGGCTTGAGTGCACCACCCTTCAAAAACCTCGCCCTCAGTCGAAACGCCAGAGGCCCCCGTGTGGTGCATTAAGCGGAGAGAAGGGCACCACTTGGACTGGGCCGCTGTGGGAGCCTTAGTTACACAGGGATGTGGGTTGTTCTTTTTCCCCCTCCGAGGGGCCCCTACAGGCCCTTGGAGGGCCCTGGGTTCATGTTCCCGAAGGGGGAAATGCCATGTAGCTGCTGGTACAAATTCAACAGTTGCGTCTGGCTGAGGCCGGTGTCTCCTCCCATCATGCCGTTCTGCGCGGCCAGCTGTTGCAGGTAGTTGACCTGGTTGGCCATGAGCTGTTGCTGCTCACGGACCTTCCTGTTGTTGAGGACCTTCTGCACGTAGACCATCAGCTGACGGGAGAGAGGAGGAGGAGGAGGAGGTGAAGAAATGGATGGAGGACACAGAACAACACGAGACTGTGGGCTTTGCAGAGTTTTCAAATACTTCCGCCTAACTAAATAAAGCAGATGTCCTGCCTCCGCCAAACTTCCGCTTTTGCAGTCGCGTAAATAACTCCTACTGGAAATCTAATTGGCCGAGGCGTACTTAGCTTGCTGCTTAGCAGAAATGGAAATTCCAATATATATTTTAAAATATATTTTCACGAACACAAACAACAGCTTTCTGTGCGGGGGCAACTTTTAGTGGGCGTAATTACAGACTCTGTAGCATTCAAAGATTGTAGAAGAATTGTCTGGCTTGAGACACTAGAATTGAACAGACACATTAACAGTGCATCCAAACTGGGCACTTTAACACTTCCAAACTGGTGTCCCTATTTTGAGCAAGTCATTATAGGTGAAAAATACAAATAAAGTTCAAAAAGAAATATCAGATCTACAATTGTGAGCTTAAGTATAAAATAGGGCTAAGTGGTTAAGGAAAATTCCACCTTAAGATACACTTACCGACAGGATTAAAATAAACTTCCAATTAAAGATGCTGTACCATTGCTACAAGTAGTCAATCTTTTGATGCTTAATCCACTCTGGCTGTAATGTTCTCATAAGGTGTGTTACACATTGTTTGTGGAGCTTCAACGTCTAAGCTTGCTGAAGTTGCTGACTCACTCAATTTCCCAGAATTATTTGCGACTGATTTTCCAGGCAGTCATTAATACTTGTGGGCAGTTTTTTCAGGGAAATGGGCGGTGTTAAAAAAGACATTGTATTACAAACACAAAAATGGCCGTCAGTATTGTAATAGTGGTTAAGTTGGAGCCTTAAAAGGCTGGGAGATGATCACGCATTTTACTGCTGGTGCAAATTTGGCTGCTGGCCAACCCTCATTTCATATTCTATCGTTTCAAAAGCAGGTGGGGGGCCTGGTGGCTCAGACCATATGCTCCTTGTGAGCGTGAAGACCCGAATTCAAATCAGACCCGTCTTTAGATCTGTCTCTCCTCTCTCTCTGCCCTTGGTTTCCTGTCTCTCTACACTGATCAATATGAAATAAAGATGAAAAAAAAAGAAATAAAAAAAATGAATTGAATGAATATCATCATCATTGATTAACCATTTAAACCCTATATACTTCCTCACATAACAAATGGCAAAACCGCACTATGTCTAAGCGCACAACGCTTGTAAATTTGTTCTTTAACCATAAGGACGCCAAGTTGAAACCTTTGGTGGCGTTCTGTGAGACATACCGTCTGCTGCTTGCTGAGTACGTCCCTGTAGACTGCTTCGCGTCTCTTCTGTTCCAGTTCAACGCTGGCCTGTCGGCCCATTGCCATGGCCTGGACCTGGTTCTCCGTTAGAGACGGGTTCTCCTTCCACTGTGGGAAAAGACATTCACAGGTGGCTAAAAGAATCTTTACAATACAAAAAAATACCAAATGTTGCGAACAACAAGTGGAACATGCACTGGCAAATTCTTTCATAACATGGACATTGAACTATACCGATTGAAATCTATTTATCCATCTATCTATATATATTTTTTCAATCTTTTACATTTTGTCTAAATTTAGTTAAGCTTATTCCATCGTGTTGCTGGGGAGGGTGTAGAAAACCACGAGTTACCAGCTGCTTCTTTTCACCCGACAGTGAGGAGTTTCACCTGAAGGTCATATCGTGTGCAGAAGAACACACTTTCCCTTCCAGTGCCACTCCCTGCTGAGCAGGTGCCCCGACCAACCTGTACCAGCCGGCTTCCCACCCCCGACCACGAACAATGTGTCCGTTTGTAGCAGCTGGGCAAGCCGGCGGCACGGTGGAGGATTCAAACCCAAGTCTCCACGGTGGTGGGCAGGAACTTTACCCCTGCGCCACCTAGACGCCAACAATTTAGATCTATGAACAGGAACAGAACACTACTCACCACTCTGGCAATAATATCCTCATACGACTCCCGTGGTAAAGCCTTCAACGCGTTACTGGCTTCTAGAACCTTCTGACGACCCTGGTTTATAAGATCCTGCACACACGTAAAAGAACAAGAGGAATTCACCAGAATGAGAACGCAAACCTAGGTGCATAAAACACTCAGGTCCCATTTCAAACCTAGTGAAAACATCTACAAGCTGCCAACGTGTCGCTTTCTCAACACGTTGTCCGCTTATAGATAGGCTATTTTCGCATTTCTTTGAAAATAAATCAGCATTTGTTAAAGATTTATTTTGAAAAAAAATCGTCTAAGACAATATAGGGATGCCAGGTTGGAAGTGGTTAAAACACACACACACACACACACACACACACACACACACACACACACACACACACACACACACACACACACACACACACACACACACACACACACACACACCTCAAAACAACAGAGGACTCTTTTTTTGTCACCATCTAAAAACATTCCTTCTTGGATTTCTCCTCCATTCCCCAGCATGTATAAATAGCAGCTGGCACGGCCACAGGACGACCAACTGTTCTGTAAGGGAGCAGGGGCTGGCCTGCGCTGCACCGGGACACAGCTATAGCGGAGGGACCGCTGTCACAATTAGCAGCGGGGTCTGTGGAATGTGGGGCTCCGTGCTGCTGGGACGGGGGGGTCATGTGGAGCTCATTACTTACCTCCAGCTGCGCGTGGGTCATGTTGGTCAGAGCAGCCACATTGAAGGGGTTCAGGTAGCCGTGAACCCCACCCATCTCCATCTGGGCTTGCATGGTCGGGAAGTTGGTCCTCATTGTCAGACCCTGAGAGATGGACGACACGCATGCCGCAGTGGGATTAGAGGAGGTCAGTCAGCCTTTACTTTTTTTTTTGATAGCTGTGGTGTAGAAATGCCGTTTTCAGTATCACTCAGAATCAATCTTTATTGTCAGAGCACATCATTACAAGTAAGGTGGGTGAGATTCTTAATTGTGCAGTTACAAGACTAAAGAATTAGATCATAAACATAAGGAGGGGAGGAGACACAAATGCAAATGCACAAAAAATTAAACACGTGAATTAAGAGTCATTAAGTGTATGTAAAAGAGCACAAATTAGAAACGGTTCAGTTTATGTCTGGTCTATACTTTGTATATCTGTATACTTTGTATACCTGTACATATTTGTCTTGTTTCTTGTACTCTAATGTGAATCACATTGAAATTCACTGCGTATGAAATGAGCTATAAAAACAAATTTGACTGACCATATGTAATACAATGTGGTGTAACCGATTCACTATGTTTTTAACCACTTAAACCCTATATACTTAGCTGATCGGGGCCCCCCACGGCGCTGTACTAGTTCGGCTCCTTTTCTCTCTCTCTACATCAAATTGCAGATCTACAAGTTCACAATGTGTCGATGTCTGTGTGGTTATTAAATAGATTCATGTTGTCTGTGTGATTATTAAACTGTTTCTGGATCACACTTAACCAATTAAACCTTCTATACAATATACAGGTCAAAACGGACCTCGTCTGCTCTAGTTTCCTTCTACACCAACTCTTTTCGCCAGAAATAGCCGTCCTACACGTGTTGTGAGCTTGTAGATCGGCTAATTCTGGCAAAATGCCCCACCCCCTCCCCAAAATCAGGGGGTATTACTGTAGGGTTCAAGTGGATAATGCAGTTTACTTTGACACCTAGTCCAGCTTATTATTATATCCTACAAATTCATGTCAAGACCAAATGGAGATGGCCTGAAAGCCTCCAGTCCACCTCGTCCAGAGGGTTCATGTGGTGTATTTACAGTATGTACCTGAAGTAAACAAGGCTTGTCCCAGTAATGGACAGCAGGATGTCAAGTGTTTTTGTGTAATTAAACCTCTTCTGCAGATGCTCCCGTGTTTGCCCTGTAATCTGGACATCCGGTGTGTGTGTGTGTGTGTGTTTCCAATTTCTTTGTGTGTGTGTGTGTGTGTGTAGGGGGGGAGGGGGTCTTTGGACCTGGTCAGAGGCAGGTGTGCAAGCCTAAACAACACAGTACACACATACACACACAGCTGCACACAGTTCTGTTTTCGGATTGGGAAATACAAAAAGAATATTAACAGTCAAGTAGCGATTCAACTTCAACCTCAAGACACTGTGTGTGTTTGTGCTGAGGATTTATGACTGAAGGCTGCACATGCACATGCGCATGCGTGCATGCACGCGCACACACTCATTTCCAACACTTGATGTACTGTCCACGATTTCCGACGGCACACAAGTAAAATCCTTGTTAATATAAATCTCAAGAGGTCGACAAACCGAGGGCTCCTGTTTAATATAATTTAATATTGCAAAAAAATATAATTTCCTAATAACTTCACCAAAAGATAAATGCACATTGTTTCTGCATATTATTGGGAAGAGGTGGACACACAGTAACTTTGTCAGGTGCCACCTGACAAACTCGGACCCATGAATTGCTAAAACACAATTTATTAGCCATTTATCAGTGTGCGACTCTTTCAGTTAACAGTACTGCAATGGGGGGACCTACATGGTTAACAGTACTGCAATGGAGGGAGGCTACATGGTTAACAGTACTGCAATGGAGGGAGGCTACATGGTTAACAGTACTGCAATGGAGGGAGGCTACATGGTTAACAGTACTGCAATGGAGGGAGGCTACATGGTTAACAGTACTGCGATGGAGGAAGGCTACATGGTTAACAGTACTGCGATGGAGGGAGGCTACATGGTTAACAGTACTGCGATGGAGGAAGGCTACATGGTTAACAGTACTGCGATGGAGGGAGGCTACATGGTTAACAGTACTGCGATGGAGGGAGGCTACATGGTTAACAGTACTGCGATGGAGGGAGGCTCCATAGTTAACAGCAGAGGAGCTGCAGGGGAAAGCTGCTTAAGGCTCAGAGAGGGCAGAGGAGACAGAGTTAGCTGGAAAAAATAATCATTAGTGTGAATTAGACCCTGTCCATAAGCTTCTTCTCTGTCCAAATAAACCCTACTAATTACCCAGCGACTGGGAGGGGGCTGGCTAGGCAGGGAAAAAAGGTCAACAGAGGGAGAGCTGGAGGATGAGAGTCCAACGTGTTTCACTTGTACATATTAACCCGTTAGTGAGCTGCTGGTATGTACCTGTTAACCCGTTAGTGAGCTGCTGGTCGTCTTATCCACCCACAGGTCACAGCACTGGTATGTATTTTTTTTTCATCTCCAAAGCTTTACTTGGTAATCTCCCAGCTCACATTTGCACTAAATTTGATTTCATTAGAAACTCTTTTAACCTCAGATCCAATGTTTGCGTTATACAGTACCCGTAATGCGGACTGAGACAGGCAAAGAAGTTTACGTTATTTTGGACCTCGGTCTTGGAATGATATTCAGACCCGACCTGAACTGGCATCCTTAATTTCGTTAAAAAGATAATTGCGGAAGCTCTTACAAGTTGCTGTTCCTGCTTTGATGCAAGTAGCCACTTTTGTTATATTGCATTTTATTGTTTTAATCTGTTTAAACCTTATTTTATTTTCTCTTAGGCGAGTAATTTCGGTAGTCTGTGTTCTGAATAGATGTATTGTCTTATGTTTGTTCTTTGTGTGCAACTTATTTAGCTCATGGCCAGTTCATTCGTGCAAAACTAAAGAGAGGGTCTCAATGTTTCTAATGGTTAAATAAAGGTTATATAGATAACCTGTTAGTGACCTGCTGGTATGTACCTGTTCACTTGTTACTGACCTGCTGATGTTATATACCTGTGTGTGTGTGTGTGTGTGTGTGTGTGGGGGGTGTTTGTTTTTTTGCGCTACCTTTTTCTCTGCCTCATACTCGGTCCAGGCTGCCTTGCGATCTTCTTCGCTCAGAGCCTCCTCTTCCTTGTGATCCAGCAGGGAGTCGTGTTCGTGGTAACACACAATCTGGTCCTTGAAGCTCTGCAGAAGCTCGGCCAGGACTAGATCCTACAAGGGAGAGATGGTTAAAACAGCTATTAATGATGGGCAGACGGCAGGGAGAGGCTTGGACCTTCTTGCAGTATCTCAGAGCCAGAGAAGTTCAATAGGACTTCAAAGGAATAATGGAATATCCACGGGCCAAACACCAATATTAAATGTCTTCCATTTTCTCTAAACTTCCTTAATAGCGCAATTTAACAATGTACTCCAACGTTGTGCCTTGTCTTCATTTGCTGAAATCAGATTTCTGAATAACAGAGTGAAAGGTCATTTATATTGTTGAAAGATACTTAAAATGTGAATATTTATGATAACAGCTGTTTTCATGTTTCTTAAAAGAGACATTTAAATATGTCGTCCATCATGTTGTAGAATTCAATAAACCTGCATACATGTATGTTACATGTGAGAGAACTCACCAATGCTCCAAAATAACGAAACTAAAACATTTAGTGAATAAACAAAAAGGGTTGACTCTGAGAAAGATACAGAGGCACATGAAGAGGGACAAATGAAGATAGAGACAAATGGGTAGAGAGAGAGAAGTGAAGATATATATAAAAAACTGTAATCGGATGCTTTCATGCGACTCGGGTTTCCATGACAACAGTGTTATTGAAAACAATACCTGAGTAAGATGTGAGTGGAGGGCCAGGCCTCGGTCACACAAACGTGGTTTAAATTACTCTCTCTACAGCCTGTGTTTGCTTTTCTTTGTCTTGCCTTTGCTTTACATTAAATGGACCTTCGCAAATGTGGAAACGACACCGCGGCGGGGTTGCGTCGTCCCCCTGCCCCGCCCCTCTCTCGCCCTCTGATTGGACAGTGACAAAACAAAATTAATCATAGACGTCGGCGGCGTGAAGAAAAAAGAGGGACCGCCGACCTCTAAGAAATTAAGCAGTGATTGCGAAGCCGCGCTGCATAAACAGAAAATAAACAGCCGACCAGACGGGGGAGAAACTGGATCTCTCATAAAGGAGAGGCCAGAGCCGCCAGTGGGCCAGATGAGAGAGTCTATTTTTAGGCCCTTCTTCTCCTCCACCCCGGAGGAGTGAGATAAGGTGGCTGAGACAGGTAGGAGAGGCAGAAATGGGGGCTGAAGTGAGGAGGTCAGCCCCCATAAAGACCACGGTGCGCCGTTTGCCCGCCCGCACGACACCCTGCAGAACGCTGGGGCCTGGGGACTGAGCGGGTCTGA
The DNA here is from genome assembly GCF_963454915.1 of Gymnoscopelus microlampas. Classification (NCBI taxonomy): domain Eukaryota; kingdom Metazoa; phylum Chordata; class Actinopteri; order Myctophiformes; family Myctophidae; genus Gymnoscopelus; species Gymnoscopelus microlampas. The sequence goes on from NC_139955.1 coordinate 9,831,567, forward strand.
TGGCTGCTAAAACAGAAACATGTGGCAAGTAACGTGGAGTCCAATCAGGATATGGTTGCGGTCAGGCAGAAACCTCATATATCCGTATTTCAACCTTTTATGTTTGTTTTTGCAAATGAATGCCCTACTTTGTCACACTACAGTGTCATACGGTAGCAAAAATATCCCATCTATGTGAGCTTGTTGATTGTCTATTTTTGCAAAATAAAATAAAACTATATATAAATCATATTTAGTTTATAAATATTGACCCTATGAAAAGTATTAACAAGAGCTTTTGACTAAATAATAACTACATTGGATTTTTTTTGTCATTTCCTGAAAAGTAACAGTTTTGGACATACAAGGTTTCCAGGCGACAGTGAGGACCAGGCCACCCTGGAACAGCCAGACGTCTTGGAGCAGCAGAGACCCAGCCAGGCGCTCAAACTGCTGCTTCACTTGCTAATTAGGACATAAAAAAGCCCTGAAGAGAAGACATCCAGAGTTCTGTTCCACCAAGGTAGAGGAAAGGTCGTAGTCGGGGCAGTGTTGTGTTGTGTTCCATGCATCCACAGAATAGCGCCGGGTAATTAACCGAAAACTTATAGAAAACGATATTTAGAACCAATATAGATATTTTTTCTTAATGCCACGAAAAAAACAAGTTGTCCTATAAGTTTTATAATAGACTAAATAGATAGCCTGATAAACCACTTGTACAGCCCTGTATTATACTTTGTTGTACAATGGTGGTGAAAATAGCCGAGCTACAGCTTGTAGATCTGCCATTATCACCATGTATTCATATTAAATAATAATCCATTAATCGTAATCGAGGCAAAAGTATTATTAATTAAATAATTGTGTTATTGATTTGAAGTCATATTACCCAGCCTTACCACAGAGGCATTACTAGATGTGCAATATACTCACTGGTCCTGGGGCCCCTTGATGGGGTTTCCAGGGGGTCCCCAGCTAAATGACTGATAATTGGGAGCAAAATTGACCCTGGGCTGTGACGAGTGTACACAAACGCAACCAAATGGGGTCGTGGCTTAATGGATATCAAAGTAGGGGTCCTTGAAATTAAAAAAGGGTGAGAATCCCTGTAATGGACAACTAGTGTGGTTGTGTTAGCAACATGTGGAACGCCAACATCTTGCTGCTTTTACCTGTATGAGTGAGTGACAAATAAGCCCCTCTTGATTCTTGACTAGACGGCTGATGGGACAACTTTACTTGGTTGATGACTTGGGCCAGTGGTTCTCAAACATTTTCAAGTCAAGGGCCCCCAAATTGATATGCCTGCGTCATTCAGTATAAAAAAAACATATCTAAACACAAATGTACACAAAGATCAAATGAAAGACTGAGGACCTGGAGAGTGGTAGCAGTCAGTAGAACCACAGGTCACCCCCACCCCAACCCGGGACCCGGTTCATTCTGGGATGCCTTAATAATCCCCACCAGCAACGGCTCTGGGGTGGTCCAGTCCATCCTGGTGCACAGTGTGTAAGTATGTGCTTAGGTGTGTGTGCGTGTGTGTGGGGGGGGGGGGGGGGGGGAGCTGTGCTATTGTCATCCTGAAGGAGGAGGGAAAAGCCTATCACTTTACTGCACGGTTCGAGCAAGAGAACGAGAGAAACCACTGGGTGGGCAGATGCTTAGAGAGGTAAATTACTCCACTCAAATGCACTCTGAGAAAGTAAGTATTTCAGAGGACGAAAATCTGGAAAAGAATTTTGGCATTGGATCACAATGTGTGTGCGCGGACTCCCTCCATTGTGGACCAAGAAGAACTCCACTTTCTGGGGTCCCTGATAATCTGCCATCTTGATTCTGAACTGCACGTTGGGAGAGGAAAGTGCATTTTACTGGACAAAGGTTCTGCAAATGGCCTATTAATGTAAAGCATGTTTTCTGATGGAAATCTTGGCTTGAGGTGACGGGAGAACGAGGGAGAGCGAGAGACGGGAGGGAGCTCGTAATAAAACTACAAATCACAGAATTACTGCAGTAATTCAACTAGGCATCAAACATATATGGAATTCAAACAATTGTATGAACCTCTCTATTCTTTCCATTGAGAGAACAACCTATATGTTCGCCTTCTCTCTCTGTGTGTGTGTACATTATAAAAAATGGCTGACCTGAATCTTTAGGTAGCTCCCACATTACCAAGACGCAAACAGGGTTTTCAGCCTATGAACAGGCCCCATGTAAGGATATTTTACAACTTGGCAACCGCCATCCGCATGTACTTCACTATTAAGACTTTAGATGGTGCTTAACTGGAAAGGCTGCGATGCATTTAAACACCCTCCCTCCCATGCATTAATAGCTGCGGTTGCTACCCGGGCAGCAGGCTTTTTGGCCGTGTTATCAGATATTTTGGGTGAGCTGAGAACACCCTCGATCATGTTAGCCCAATTTCCTGCTTCTAAACTGCAGCCTTTTGTGTTGAGCTTTTAAATTCGGCAACCGTATTCACCGCTTTTATTTTATTCCCCTCATTACCGCTGTAATAAACCTCTATTTAACAGAGAAACACTTCACGAGGGGGCCATTGGGAGGGGGGGGGGGGGGGCATTCTGCCCAGTGATGAAGATTGGGGGTAAGAGATGAAGGTCTGGAGGAAGGAGGGAGATGGAGAGGAGAAAAAAAAGATGTGAATGGAAAAAAACAATCTTCTGGAAGGAACATATGCAGGTGTGAAAGAGAGTGGGTGGGCAGGTGAGTGGGTGGGAGGGAGAATCCCCAAACGTGAGGAGCGCTTGCGGAACATGGAGAAAACAGAATACACAAGGAAAATACACTGTACATGTACGTTATTACTGAATGATCATTGCTAACAATATTACATTCTGAGTGGGATATAAACAACGGTTCTGTTCACTAGGAAGAATAAGCTAACAGTAACGTCACAGTAACGTCACCAGAAAAGCAAGTTTTCATAAAAAACAAAAAAAAATCACGGCCATATTGCCGCATAAGTACACTCTCTGAGTTACAGACCCTTAAAGGGTCAAAAAATGACTTATTTTCTATCAATTACACATCCCATGAAGCATTGAACTCATGGAGATTTTTTGTTTTTGTCACATTCCTAAGCCAATAATTTGATTACAGGCAGAAAGATGCTATTGTATCCGGTATAGAAAATAAGACATTTTTTGGGGTAAAATACTCCTTTAAAGCAGAATTGATACACAATTGGGATATTTTTAGGTCAAACCGGAGATGTCACAGGTGGGGCTTTTCAGTGAATGCTTCTGGTGTGTCTGCTGCAGTAGCGCGCACCAGAAGGGCATAAACGCACACGGTACTTCACACTCCACATCCAGTGTGTGTTTCAGGTACCAGAGGGATCCTGAGTCATCTGCCTGCCACAAGTGATCCATCTGTACTCCACTGTCCCAGGGAGCCAAGCTGATCACAGACTTCGATGGACATGGCATGGGCTAACCAGGAACTTACAGGGCCGAGATAGTGCCCCCCCCCCCCCACTGTAAGGATAGGATACACATAAGCCCACTGGCCTGCACTGAACGGCTCCTCTGTGGCGAGGTATTGTGCCTGACATTAGGCGAACACCCCTGCCCTGACGACAGTGGGGTCTTTACAGCCTCCAGGGCCTGAGGACAAGTGCCAGGGATTTATCTGGCTGTCAATCAATTAAAGAAAAAGAAACAAAATCACGTGTGTCACAAAAGGCTGAACAAAGACAAACACTGCACACATTCCCATTAAAACAAGCCTCAGCTAGTAGGGGCATGGAGTCTATTCCTAGAGACTTCAGAATGAGAGACAGTCAGTCTGACGTGTGGGGTGAGAATAAGATACCATGCAACTGTACTAGAATAAGATACTGTACGATTACTGTACTAGTATATGATACTGTGCCATACCATGCTAGGATAAGACGCCATGTAGCTCAAGGCTGCTTGCTTCCTACTTGTATTATTGCTCTACAGCAATGTAAAGTAACCAGCGGTCAACGGTCTAGTGAGCAAACTGCTGAGCGTACAAACCATAGATATTAAAGTATAGATAGGTCATAGGCGTCCTACTTCTGTCTTCATAGCCACCCACTTCGCTGCAGGACCCTGAGGGACCCTTACTGCTTTAATCCATTAAAACCAGGAACGTGTCATTTTAATTACATTTTTAGTGTCATTTTTCTTTGGCTATTTTTTGAAAAATCGTGGACAATTTGTTCAAATCTTTGAATATATATATGTTTTAAAGCAAACATTTTTAACTCCGATCTGTGCTTCTGGGGGTCCCTGGAACAACATATTTTGAGATGGGGGGGGTCCGTGGCCAAATGCATATCATTTTGGGTGTCCTTGACATGGAAAGGTTGGAGCACCACTGATATAGCAACATACTGTTAGAAAAACATTTTTAGATATGTATTTGGCCGTGGACCCCCATTTCAAAATATTTCGGTCCAGGGACCCCCCAGAAGCAAAGCTTTTAGTTACACATGTTCGCTTTAAAAAATATATATATTGAAAGATGTGCACACATTTTCAAGATTTTTCAAAAATAGCAGATCTACAAGCTCATAAGTTGGAGAAAAGCGCTGTATAAATGGCGGCACCCGGTGCTATGAGCTTGTATATCTGCCATTTTTTAATAGCCAAAGAAATCGAAAGTGACAGATGCGTTCACGGATTGAACACACACACGCACATACAAATACACCGTCCATTTATTTCTAAGCCATGTGCAGTTCTACAGCAGAGATAAAAATGGTATCAAATAGGGGTGTGTGGTCCTAATGCATGTCAAACTGTGAGTGTCCTTGAAATTAAAAAAGGTTGGGAAGCACTGCCCTAGACAACACAAGAGATAAATCAATGCGACCACATAGGCATGCCTTGCGCTCAAGCACACACACTAACACAGGCTGGAGGGTGTGTTGAGGCCATTGGGGCAGAAGGTAGGATCTCATGTCTGGGGTTGTGCAGTCCTCCTTTATCATTAGGGGGAAATGCGCCTGCTTCCTTTGTCTCCAATTAGTTTCTCTGAAGAGCAGGGGGGGATGTCTTTAAGAGAGGGCTTTAAATAATGACCCTCCATCAGGCAGGGGAAAAAGAAAAACAACTTTAACTGAGGTCTCTTTGAACATTCAGAGGCAGAGTGGTGAGTCAGGCCAACAGATGGTCTCGGGGATGGGGGGATGGGGTGGGGGGTATGAACGGAGGGGCAAGACGGGACGGGAAGGACTGGGCGGGGGGGGTACAAGGTGAGGGGACGGAAGGAAGGGGTGAGAAAGACGAGAGGGAGGTGTAGAAAGATGCCGGCTGCAGGCCATGGGGATACACAGGACTTCCAGGCAGTGGGGGGGGCGGTTAGTTGATTTTCTTTCTTTTTACTAGTCTGTACACAGGGCTGATTAAAGAGATTGGGGAAAGGCCGTAAAATTGCATTTTACAAAGATACATTGACTCAGCTTGCTCAATACGACCCAAGTGCTTGAAAGCAACAGCTATACCCGTCTCAGAGAGGACTGCAATGCACAGGGTGACAGGGGGAGCCCAGTAAGCTGTCTGCCATGGATAAAACTCCTTCTCTCCTCCTTGTGTGCCGAGGATATTTGGCTCAAGGTAATGGAGGGGTGTCTGACTCATCTTCTCATTATTCCAGACGGCGAAAAAATTCCTTCCGTAGTACAAGCGCTGCCACATCACAGCTGAACGGGTCAGCTCCTCAAAAGCTCCTCTCCATCTTTTAATACCATGTCACATAAATGTCACCGGGCTCGTTAAAGATCATGCACATCTGAATGGGCGGCGGCTCAAACCCCGGCACATCTTTCCTCTCTCAAATCTCCGGCTGAGCTGCGCTGAAAAAGTTGGATTTCACTGATGGTGGGGTTATGCTGCGAGGCTCGGGAGGACCGCGGCCCCCGAAGTTAGCTGCTTAGATACAGCGTTCCTTCCCCATTAATGCGCATGAGGGGAGCAGAGATAAAGATCTTTTGGACGGAAAAATTATTTTCCTCCAAGGTGCTTCGAAAGGCTTCTCGCCTGTCCGGTTTTGGGAGAAAAAAAAGAAAAACAGCGTGGAAGCCGAACTCACAGTGTTGCTTTTATCCCATTCTGTTTACAGACCTCAGCGGAGAAACCCAAGTCAAACCAAAACAAAGAGGGAAAAACCACTTAAGATTACCAGGATGAACTCTGGGACTGCAGAGTAGGAGGGAGTGGGAAGGACTCTTGAGAGAGGAAGGAAAAGAGGCAAGGACGGCAAGGACACAGTGAAGGACACAGGAAAGTAAAAGAGAGTGCAGGTTGTGTTCTAATGTGAGCACTATTTAGTAAATAGCTGTAAACAGAGGAATCCGTGCAGCTGTGTGCGGTTGGACAGCCCCTCAAAGGGCCGTGTGTTCCCATTAAACCACAGGGGGCCTTGAGAGGGCCCCCAACTAGTGACACAGCACCTGCACCCAGGAGAGAAGAGAAGATTGGAAGGACAAGCGAGGGAACACGAGGAGCGATAGAAGCCAGAAGAGGCTGTGAGATGGAGACATGCTGCTTTAAAACAACAATGTTTATCACTGGAAGTTCAAAGGCACAGAGCACGCTCCGCAAAGCAGGTTCAGGCAAAAAGGAGATTGGCATTTAAAGTGGAATTTGGTGCCGTTCCTGGTGAAGGAAATTGAAACGGCAATTTTACAGCAGCGATCGTTAAACGGTATTAAGCTGCCTCTGGTGTGGGTTCATTGCGGAACTGTCTAGATCTCAATGATGGGTTGATCAATTAGTAATGATAATGTAATAATAGTTCTCATTGATGAAAAGTGCATTTTGCTCTCATACAGATGTCAAATGTGCCCACAGATACACACAATACATATACAAACACATAACCCCTTGGTGGGGTTGGCGAAAGGGCCTACTCTGTGTGGAGTTAGCATGTTCTCCCCGTGTCTCCTAGGGTAGTTAATACCCTCACAAAACCATGTAGTAATCCTGGTCACTATACTGCCTCCCCCTGGTCAGCCTGGGCGCCTGATGGAGGGGAAGGGAACTGGTTGGAATAACGTGTTCCTTCCACGCGCTACGTCCAACCAGGGAAACTCCCCCCTGTCGGGTGACAAGAAGGTCAGTTGGCTCTCATGCATTGAAGGAGGCATGAGCTCGGCCCTGGCCTCCCTAGGCTGGTGGGGGGAGTGTAGTGCCCAGGATCACTTAGCAAATTGGCACCGGGTGAAAAAAAAAAGGGTTACAAAATCGAGGGATAAAAATGTAGGCACAAACACAATGTATATCGTCAGTGACAGGTGGAAACCTTGTATGTCCAAACAGATATGTCTGAACAACAGATCAGCTATTTTTGCTTCTTTTGTGCGACTTCTTTTGTGTAAACTGCTGTTTAAGCTACATTTGCGGGACAATCTTGTACAACCAAGCAGAGCATTCTTTTTTTTTTTTTAACAAAGAGGTTTCTGCATGACGGCAGCAACACACATGCATGCATACACACTGACCTTGGGCAGCACGGGTGTGACACTGGCCTTCTTGCTCTTCGTCCCGTTGGGGTCGTCCAGCATGTCCGGCGTAAAGTTGTAGAGCTCAGCCAGCTCGTTCATGGTGAAGTGTCTCTCGATCTGCTGCTGGTCCACCACGCGGAACGACAACGACTGCTTGGTCACCTGCCGGTCGTAGATCTTCTCCTCCATGGTTCCCTGTAGAGGAGACGGTACCCGTTAAGACCGGCGGTTCTCAAACTTTAACATCTCAAGGACGCCACTTAACTCATTCAGTGCCAAGCTTATTTATTCATGTTAATGGAATTTTGGTTCTGAGTGCCACAGCCAAAATTCATTGTAAAAAAAAAGTGCTTAGGAAGCGAGATACAGCCTTTTTAAGTTATAGGTTAAACAAGGAGTGGATGGAGCAGCAAATCTTCAAATCATCATATCTTGGGTTCTGAACATGTTTTTCCCCCCAAAAAAAAAAAAAAAAAAAAAACTTTTATTTTGAATTTTTTTTTTTATTTTGAAATTTTTTTTATGACGGATTTGACGGATTGTGGCGCTCTGGGCGTCAGGCCACGTGACGGATTTGACGGATTGTGGCACTCAATGAGTTAACTCTGACTGTATACAAATGGAACCAAATGGGCCCGTTAAGGGCCCATTTGGTTCCATTTGTATACCCGTCAGAGTTACAGACTTGTAAGGGTCAATTTAGAACCTCCTCAAGGAACCCTGAGAGTCCCTGGATGCCTGGTTCTCAGACTTTTTAATGTCAAGGACCCCCAACCACGTATTTGTCTGCAGACCCCCCATCTGAACATATCGTTTGTGCCAGAGACACCCATGCAAGATTTATGTTGGTAAACATGTTTTAAAAATATTCCTACTTACTACACATTTTAAGATTGGTTTTGACAAGCTCACGACACTTGGCGATGTGACAAGTTGTGGGCGTGTAGATCGGCTATTTTCAAATAGCCAATGTATATACGTTTCAAATGGTTAATCTCATTTTAATGCTATATTAACCAATTTTGCTGGAACCCCCCTCAAGGGAAAACACTGAGTTAAAGGGTCTATTGACACACACACACACATTCATATTCAGTGTTGCAAAGTAACTTAAGTAAAGTAACAAAAAAAGTTGTATTATTTGTTTCCAATACCGACTATTATAACTAATTACTTTCACGTATTGAGTAATAAATGTTAGTTACTATTTTCCGAAAGTAACTCGTTACTATTTTCTCAAGCCTTGGTGGTACTGTGGGCTTGACTTTGTTTATTTTCATTCCGTGATCGTGTGTTGTTTTTGGTCCGTTGATATAATGGTCAAATGGATATAAATGTCAAATACAGTTGGCCTATACTATTTTGAACAATATTAATAGGCTATTTGAAATGTCATTTTGTTATAGCCTACATTTTTCTGTTCTTACATTCTGTCAGAAACCATGTGTTGCTGAGGGAGCCTTTTTTCCAGAATTATTGTAGTTGAGCTGAAGCACTGTATAAAAACTACACATCTTGTAGGCTTGTTATGTGTAATGCTCAGTGGATTATTTACATGTGTCAAACCTGACCCAGGTTTTGTTTGGCAGGTTATAGGACACCAGATTTATAATGATGCACTAAATATCCAGCCATACAGAATGTTTTGTCCTTCTGATCTCTGAATGATGCATTATAGCATGCATAATAATAATATATGTAAGTTAACACATTATTTTTGTTAAACTTATTACTGTCACTCAGGTCAATATTGTAGGGCTATTTGTGAAAGTGTGACTGACTGACAAACTTGTTATGCTAATGTGCATATTTCTGGATTGCATTGAAACACACTGGCATATGTTGGCCTCATATGGCCTAGCACTTTGTTTGGAGCTTAACTGCTTTAATAAACAACATAAGTTGTTCAAAGATTGTGCCTCATTATGAGTTGTAGTTGAGGCCAGGTGTGGTGTATATCTAGTCTGTAAGTTATGAATTCATACACAGTAAAAGTATTAGTGTTAATTTAATTCAAATGAGTGTACAAATGGAACCAAATGGACCCATGTCATGTGTACAGTACACTTTTTGGAGTTAAATCAACAATGAGGATTTTACAATATAGGCTGCAGAAAAGGGAAAAAAACAACTGCTAATGTTGAAAATGCAAAGTAAGACTTTTGGGAGAAAGGATGCAATTACTTGTGGTAATATTTAAAGTGATAATATTACTTTTTAAACAAGTAACGAGTAATAAGTAATATATTACTGCTTGAGTAACTTGCCCAACACGGTTCATATTATAGTAGGATGTCTTGCAGCCCTGCCTCATTATATGCCCTGCTGCGTTAAAAACTCATATCATCTCTCACAACATTACTCTATCCTAGAGCTTAGTCCAAGGGCCTAAAAGGGGTAATTAGCACAATATATCAAGATCCTGAACAAAATTAAGAATAAAAATGCATTCCTAACAAGTATTGCGTCGCTATCTCATTGCTTACTTACAGCTGAACAGAAAAACATTCGCAACCAAATTACAAATAACAGTCACAGATTAGTAGCATGTTAAAACAGTTAAGTGTTATGAAGCGGCCCGGTGTAGGGCTGCTGCACCCCCCCCCCCCCCCCCCCCCCCACCTGATCAGCTGGGAAAGCTCACCTGAGCCAGGAACCTGTAGACGAAAACGGTCTTGACTTGGCCGAAGCGGTAAACCCTGAAGATACTCTGGATGTCGTAGGACGGGTTCCAGGAAGCATCAAAGATAATGACCCTGTTAGCAGCCACCAGGTTGATACCCAGAGACCCGGCTCTGGTGGAGATGAGGAACAGACGACCCCTGAGGGAGATGGGAGGGAGAGAGAGAGGAGGGCCGTAAACTATAAAATATGCAAATCTCTGAGTTTGTGTGAGCCGCCCGACCGATGGACTTCACAAACACACGAGCGAGCAAGCACCCCCCAAAATGATATACATTTGGCCGCGGACCCCTATCTCAAAATATGTTGTTCCAGGGACCCCCCCAGAAGCACAGATCGGAGTTCAAAATGTTCGCTTTAAAACACACACACACACACACACATATATATATTCAAAGATTTGCACAAATGTTCCATGATTTTTCAGAAAAATAGTTGATCTACAAGCTCATAGCACGGCACAATTTTTTTAATAGCCAAAGAAATCTTAAAATGACACAGATGTGGGCGTCTGTATCTTTCCCGGGACTTGTCAGAATCTGGTTTCATTAAAAATATAACTCTTTTTTATACAACTGGATTCTGACAAGTCCCGGAAAAGACACGCTGTGATTGGCCAGTAGTCACTTTGAGTGGCAGCGTGCCTTACTGCGGATACAGGTCGCTTCAATGAACTGCAGCGGCCAATGAGGTATCTAGGTTTCCATATCTACGGTGCACGGTACCTGGTGTTGGTCTGGTCGTTGAAATCCTCCGCCCATTTCTTCCTGGTGGGGGCGGCGGTGGAGCCGTCCAGGCGATAGTAGTCAATGTTCCTGAACCACTTGCCATCACCTTTTTCCACAAGAAAAACATACGGTTGTTTACCATAACACCATCATCAATAAATCACAACAAAAGTAGGGCTGTGACGATTAGGACATTTTACCTGACGATTAATTGTCGCTCAAATAATTGCGATTAACGATTTAATTGCGTTTCCGTCGTTGAACCGTTATGTTATGAAAATTACATTTCTTGTTTTGGCTTCGTAAAAACAAAACAAAAAAGGTGCACAGGGCATACTATTATATGACAAATAACTTGCATAATTGAACAACTTTATAATATATATGAATAGTGGAAATAGCCGTTCTACAAGCTTAAAACGTGTCACAGCGTGACACGTTTTAAGCTTGTAGATCTGCTATTTCCTCAATGTTTGTAAATGTTTTTAAATATATGACAATTTTCAACACGATCATGACGATTATGCAAAGAATTATTGCGATCGTCTCAAATAATTGCGATTAGCCGATTATGTAACAATTGTGACAGGCATAAACTAAAATGCTTTACAGCACTCTACCAAAATTCTTGTCCGTCTTTTTTTTTTTGGTGGCTAGTTTCTGTGCTGTGGTTGAATACCAGTACCCCCTCCCCCGCCCCCCCCACCCCACCCTGCCAGCCATCATAACTAACATTTCAGTATGTTTCCAATTACAGCACTGTGATCTTTTCATTACAAATTGCAAACCCTTAAGCAAACATTTTTTTGCAGAATAAAAAAAAAAGTCATGGTCTAATCATTTTCAAAATGAAAGCAAAAGCAGCTGGTGAATTTTAATTAGGAACATGACCTTACGCCAGAGGCTGTGTGTGTGTGTGTGTGTGTGTGTGTGTGGTGTGTAGCAGGGGTACCGAGTGTGCCAGTGTGTACTAGTATACATGTTGCATGTGGGCCTGTCTTATGAGTGTGACACCTACGTCTACATATGAAAGTACTTGAGCGCTCTCTCTTTATACCTCACACATGGTTTAGTAAGTTCAAAGACTACGGTTGTAAAAACCGCAAGAATGAGCCTTAAGACACACAACTGTAAGTTCAACGTCAGCTACAAGGCTCCCATCCACTCAGCGCTGGGAATATAATATTTAACACTGATTTGGTGATTTTAGCAGCTTTTCACATCATAAGATGTGGTGGGGAGGCTTAAAATGTAGGGGCCCCCATACTCAAGTGGTGGTAAGCAACTAAGTACATTTACTCAAGTACTGTGCTTGTGTACCATACGTTTTTGAGTATTACCATTTTACATATTACCACTACAGTACTGTACTTGTGTACCATAAATATTTGAGTATCACCATTTTTACATATTACCACTACAGCTTACTAGATAAGTAGTTACTTTGCAGAATTACATTATTAATACAAAACATACATTACCAGATTATTTACTTTGGCTGTTCAAACATTGCTATAATCTACAAGCTCATAAATTCTAGCCTGTAGATCAGCTATTTTTTGAAAAAGTTAGACAAATTGAACAGCTTTGAGTACTTTAAGAATGTACTTCTACTCAAGTGAAATGTTTAATACAGGCCTTTTACTTGTAACAGTTGTTATATTGTGGTATTGCTACTTTTACTTAAGTTAAAAGTAAAAGTGAAAAGAATCCGAGTACTTCTTCCACCACTGCAGGCCCCATAAGGAACCCCACAATGTTCTTATGGTTGGCAGATTGCAGTTTGGGAGTCACTGGGAACCTTCCTGGGTAATGAAGGCCATATTCCATCATCAGCCTACCTTTGTATGGCGAGTCTTTGCCCTCCTCTTTAGCCCTTCCAGCCAGCTCCAGGAAGTCTTCAATCAGGTCCAGAGAGATCAGAGACTGGCTGAACACCAGCCTGAGGGTGGGAGGGTGGGACGGGGGAGAGGGGGGGGGGGGGGGGGGGGGGGGGGCAAGGAAAATAAGATAAGAAAATACAACAGGGTCACTTAGTTATAAGGCTGCCAACTATTGATTATTTTCTTTGCGATTATTCCGTAGAGTACAGTAAGATTAATTGAATAATCTTGAAGCGTGTTTTTTTTTTAAAGATACTCATCTTATATGGTTGTTTTAGACATAAAACAAACACACCTCGCAAGAAAGTAATCTACCGGTACATTTTGATATACCGGTAGATTACTTTAACTCTTTCACTGCCAGAGTATATTCATTAATAAACGAGCGATTTTCGTGTTTTATAACCTTTTCAACAGATCACAGAAAATGTATATCCATTATAACCCATCGTCTGATCATGTGTATAGACACAGGATCCATGTCCCCGACCCCAGGGAAAGAAAAAAAAAATCACCCGCGGGGTAACTTTCACGGGCGCAGCCACGCTGAAGGCACCATATACTGGTAAAAATGCATGTCTTTCCCACCGCTGAAGGCACCATATACTGGTAAAAATGCATGTCTTTCCCACCTAAATATATGTTTCCCTTCGTTTGTGAGAGCACGTTAAAACTATAGTGTCTAGCCGAAACCAGGGCAAAACCAGTTAACTCAAGATACAGCCGTTTGCAGGAAACAAATGAACAGTCGGTGGACCGAAGCGGAAATCTTCGGATGACGTTATTTCCGGATCCAGGTGAGTGTAAAGTGAACCTGATAAAAGGAGTGACAGAGAACGGCACAATCTTTTATAAAACAATAAAAAAAATGATCGGACGAGGGCGCCCGCTGGCCTAGCGGTCCAGGCGATGGACCGCTAGCCTGTCCATGGCAAAGTTATCCTCAGCAGAATCGGACGGGAATACCAGTCCGCGTCCGTGGCAATGAAAGAGTTAAGATGAATTGAATAATATTGAAGCCATTTTTGAATTGACTAAATCGATTAGTCTGATTAGCCATCTATTTGTACTTTTACAAAACAGTGACACAAGCTCTACAAACTCACATTATTTAGCAAACTTCTGAAGGAAAAAAAAAATCTAAATGTTGCCCCAAAACAGATTTCCTTCAAATCTATATTTTTTTACATTTATTTGACCGCTTAACTTTTACACCGATGTTGGACATGACGCTACCCTACCATGTATTGAGTTGATTGCGTGTTTATTTGTGTAATGTTCTTCTCCTTCTCATGTGTTTAAAGGTTATAAACTGGTGAACACAAGAGCTTCAGTACAGATGTTAAGGGGCCCATAAAGGGCATACTAAGGGAGAATGATGCCAGTCTTAATTTTTATTTGTTCTTCAGTTATAAATTCCTCTTATTTTCCTTTATGTTTTTAATTATTGTCTTGATAGCACATGAGCAGGGATTTCAAGCCGAGTCGGAACTTGTCACTTCCACAATGTCATAAAGCAAGGGTGTCAAACTGGCGGCCGGTTGGCCACATAACAGCCCGCAAAAGGGGTCCAATCCGGCACGCCAGATGATTTTGAGAAAAATAAAAAACACGACCAAAGTGAGCTTGTTGTGTAAATAAATAGCATAATAATAGACGGGCAGTTATCTCACCACTTTGCATAAACTACTTCATGAGACACAGAGTAAACACATACATCACCTGGAACCAAGCTGAGACTGTTTTACTGTTGTGGTTTAAAACGCTGTCCAAGAAAAGTAAAGTTGACGTCAAAAGGTTGAATATTCAAAGATAATTGGGAAAGAAGGTTTTTTGTTCTGGGAGTTCAGTGGCAAACGTGTGTGTCTTATATGCTCGCAACAAGTGGCTGATGCCCAGGAACACAAAGTCAAACGACACTATGGCACGCTACACTGAGATATGACAACTAGGCTATGCAGAGGATGCAGAACGCAAAAGTAAAATCGAGCTTGAAGCAGTGCTGAAAAAACAGCAATCTGTGTTCACCAAAAGTCGGTTGGGGAAAAGATAGCCTTTCTTGGTAGGCTTTCTCTGTAATGAACATAAATAAATGTAAACGGCAGGCAGGTGACACATAGATTTAAACAAGTGTTTCTGAACCTTTTTAATTTCAAGGACCCCCAGTTTGATTATGCATTAGGCCACAAACCTCCATTGGATACTACTTTTTATCTTTTTACATCATTAGTGTGGTTAACTTCACTATAGGACTTGGGCAACTTTATTCTTCTTTATAGATAAACTTTATTTTGCCACACTACTTTTTGCATCCAAGTATTTTTCTCTTGGAAACCATAAGAGCTACTGTTACAACAATTGGAGGGGAGGTTCGGTGGCCTACATACGAAAAAATAATTACACCAGTCGGCCTCATGGTGGCGCTATAACAGCCCACTTTACGTTTGGCCTATAACTCTTGAACCGTATGTCAACCACGTCTTGTAATTTTAAAAAATTGCGCCTTTCTAGTTATATATTTAGTGGTAAATTCTTATGAAGAATAAAACAGGCTTAGTAATTAACTATTAACTGTTGCACCCCTATCTTGCAGTCCATGTAAACAGTCAGTGGAGATGTTTTTCACTCTTACACTTTGTCGTCCATCTCCTCCGCCATACGTAGGATATTAAACAGCAACACCATCTTGCCAGAATGTTCCAGGATCTCGGAGTCGGGCTCTGTAACAAACTCCTTGTGCCAGTCTGGACTGGGTTTCTCGGAGTTCTCCGGAACAGATGAAGGTGCTGTTGGGGGCAATAAAAAAATGCTTATACAGTAGTTTTACATAGACCATATAACCCGTTTCTCATTTAAAAACCATGCAAAAAAAAAAATCACAAATTCACATATTTCCTCCATGCCTTTTTCAGCATGTGTCACTTTTGTTTTGGACATAAAACAAACACACCTTGCAATGTATTCTTCTAAAATTATTTTTGGGAAGAGAACAGGAGAGTGACACATCTGTCAGGCATTAGAGCCCATGTGGTATAAACCCTAATCATTAGGCTATCGGGTCGCACCCTTCCAATGTATTCTTAATGTTAACGCTAAACTGGATTCAACTACGGAGAATAATGCAAAGCATTGTAAGATATGTAAAATCACTGCAAACTTACAACCTGAGGATTCAGCGACACTCAATATTCACAACTTGAGTTATATGACTTTGGACCTACTGTTCCACCAACAATATTCATTAATGGAACTTCTATGGCGTGCCACTAATGACACAGTCCAGAAAACGAGCATTATGTGTGGAAACAGGGAATTAATGTGGCCTTCAGGAAAGGACTGAAGTACGTACCGTCATCTACAGGCTCGGCCCGGTTGCGGCTGGATGGGTCTCCCCCCCGGGAGCTGGTGTTCCACTCCTTGATCACCTCCAGGTCATCGCTGTCCGAGTCATCAGAACCCTTCTTCTTCCCCTTCGCTCCTTTCTTCTTCCTGTCAGGTGAGAGAGAGTGACAGAGAGACAGAGAGAGAGAGAGAGAGAGAGAGGGGTTGATAGCAAAAGAGATGGAAGCGAGTTGAGGACTATTTAGTTGGGAGGGGAGGTGTGTCATATTAACATTATTTATCACTAGACCATACCCGTTGGGGAATATGAGCACCTAAAGTGTGCAGTTTGGCTTATGCGCTGAGAACAGAGAGTTTATCAGGGATCGAAAGTGAGTTTGTACTGTGTAGTCCATTGGTTCTGAAAGTGGGGTACGGGGACCCCCAGGGGTACTTGAGGCAGTTCCAGGGGGTCCCCAGCTAAATGATGGATAGGAACCAAATGCACCCTTATGGTTCTGTAACTCTGAGAGTCTACAAATGGAACCAAATGGACCCTAACGTGTCCATTTGGTTCCATTTGCACACTCTCAGAGTTAAATTAACATTGATTTTATAATATAAATTCGGGCCCCAGGTATAAATGCCATTAAATGGGGGTCCGTAGCCTAATACATGTCAAACTGGGGGTACTTGACATTAAAATGGTTGAGAATCACTGCTAGAAAGCCGTATAAACCTTCTCTTATTGGGGTCCCTGGCTTATCTTTTCAAATGGGGGTCCGCGGGCTAATAAGTGTCAATTTGGGGGTCCTTGACATGCGAAAGTTTGAGAACCACTGGTGTAGTCAGTCGTGTGTACACACAAACGGATGCACATCCCGTCGTGGAGGCACAGAACACACCCGCGCATATAACAGGCGGAGCCGTCGGCCGTCGCGAGCGCGCACAAAAACAAACACACACACACACACACACCACGGTACATGCTCCCGTCGTCCCGTCCAAACACACACACACACACACACACCACGGTACATGCTCCCGTCGTCCCGTCCAAACACACACACACACACACACCACGGTACATGCTCCCGTCGTCCCGTCCAAACACACACACACACACACACACACACACACACACACACACACACAGTACAGCGCGTTTGTTTAGATCCAAGTGATTATCAATGATAGCGGATACGCGAGTCCCCCATACGCAGACTTTTAAAATAGAACTGGATCTAAAAGTGCATATGTGTTGTGCATCGTGTGTGTGAGAAAAGTCTGGTGTGTTTCCAGAATTCTCTCAGAGAATGGGCGGGGTCTATGGTGTGGATGGAAGCAGCTGAGTTGCCATGTCGGCTTATTGTAAGCGCTTAAGTGGCAACATTGGTGGTATTGCGTTTTGGCGTTGGTTGTGAAAGTGCAGGTGGGTGTGGGGACGCGTTGTGAGCTTGTAGATCGGCTGTTTTCCAAGAGGCAATGTATATGTGTGAAGGCGCTTCGTTTGGCCTTCTTTTCATAGACCTCGTTGCTTGTAGGGTTTGTTTGGTTTGGCCTCGTTTTCATAGACCTTGCTGCTTGTTTCTCTCGCGAAACCTGGCAACGACGCATGCGCAGTTTGATCAAGAGTCCACCCAACCACCACCCAACCACCACCACCGTGAGGTTACTAGAATTATAGGAGGATTGCCGTCGGGCAGAAACCTTCTGTCTCCGTATTTCAACTTTGTGTTGTATGTATTTGACTAAATGAATGCCCTATGTCAATCACCACAAGAGTGTCGCTCAAAAGAAGCAAAATTATCTATAAGCTCACAACGCATTGCATCGTGCCACGCTGTGAGCTTGTAGATCAGCTATTTTTGCCATTTTTTTAATATTTTGAAAGTCAAAATGTTTAAGCCTGTCTGTGGGTTTGATGAATATTTAACCTACAAAAAGTATTAACAAGAGGTTTTGGACGTACAAGGTTTCCACCCAACAGTGACGCTACGAAAGTGGACAGTGTTTGTGTGGGTGTGTTTTTATACTTTTTTTGTACTATTCTGTACTTTTTTGTCTTTTCATCCTCAGAAGTCATACTCATGGAGGACTCCTCTGTCTCCGAGGCGATGAACTCGTCCATGCTGTCCTCATCAAAGTACCCCTGAGAAAAAAGTGTGCACATCAGTGTGGTGAATCCAGCTAATCCATTATCAATAATTGATCATTTAATAATCTATTGGTAATTCATCTATATTTTGGGCATACATGAAACCCCCCCCCCCCCCCCCCCATTTAAAAAAAATAGCCAGCCTACAAGCTCACGTGAGCTTGTTAGTCTGCTATTTTGCACGACAATGACGAAGTATAAAATAGTGCTTGAGGTTAAATCGATTCGTTGATATATAAAATAAAACTGCTTCTCCATTATCCCATTTAGACCCGTTACACGGGCTATACGTTGTTATACCTTTCAAGCCGGGAATGCCTCCGTGTCATTTTATAGCAACATTAATTATTTACACAGATTTTTTGAATAAAGATTTTAAGTTTTTCAGAAAACTTGGGTCAGGATTTCCAAGGCGTTTTTACAAACGGCCTCAGGTCTACATGGGTCATTTGATTAATCGAAAAAGTAATCGATAGAATAATCGCTAAGAAAATAAATCGATAGTTGCAGCCCTGGTGATGTCACTGAGAAAGTGGTACCATCGGTAGCAGAAATTACGTGTGTGTGTATGCATTCACTCTCCTGCAGATCCTCATACGGTAATCAAATATGAACGGCAATCGGTTCCTAGGCCGAGTATGTGCTAGGAATTATGAATTCATCATAATAATCTAAGAAATGCAAAAATGTAAACATTTAAAACATGAATGAAGAGCAACATGTCACCTTGTTTTCTTTACTGATGTAGTCTAGCTGAAGGCACCAGGGATGAGTCCAGATTCTGCTCAGTATCTGGAAGTCCTGGAACAGTTTGGTCCCTGCACGCCCTTTTTGCCCCTCAATGGCCTGCCCCACACCTGAACACACCGAGAAAAGAGAGAGGGGGGAGAAGGGGAGATGGAGAGAAAGAGGGAGAGAGAGGGCGGAGAGGGAGAGAGAGGGCGGGGGTGGAGAGAAGGCGAGAAGGAGATAGAGAAAGGGTTTTTGAGAGATGTTAACAATGAGATGGCAACAAATGGACCCGTACAAACCTGAAGGGCCCATTTGGAACCCCCTATTGGAATCGTTAAAGGGAACCATTAAGGAACTGGAACATTAAGAGGTAATCGTTAAGGAACCGGAATCGTTAAAATCCTAAAGGACCCCAACCCTAATTGGTACCGACCCCAAAAACCCAGTATCAATCGGTTTCCATTTATTCCTCACTACATAACAGAGGAATTAACCAGTCATCCATCACTGTCTATTTTTGAACTATTTGAAAAGGTCTGCATGTTTAACCGACAAGCTTTGATGTGTTGCCTCCCATTTTCCAAACACACCACTGCCACAGCTGTATTTACTGGCTCCGGTTTAAATCCAAAATATCACCATATTTCACTTTGTGACCCGTCTTTATCACCCAGTTGGGGCGGTGTTGCCATCTCTCATATCTCAAAAACTAGACAGGACAGTTGTCCACTCTTTCCAAAATAATTCTGTGGACGCAGCTCCGCCCCCTGCATCGATACTCTTGTCACATGGAATGCAACGGCATGCCTATTAAATAGGGGTGGAAAATAAAATCGATTAATAGCGATTCTGACATGGACGACTATGAATCGATTCACAAATGTCAGAAATCGATTAAAAAAGAAAAAATATTACTTTTTCATCATATTGCTAATTGCACAGAGCAGCAGCCAGATTTTAGTTAGTTATCAGAATATTGAGAAGCCTTTGTTACAAATCAGTATTATTTTACAAAAAAGAACTTGTTTATTTTCTTGTTGGTTTTTCTTGCAATTGTTGATGTTGGCAAATATAACCTTCCAGATGACAGTGACACATCTCTTCCATTTGTTTTTATTAGTAATAAAAGATAATGAAAGTAAATTAATCGCAATAATCGGAATATAATCGAATCGTAGCCCTCGGAATCAAATCGTCAGGTACCTAGCGATTTCCGGCCCTACTATTAACGCTGTTCTTAACCACTTATTTTTACAAACACAAAAACATAGCTGATATACAAACTCGCAACACATCGGCTATTTTCACCATTAGTCATACAAGTCACACAAGTAGGGCTTTTAATATAAGTGGTTAAAGAGACAGATGTCTACACCAACAACACCAGCGTGCAGACAACATGGATGAGACGTAGACCGCCCACTCAATATTGTTTTTGTTACACATCCACACAATTCAAGAAGTGGACCTATTTTCAGGTAAAAATTTTGAATGTTGCCAATAGGTGACGAGTTTGCACCCCTGCTTAGTGATGGTCTAGTAGTTCATGATTGACTATTCAATCTGTCGCAGTGGTGCCTAGAAAACGGCAGGAAAACTAAGGAAATTATTGTGGACTTGGAGCAGATGCAGATCACCTCAGACAGCTAAGGAAATTTAAGGTGTCACAGAAGTCTTTCTACTCCGCTACCACCCAGAGCTTAATGACAGGGGGCACCACTGTCAAAATAGCCACTCTCTGAGACCTGCGAGTCCTTCGGAAGGTGGTGCGTTCAGCTGAGCATAACGCTGCGGTAGGATATATATATATGACAGCAGATGCCTGGGCAAAAAGAATCATGGTAGACAAGAAACACCTTGGAAAAGATGATGCGGTCAGGAAAGCGCTTGAGGTGTCTCAAAGCCAGAGGGCTCTAGGCTCTACCCGGCAGCTGTAGATGCCACAAACAAGGACATGAACAAGAGGGAAGAGGGTAAAAACAAAACAAACAAGGAAAAATCCTGTCTGTTCCCACTGTCCTCTTCTGTTTTCAGTTTGGTGTAAAAACTACCCCCCCAACACACACCTTTCTTCTTTCTTCCCCTCCCCCTCTTCGTTATGCTCCCACATTCCCCCTCCCTCCCCGTCTCTCACAGAGCTCTTCATTAGAGAGAGAGAGACGTGGGAAACTGGGTTTAGTCCCCCCACCCAACCTGTGGCATGCTGCCAGCTGCCACACACAACCACTCAATGACTTAACAATGCACCACCAACTAGTCAGAGAGCTGAGAGACCTCCAGAACTTCGAGAGAATCACGCTCGTGTTAATGACATAAACAGTCCAAGAAGAACCCTAACCCTTGTAGAACTCAGCGGTGTGCATTTACAAGTCCTACTGCCTGGGGGGTTCTTACCTGTGAAGTGGTCAAGGTACTATCTGTAGAGCAATACTTGAGGGGCTTCCGAGGGGTCCCCAGCTAAATGAGTTAATTTAACATCAAAATCATTTATCTTTGTATATAGTCGAAAATAGATATACGACGCGTTGCGAAATTGTAGATTTGTCCAAAAAAAAAGAGGCAAATGTAACACCACAAATCTTCTCTTGCGGTACTAAATCTTTTCAGATGGGAGTCCGTGGCCAAATACGTATCAATTTGGGGGTCCTTGACCGCTGCAGTAGAGTTTACACTGGAAGGAACTGTGGGGGGGGGGGGGGGGGGGGGGCGGTTGTCTTACCTGTGAAGTGGTCCAGGTAGTATCTGTAGAGTTTACACTGGATGGGGGTCACCCTCACCGACAGCACGTACTCGTGTTTGGGAGGCAGGAACTTTGTCAGCGCAGTGTAATCTTTCCTCTATGGGAACGAAAAACAAAAACACGGTGAGACCCAATCACTAGTTTGGAGAGTCCCAGATTACCGATGTTTTGAACGATACTTTGTCAAAAAGTGCAATATTCTCTGACCATTTTGAATTTTTATTTAATTATAGTATATTATATTAAGTATATATTAAACTTCAAAATATGAAAAGAACATTTACCCAACAAATTGCCCATCTACAAGCTCTCAACCCGTGTGAGCTTGTAGATTTCATATATGGCTCTAATTCAGTCCATTTGCTGCGTTACCTGTACACAGCCGTTCAGCATCTCGAACAGGATGTGGGCTCTCTTCTTCATGACCCGGACGTCTTGCGCGGTGGAATCGGCACACTGGCCGTTCGAGATAGGGTTGATGAAACGATTCCTGAACTCCTTTACGGAACCCAGCAGGTTCTCCTTGATGAAGTTCACCATGCAGTGATCTGAACAGGGAGGGGGAGGGAGTAGAATTACTACTGTCGAGCAGAAGCCTTCTATGTGCATGTATCCATTTAGTCACAAGCTCTTGTTGGTACTTTTCATTGGTTCAATATTTATAAAAAATCCCACACACACTTAACCAGTTTTAATGACTTTCAAAACTTCTCAAAAATAATTGTTGTGACGTGAGCTTGTAAATGTGTAAATTTTGCGACTTTTGTTCGTCCTTCTTGTACGATGCAGTAGGACTTTTTTTTTGTAATGTCTACAATCATTGCTAAAGCCAATGCATCAATAATTCACATTTCAAAAATATAATACCATTTAGTTTGGTCACTTGACTCACTTCTGTAGGGGATAAACTTAAACTTAAGTGGCAAATATATAAAATTCATGAAAACATCTTTCCAGTTTCATATTTGAATAAGATTTCGAACAGATTAGGCTTTACTGTCCCAGAGGATATTTGTTTTCACGCCTGTTCATCATAGAAACACTTAGGAACAATAGCATACAACATATTAGCATAACTAACAACATATGAAATGTGGTCGTTTCGTTTGCGGCATTGCTCAGGGCTGACTCACACTCAATCAGGTTGTTCTGCAGAGGCGTTCCGGTCAGGATGATTCTCCTCCGGGTCTTGATGGAGTTCATGGCTTTGGACACGGCAGACGCCTCGTTCTTCAGGATGTGACCCTCGTCACAGATCACAAAGTCAGGACCTGGGGACACCAACCAGAGAGGTGCAGGGATTGTTTATGACATTCATAGATGGGATGTAACGATGCCCTGCGAGACAGTTAAGTTGAATTGGTGAAAAGAAGAAATAAATAAAAATAATCTCGATGCTGTTTTGAGTTTGCTTGTTCACTGCATGCACTTTCTCACATGGATCTTTTCACTATTTTTGGAATTCTTTAACATTTTTGTCAAGGATCAATAAAGGGATACATTTTGGATAAATCATGTATTAAATTGTCAATCATCAATATGTTTTTATAATCGATTAAATATATTGTTACCAACTGTTGCACCCCTAATAGGTGCATCAATTCTTGTGTGTGTGTGATAGTACCTGGATCTACTAGAGTTTTTTGGAAGATTTCCTTCAGTTTCTTGCTCTTGATGTTCCTGCCCTGGGTGAGGTTGCGGTACATCTCATAACCGATGATCATGATGCCTCCGTCCTCTTGCCAACGCTGTAGGATGTACGACCTCTCCTGAGGTCTCTTCACCGTGGCCAGCTCTGTCACCTGGCAAAACACGCAGCAAACGTCAACACATCCAGTAGAAGATCTGAAGCATAGTTATGTGCTGGAGCCAGTATATATGGGCCATTATTAGAATTCTTTGATGACATCCGTGTCAGCAGTTATGCAGCCCATGTGTCCCGATTGTTAACCACTTTTCAACTTGGCATTTTTTGCATGTTATTATTAGGCAAAAACTTTCAATAGTTTCAAAAATGCTCAAAAATACCCGATCTACAAGCGTCATGTTGCGAGCTTATAGAACGGGTATTTTAGAATTTTCTATTTTTATTGACTAGAATTGATTTACATTTTTTGTAAAATATCGGTCAAAACATCGGTTGTGCTCTCCAAAATCGGTATCGGCCACTCCAAAATGTGACATCGGTCAGGCTTCATTACGTGCCCCATAACAAATGCAAAACACACGCCTACCACAGGTAAAGGGAGATAGGATCAAGAACACACCTCTAGGCTCTCTTCATCCTTCATGCCTTCCTGCCACTTCTCAAACTCGTTGACCCAGTTGAGGACAGTGTTGAGGGGCGCCACCACCAGCGCTGTGCTGAAGTTCAGCTTCTCACACAGCAGCAGAGTATGGAGGAATGTCACCACCTACAGGCCAAACACAGAACTGCATTGAATCATGGGAAGAGAATCAAGATGAAGACAGCTCCCAAATACTTATTTGCTAGTTACGGTTTGGCTCTACATTTTTATCTTATAATTATTATATTTTAGGCATTTTCTATTGGTTTAGACAGGACACTCATTCAGATTACATTTAATCAGGCTTTCACATACATATCGCATCAGGTGACCCCACATTCTCTTAAAACTTTGTTTTCAATTTATCTTAACACATTTCCCCCCCTATTTAGTCGTTATGCCAATTGATTCCTCCCCACACACATTTCTGTGTTGTCACTGCTCACTGTCACTGCTGTTGTATCCTACTGACTAACCTGCCCGCTAAATTGGCTTTTGTTAATTTCAAGCCTCACCTGAATTCATTTGTAAATATGGTATTACATTTTTTGCAAGGAGCATCAAAACTCTGGGTCTGTATTTTTTTTTATACATACACTACCTGGGGTTTAAATAAAGGTTGCATGAATGAATGCGTATGGTGACAAACCAGTAGGTCAAATCCTTTGTACATGGAAAATCTACTTGGCGAAGAAAGGCTCCTTCAAAAGGACTGTGAAGGAGACAATACTGGCAGGGTTTTCCCCAGGCCCGTCGAGTGGGCCAGGATGTAGCATAAAGGGATTGTGAAGGACATTGTACATGCAGGCTTTCCCCCAGCAGTACAGTGGACCGGCATGCAGCCTAATAGGATTGAGAGGGAGACAGTACCTGCAGTGTTTTCCCCAGGCCCATACAGTGGGCCAGGATGCAGCCGGAGCCGGCAGACTTCTCCGTCTTCTTCACTGACTCACAGGAGCAGTCCCACAAGAACTGCACCCCTGGAACCACAAACGGAGGCCTGTTTAATTAGACCAATTGTTTCCAACCCTGGTACCGGTGGGTTTCTATCGCTCCCGGTATCTACAGGTGCATTCACTTCAGGTTTAGGTGTAGTAATATCAGTTCACCTAGGATGGCATGGACTCACTGCAGTTAAACTTGACCAAGGATTGCAATAGGCTCTATGCACAGCAGCCATATTGGAAATAAATTTGGCTTCTTCTTACTTCCTTCACAGGTTTTACCAATGATACTAATGAAGGCTCTGTTCTCTGCTGGTCAGGGTGCTGATATTGTGCATGTTGGCTCACTGGAAACACTCCATTTTGGTTCCCAAATGGCCCCTTATGTTGGGTGTGTAACTGAGAGTTATGGGGGTCCTTGAAAATAAGACAACCGTGCCACACTAAATGGAACAGAGCCTTAATTAGTATTATTGGTAACACCTGTAAAGGAAGTAAGGAAGGGGCCCAATTCATTCCCAATATGGCTGCTGTGCATAGAGCCTATTAACTTCAATCTTTTTTCCTTGGTGGTCTAAACACTGGGTTAGGCCACCATACATGTTCTCCGTCAATTTCAATATCACGGTTTTTCAACAGAAAATGATAACGTGACCGTTCAGCCAGAGGGAACCATACCGTCGACCTGATGAGGTTTGAGCTTAGTGACGAGGTTCTTGTGCACCTCCACCAGCGGTTCCTTCGTCTCCTCGTCTTCATCCAAGACCAGCTTGGTGGTGACGGGACAAACCAGCTCAGAGTGCTCCTTCACCACCACAACCTGAGGGGGGCCAGGACAGAGGGACAACTTCATTTAGGCACATTTCCTGCATTAAAATGCACTTAACACCAAGTGTAAGTGCACATATGAATCCAGCTACATTCTCATTAACCCGTTCAATATATTTTTTTTTTAATCTTGAAAATTTGAGCAAATCTTTGAATAAAGATATTTTTAAAGCGAACATTTGTAACTCAAACCTTTGATTCTGGGGGGTCCCTGGAAGAAAACATTTTGAGATGGGGTCGACGGCCAAATACATATCTAAAAATGTTTTCTAAATCCCAACAGTATGTTGCTATATCAGTGGTGCTCCAACTTTTCCATGTCAAGGACCCCCAAAATGATATGCATTTGGCCACAGACTGTGACAGACCGCTAACATTCTGGAATATACTACACATTTCATGCCCCAATGAAAAGTACATTTCATTTCTAAGTAAATACCAAACATATTGAGACAATTTAACTGGCACCCTTCAGCAGTGTATGGTTAACTCCTCCATTGAAAAGGCTGATTTCAAACATGGAGGCACACAGTACTTTTTTGCAAAAATAATTACAGATTACAGATTTATAAGTTAAAATAATAACTTAAATTAAAATAATTTAAGTTATTATACATTATATGATAATGTCTCAAACGTGTAATTGATGCTTGGCACATAATCATATATTGAGGTTTGGTCAATGAATATGGTGAGAATATATCTCTTTTTGTTTGTACCTCTCTGAGTTTTTTCCTCAGCTCCTCTCTCTCTGCAATGCGCGCCCTCCGGTCCTCCTCTTCTTTCAGAGCGTCCCTGGTTTCCGTCCGAAGCTTCTCGTCCCTCAGGATTTTGCGGAGCTTCTTGCGACCTTTGGGGGTGTTCCCGTCCTCGTCTTTTCCCTCGCCATCTTCATCTCCACTCTGTGAAAACGCACATTAACCATATTAACCCTGTGGCATCCACATTGTGGGCTCATTTTCCAATTTCTATCTTCAGAAATAGCTATAATAGCTGATCTACAAGCTCACAATGTGGTGCGATGTGATGCATTGTAACCTTGTAGATCAGCTATTTTCGCTATTTGCCGTACGACAAAGTATATAGGGTTAAGTCCAGTCATCTGATGTTGAACCCTGATGGTCAAATCACCACCCACGCACCCAACAACACCTAGGTTAGGTGTTGTTGGGCAACCCCAAATTTTGGGGTCTGGCAACCCCAAAATTGATTTACGATGCCCAGACTTCCACTCCAAACTATCCGGGGGCTATGGTGGAATACTTTGAATACTCACCGATCCTTCCACCGCAGTGGTATAAAAACCCATAAGCTTCTAAGGCGAGTGTGGTTCCCGCAGTTCAATCTCCATACCTTCGCTTCTGAAGACGAATCCTGAACCTTGATCCGACGCCGCTTCTTCTTCTGCTGCTGCTTGTAACTCCTCTGTTTTGCCTCCTTCTTCCTCTTGGAATACCTGCAAACACAAACGGGACATAGGACTGTCACGATCATGACATTTTACATGAAGATTAATAGTCAAATAAATAACGGCTTTTAACGTTTCATGGCCTTTTAGCCATTTTAAACAATCGCTTAAATATACAGAGAAATGACGGTACCAATTATCAAAATAAATAATGTAGTATGGCCAAAATAGGCCATATTTAATTTGACACTTTCAAAACAAATTAAACAATTGTTGAAATAGCTGCTCTACTAGCGTGTTGAGAACTTGTATATTTGCCATGTCAGTTTTAAGCGTTTGAAATTGTATGAACATTTTAACAGATTAAATTGATTTATACATTGTGCAAAATAATGTTAACGGACAACAACCTGTAAAAAAACAAAAAAAACTAGAGTTGTCCAGATCCGATTTCGTGATCGTAAATCGGGCCCAATGACGTCATTTTTAATTGATCGGAATCGGGAGGATTATTATAATAATTGTATGATTAATGTGATATTTTTTAGCTGCACGTACGTCTCGTCCTTCTACTATGCAGAACCACAGAGTTAGGTCTGAGGTTTTTCACCCGGTGCCAATTTCCTAAGTGATCCTGGGCGCTAAACCAGCCCTACACCAGTCCCCCACAGCCTAGGGAGGCCAGGGCCGAGCTCATGCTTCCTTCAATGCATGAGAGCCAACTGATCTTCTTGTCACCTGACAGGGGGGAGTTTCCCCGGTTGGACGTAGTGCGTGGAAGGAACACGTTATTCCAACGTGTTCCTTCCACGCCCGGCTGTCATGGGGGAGGCGGTATAGCGACCAGGATTACTACATGTTTTTGTGAGGGTATTAACTACCCTCGGAGACACTTGGAGAACATGCAAACTCCACACAGAGTAGACCGTGTCTGAGAGTAGTGCGTGTCTGACACAGGCAGGGACAGGCTGCGGTTGCAGCAGGCAAGAGAAGACTCACAAAAGTTAACCTACTCACGATTGCTCAATTCACTTCATGTTAATTAACGGATTCAAGAAACTTTCATAATGAAAATGAAAAGTTAAATCCTACTAGACGTGACTCCACATTGCAATCGTTCACGTTGTAGACTGCTCGCAACATTGCCTCGTTCAAAAACAAAATTCCAGCAAACCAGCCCAAAAAAAATAGTCCATGGAAGTGGATAGGGACAACACTTGTTGTCGATGAAAGGATAACATTTTAGATCCCTTTAGAGAGTTTAAATGATCAATTCCACCGGAGTTTGGGGGTAGCACTAGCAGTTAGTGCATAGCAGTAGCAGTGAGATAAGGTACTTTTTGCCTTGAATATAATTGAAAGGCAGACAATATTGCCACACTGTCTGAATGGGGAAACGTTTTTATTTGATCAGGACTCCCTAGGACTAAGGTCTATTCAAATGACCACTCGTGGTCCTAGAACCCACTAACTACATTGAAAACCTAACATCACTGCTACTGCTTAGATGAAGAGTTATTTTGTTGCATTGGAATTGCTGAGGTTTTAGACATATTTTAGTTTGTTATTTTGTGCTGCACCACTAAGCTATAAAGAGATTAGATTTAGTTTACTCGTTTGAACCAGTGCTGCACTAATTTGACTTTTGAAAAAATGCTTTCTTCTTAATGCATTGGCGAAATATCTGATCGGGACTTGATCGGTATCGGCAGATACAAAAGATGTAATGATCGGAATAGGATCGGGGGCAAAAAAACGTGTTCGAGACAACCCTAAAAAAAAAAAAACATCAGCACCCATTGGGTGACACTCACTCTCTCTCCCTATAGCCTCACCTAGTTTTGCGGCGTTTCCCGTCTTTCTCTGACGTGCTTTCTGAGCCGCTTCCCGAGCCGCTCACGTGCTCGCTGACCCCTGACTCCTCGTCGCTGCTGGACGTCGACTTCTCTTCCTTAAAGTCTGAGTCGTCAGAGTCATCGCTGCCAACTGCCAAAAAGGAACAACACGAAGTGAGAACCAGTCAAATGACAAAAAGTAGTACCCAAGAGTACACAAGAGTAAAATCCTCAGCAATAACGGCACTAACAATTGGAAATTATTCGAGTAACACTTTGAGGTGCTAGAAGGTGCTGGCATCACGTATAAGCATATTTTGACGTATATGTATACGTGTGTTTGTGTGTGCACTGTTCGATTAGAATATGTAAAGTGTCAGTGTGGGGAGGGGTATTAAGTGTGTGAGGGGTGCTATGTGTGAATCTGTGTGCACACAGGCCAACATATCCATACCTTTTCGTCTGGATCTCTTCTTTTTCCCCTTCTTGTCCTTCTCTTTAGCGCCAGATTTCTCGTCTCCTGATTCGCCCTCGCTCAATGTGAGTTTATGGCGAAGCAAGCGGTGGCGCCGGCCGCTCTTCTTCACCTCCATGTCAGAGCCGGAGTTTTCAGAGTCATCCTCGTCGTCTGCAGCAGAAAGGGAACACATCAGTACATACATACATACATATATACACACACGCGCGCACATATCTTTATTGTCGGGTGAAATGTCAGGTGAAATTAAAAAATAATCTGAATTCCAATGGATCAGATATAGTTATTTAGGCACAAGGCGCTCAATGATTAAATATTTGTAAACCCCACTGACCATTTTCAACCTTATTTTGGACATTTTTGTAGGCATTGTAGGCAAAATGTTCAATAGTTTCCAATAATAGGCTATCTACAATATAACGTTTGCGTTTCATCAGAGCTTGTAGATCAGCTATTTTCGCACAACACTGTCATACGAGGACGTTTTTTATGTATGGAAAAGCATAAAAACATATGGAGAAACAAGGTTTCTGGCTGAGAGTGACAATGTGTAATGATGTCATATTGACATTTCAACATTTATAGTAAAAGAAAAAAAGTTACCATCTTCATCTTCCTCCTCTTCATCATCTTCTTCATCTTTGTTCTTCTTGGTTGCTTTCTTGGGAGACTCTGTGCCGTCCTCATCCTCAGATGAGCTCTCCCCTCCAGAGGAATAGTTTGACTTTATTTGGGCCAGGAGCATTTTCTTGGCAATTCTTCAGGTGGTTAAGAGGAAAGAAGGGAGATCAATGGTTGATAAACATCTTTTTATCAGGAGCTGTTGATTCGTTATGAATCACATGATTAACAGAACAAAAAGCTATAACAATTATGATGAAGCTTAAAGGTTAGGGTGTCTTTAAGGGGATTATAGGAGAGAGCATGTCTGATCAAATTAATATCAAATATCTAAATATTGAAACAAGAAACTTAAGCACTGTCTGGAGTGCACACAAAAACCAGAGTAGACTTTAAAATGAACCCATTGGTGTTTTAAAAATGAAATACAGCTTTAGGGCACGGTCACGCCGCACTTTTATTTTACCAATGGGGTGGAATCTGCCAATGCTTTGTCAATGCAAATGTGTGGATTCAATGATTCTTGTGTATCTTTCTTGCGAATCCACGCATTTGCATTGACAAAGCATTGGCAGATTCCGCCCCATAGGTAAAATTAAAGTGCGGTGTGACCGTGCCTTTGAACGTTTTTTTTCCTTCTTTTAGTTTTACCTGTTTTCAGCATCATCTTCTTCTAACGCCGGAAGGTCTTCAGCTTTACCGTCTACTTCATCTCCTACACACACACACACACAAAAAGAGTTCCATGTTACATACGGTATGAGTCTTAAACTTACTTAAAAAATCTGGTCAGCTAAACCGGAGTGTAAATACTGGTGTTTCAACGCTCTGGGAATACCTGACGACTGATGGAAAGCTCCACTTCCCACGGCTACATCCTCCTCCACAATGCGTTTGATCTTCTGCTGATCACTGTCCT
Organism: Gymnoscopelus microlampas; assembly: GCF_963454915.1. Lineage (NCBI taxonomy): Eukaryota > Metazoa > Chordata > Actinopteri > Myctophiformes > Myctophidae > Gymnoscopelus > Gymnoscopelus microlampas. The sequence goes on from NC_139955.1 coordinate 9,862,618, forward strand.
CCCCAGAGTCACTCCCAGCTTGCTTCTCCTGTTCCTCGTCCTCGCTGGAGGCGGACAACTCCTGTCCGGTGTTTCCTTTGCCCCTCCTTGACTTGCGCTTCTTTTCATAAGACCTTTTCTTGGGAGTTATTTTGTCTTCGTCTTTTTCCTTTTTCTTTCCCCGGGCAGGGTTCTTTTTCCCTTTACCCAGTTTGGCCTTCACATCCTTCTCCTGGTCAGAGTCATCTGACCCGGACCCGTCCTGCTTCTTCTTCTGGGAGGCCCTCTTGGATGACCTGGTCTTCTTGCCTTTACTTTCCGAGTCCTCCAAGTCCGAGTCATCTGACCCTGACCCGTCCTGCTTCTTCTTCTTGGAGGCCTTCTTGCCTTTGTTTTCCGAGTCAGAATCATTGTCAGGGGAGTCTGCATTGTGTTTGCGCTTGGATGACTTCTTCTCCTGGTCTTGGGAAGATGCCTTATTGAGCTTAAACAAGCATTTCCTAACACTCTTGCCTCCCTGGTCGTCATCGGAGCTGTGTCCCGCAGTCGTCTGCAGCAGGATGTCAGGGACTTCGTCAGAGTCCGAGTCCACGTCCTCCGTTTTAAGCTGTGAAGAAGCAGCCTTGGATCCCTTGGTCTGCTTCCCCTCTTCGGTCTTGTTGCCAGCAGATGTCTTGGAGGACTTGGATTTGCCATGGCTCTGCTCTTGGGCATCGGACTCGGATGAGTCGGTCTGGTTCTTTTTTTCGGCTTGCTTCCTCAGAGGAGTGGTCTTCACTCTAGCGGAGCGACGTTGTCCTCGAGATGACTCGTTGACCGCAGTGACATCTGCGATGTCAGCAGAACCATCCTCCTTTACGGCATTATCTTTCTCTCCTTTCCCTCGCTTGCTTTTGGATCGGGACCCACGTGTCACCACTGGCACAGGAGTGAGTCTGATGGTGAGGTTTTTCACCTTTGGCTGAGACTGTGGAGGATCTTGTGACTTTCCATTGGTCTGTACATCAGCGTCTGTGCCATCATTTTGTAACAGGAGGGAGGAATCTGCAAGGCTCTCCACCATCTGAAAGAGCTCCTCGGGGACAGAGGGAGGAACAGAGACAATGTCATGATCTAGGGATGACCCATCATCACAGCCTTCGGTTTTAGCTGGTTCGACATCACAATCTTCAGTTGAGACCTCTCCAGCATCATCGTCTTCAGTTGTGGCCAGTCCACCATCCTCGTCTTCAGCTGGTTCGACAACACCGTCTTTAGCTTTGACTGGTCCAACATCACCCTCTTCATTTGTGACTGGCCCACCATCACAGACTTTACCTTTAGTTGATCCAGCGTTGCCGTCTTCAGTTGTGATTGGCCCACTGTCACGTCTTTCCTTTTTGACCCTTGATATGGCCGACACAGCCTTTGTTTGGCTACCTTTGACTTCAGCCTCATCTGATAGTCCATAGTCCATAGTAGGCTCTTCAGTGTCAGCCTCCTCGTCCATGCTGTCCGAGTCCCCGTGGCTACCAGCTTCAGGCGCAACCTCATCAGAGATTTTACTCTGAGTGTGCAGCCCACCACCATTCTGCATCTCCATGACTTGGAACTCAGGGTCCAAAGCCTCCTCCAATGCATTATGAGCTTTTTTCAAATCCGCCAGTACGGCCTTGAAGGCCTTTAAATGCCGATACTTGATGCTGTTGTCTCCTTGCTGCTCTGTTGTCTGCTGGATGAACTGAATGAAAGTATTATTGAGCCCAGTTGTCGTTTCCACTAGCTTCTTCATTTTCTTTACCAATTCTTTTGGTACCTGTAGCTTCTTATAGGAGAATGTCATGGTCCCTGAGCCTTCGACGTGTTCCTTCCCATTAACAACTGGTTTGTGCCCTTTGATCTCCTTGTCCTTGTGTCGCTTGTCATCGTGCTCCGCCTTCTTAGCTGGCTTCTGTTCCTTGCTCCAGGTCTGTTCCAGTTTTTCAATGAGGCGGTGGCATTTGGAGGTCAGGTCCTGGAGGGGCTCTGGGCAGCAGACATAGCATCGCCACTTTGAGTTTTCGTCGTTGATGACTGACCATTCCTTCCTGCCCAGGTTGCGCAGGATGCATTTCTTACAGAAGGCATTGTTACAGAAGTCACAGCAAACGAGCTTGCCGCCCTCAGCGCACCACCTGGCAATGGGTTGGAGACATTACACGGCACATGTTAATTGAGGTCTCAATCACTTCGTATTAGATCAATTATTTGCAAGTTAAAAAATATTCTGAATGCTTTATTAGTCACTAGTAAAGATTCTACAAATCTACAAAGATTCATAAGAGCAATGACTCATGTGTGCCATCACTCCATTGCTTCTCAACTATTCTTATCAAGGAGAACATTTTGAGGGCACTGTGTCAAGACTGGTGGTAAAATCACCTGCACTGCTCATCCATTCCATCAGGGTCTCTACTTATGTCATCACTTTGGTAAAATTTGTAGCATGACTAGAGGCAGGAGAAATCAAATGAAGAATTATCATCAGAGGGAATTGAGATAATATGGTTAAAACATAATGATTGTGAAATTACACTATTTGTGTTCAATCTTATTTATTTGTCATGTACCTTGCATATAAGTACTTTGAGCACAGGATGCTCATAGACAGATTTTTTCTGAAAGTGGTTAACTTGTTGTCCACAGGCAGAACAGTTTACTTGTTTCTTGTGTAAATCTGTATCATCTGCAATGAAGGAAAACAGAGAAACAAAAGGGCAAAGAGAGTCAACAGCGTGCACAGTCCAGAGTATTCATTTGACTGAAAGTGTAAAAATGTATGATACTATTAATAATATAAGATAATTTGGTCTAATTACTTATATAAATACAGATAAAATACACATCATGAGGAATAACCTGTATCTTTCTGTTTGAAATCCACTCGGAGCTTCATAGCGCCTTTGTTTTCGTTACCAGCTGTTTCATTACCAGCTGGTCTCATCACCAAAGTGCCTAATGTCAAAAAATAATAATAATAATTAGGACTGTATACAACACCAGCATTTTTTATACATGACATTTATATGACTGTGATCTCTGCCACAGCGGACGCCTCATACCTTTAGACGAACTGTTCTGGTTAGTCTCTGAAAGATTGTCAGAAATGTTTTCATCTTCACTCTCTTCTGAAGTGTCAATTTTGCTCGATTCAGTGTGCTTAGTAACAGCAGTTGACTTCCTGAAATGGAGGAATATTGTATCTTTAGAGTTGCTTTAAAGCTGCATTAGTAAATTTGTGAATCTATACACATCCAACTCACCTCTTGGAACGAGAAGAGGAAGAAGGCTTCATGTTTTCTGTTGAGCTCCCAGGCTGCTTTGAGGGGAGGCATAGGACAAGCATGAAAATGTAGCTTAGAAATACAAACATCCTCCATAGAAAAAACAAACAACATTGGTCTTCTACGTAAATTCAATCATATCAATGTGTCCATACAAAATTACCTTTAGTATAACAGAGATTATTGTTAATTTCATTTGAAATGAAATTTCATTTGAAAAAAAAAATGAAAACATTTGAAATGAACCGAAAATTCTATGTGCAAGGCCGTACAAAAGTGTACATAAAAACATTTCATCACCATATAGGCCAATCTCACCTCCTGTGCGATGTCTGCCATTTTATCTAGGATTTCAGAAGAAGCCATGCGCAATTTACCTGAGAGAAGAAATGATAAGACATGAGTCATATTCATATTCAAACAGACAATTTTATGCACACAGAAAGACAGACAAGAATGTTTAAGTAATGAAATCCTTCCAAGATCGGCGGTAGGGGAGTGACAAGTGACAGTGATAATCTAGAGGTAGACACAGATAAACTGGGTCACATTTTACTGGTGAATGGCAGCCTCTATTAGCCTTCAGAAATGTAAACTTTCATGTCATCAAACATCAAAAGCACTACTACCCAGGAGTGGTTAAAAAAAGTATCGCATGCCTATGCAAGGGGATTTTTTTAAAAACATGCTCTGAATCTGTTGAATGAGCCGATCAAAACACAGATGACACTTGTTCTTGTTGTTCCCCGATAAAGCCGTCAAATGGTGTTAGTTCACAACATAATCTGGAGGATTTTGATTTAAAAACTGCAAGACAATTAAGTAATGTTAGTTTATGGTATTTTAGGTACTTATTATGAAAATATCTTTATAATAAAAAATTGGATGCCACTGAAGGACAGATAGCAAGTAGTGCAGCTAATTATGGATGAAAATAAATAACATTGGGAAAAGCCATTACTCCATACAGTATTCCAGCAACATTATTAATTCAATTGGTCTCATCATGTAAATAAAGAATCTAGAAATGTTTAATCAATAACAACAACCTTTTATGTATGAATAACTGATGACTAACACACTTGCAGCTAGGATGATATTCCATGTTATGTGTATTGTGTATACAGTACAGTAACAAAACAGTCATATCTTTGATTTAAAAAAAAGTCAAGGATGTGTGGGCCATGGATACAAGGCTTATAAAAAAAAAACGTGTTGCCATTGTTCACAAAGATAGGCATACACATCTCAAAATGTACATATATTAAACTCATTATTTAAAAATTAAGCTTCCCCGGATCAATCAATTAGGGGTACAACATGGCGGCGGACAGGCCACTGTTTACATTTTGCGTCATCATAATGTGCGCGTGATGATTAGATGTTTATCCATCAGCTCAGGAATGCAAACAGGAAGCAGCCAGAGGAACATGATGCGAACTAACACCACATTTTGTCTGCCATGTAGGAAGTCGTTATTAAGCTTATTATTAACCAATTGATCATACGCGAAACATTCAACACAAACACATTAAGGCATGTAGACTCGATTCTCCTTTGTGGACTTAAGACGAAACGTAGCGTTTCCGCCATGTTTGTTCCCTTAATAACTAAGGCCAACCTGGGTCTTATATCTAGCATGCCGGAGTCCTACCTTTATGTTCATGTGTTTTTTATACCCATCATCACTATACAGATCGATCTGCAGCCTGCATCGATACCATTATAATCATTATGCTAACATCCTCCCAACGGTCCGTTAGCAACGGTTATTAACTCCCTCCCGCGCGCTCTGCTTTCCGACATCCTAGGTTTCCCCGGCAACCCTGCAGTTCTGCCCGGTCGGTGCATGTTTCAATGCATGACCCCCTTTCTCTCTCTCTCCTCCCCACACACACACACACATGCATTAAAACATGCAACAACTACAGGCCTGCCTACTGCCACTGGCATCAGGTCCCCGTGGCTGCTGGTGCTGCTAACCGGAAGCCTCGCCCCAAAACACGCTCGCCCCTATTTTTTTCGCGGCCCCCTCGCTCCCAGCGATTCTTGTATTCTTGACTTTGTTTTACTGAGGATAAGGTTAGAAATAAGTTTAGGGTTAGGCATAATTTTACTGAGGGTACGTTTAGGAAAAAGGTTAGGTTTACACACAGTTTACTGAGGTTACGTTCAGGAATAAGTTTAGGTTTTTAGGCATAGTTTACTGAGGTTACGTTTAGGAATACCAGGTAGCGACCGTTCCGAGGTCACCGGATTTGCCAGGGGCGACTGTGTTTCGGGGCGAGCGTTTTGGTATTCCTGCTGCTAACTGCGGTGCTGCAGCACCAGCAGCGGTGCCACAACATCCATGCTAGCTGCTATAGCTAGCACGAGAAGCAGCGGTGCATCATGATCTGCAACCAGGGGGTTAAAAAGCTAGTTAGCTAAGCTTGGCTAGCGTTGGCTAACGTTATCTCTCACTAAACCCGGTGATGTTTCAGTATAATGTAAAAAGGTTGGGTAAAAAAAACGCACGGAAGTTTTATCGCACGCGTTCCCAGGCTTTTAGTGTAATAATGCCGTGCAACGGTCGATATATGAGTAAATGAGAGGTGTGCTCTAATTATGAAACGGTTGAATGTTTAGGTACTCTTGGTGTTTAAGAAAGAAAAAGATTACCGGCGGCTGCTGCGCGTTCACCGAGCACCGAGGGATGCGTCGCTGACGTCACAACAAAGCGTCATCTCGTAGAGCGGAAGAATCGGAAGTCGCGTCGCCACCGCGCCGTTTTCACAAGTGTTGCCATGTCGGCTTATTATAAGTTAATTTGGGCTTGTTTTTTCAGTAAAGTTGCTTGTAATTATTGGTGGTTGCGGTTTTTGGACATTTTTCTAAAGTGTAGTTACTTGTTTCCAATGTTTTTTAATTATTATTTAAACCAGTGGTTCTCAAATATTTATGCCAGGAAGGGAATCTTTAAAAAAATATATCCCACATTTTATTTTAAGAGATAAAAAAAATAGCATATCGCGACGCCTTGTGAGCTTGTAGATCGGCTATTTTCAAGGCCGATGCATATAGGTTCAACGTGCTCATGTGGTCTAACTGAGTTGCTTCTTTTGGGCTTGTTTTCCTAGACCCGGTTGCTCGTTTCTCACATATATGGCAACACCACTTCCGCGTCGAAAACATCAGATGTACAAGCTCACGCGCGTCGCTCCGGAGACGCGTCGTGAGCTTGTGGATCTGATCTTCTCAACGCACTTCGCACACACAACAAGTTCGGTCGCTCGTGAGGTCAACGTCTCATCCTTGTTCTTTTTTTATTTTATCCCACAAGAGCGTTACGTTACGCCGCGAACAAGAACAAGCCCCCTCCGTTCACTGTCTGCCGCCCAGAGATTAGCTGCTTAGCTTAGCCTTTAGCATTAGCTCCTTAGCACAGCAGAGCATCAATGGTTCTCCATGAATAAAACACGACCGGATTTGATGCTTTGCCTTTTTTCCAAATCCTACCTGCTTTTCTTTGTCGTCATTTCTCGGTTGAAAGAAGACGCACAACACGGATATTAGACTGCGGCGGGTCCGAGCCGGTTCACTGAGCCTCCTTGAGACGTTTTTAGCGGCCGTCTTGGAACCGAGATGGAAAGAATAGTGAACAAACTCCCGTGTTTTTTTCTATTAGTGGAGACAAAGCTCGGGGACCATCTTACCGGATGGTCTGCCGTGGAGCCGACGCGAGAAAATGGCGCATCTGGTCCAATTCCTATTCCGCCATCCCATTGGCTGTCCACGCCAGAGAGTACTGCGCTCTGATAGGCCCGTGCCGTAGTGGGAGGGTCACAATGATAATAATAATAATAACCTTTATTTGTATGGAACTTTTGGTTCGAGCTCCATACGCATTTCATGCGGAAGGTTGTGGGTTCGAACCCTGCCTGGGGTCGATGTCAGGTCGCAACAGGTTCCTATTAACGGCAAATCCAATGGGTTCAGATCTGAGCCAAGTGTAGCCTGGCATGGCCAGACTAATATCACTGCGTATATATTAGTCTGTAATCTCTGTGCGGAACCTGCATTTCTGAGGGGGAAATTCAAAAATGCCTCTGGTGATAAACCCGTCCCATATTTGCATACTGGGCCCTGATCGGTCCCTTTTTTTTGCAATGGCAGATTCGTCTGGACCCAGGCTAAGCCAAGTGTCCTGAGGAGGCGCGTCTGAAGCCTGTCCTCGACAGGAGTCTCCGGACGTAAAAAAACCTGGATGATTTGTATAGAATCTTTTTTTAAACGGTTACAAAATTATTCACAGAGCATTGAATATAAATGGCCTCCCAAATCCCAGTGGCTTGGGAGGTAGAGCGGCCCTCTTGGAATCGGGAGGTTCCCTGTTTCGATCCCCGACTCCTCCTGGATTTGTGTCAAAGTGTCCTTGAGCAAGAAACTGAACCCCATAACTGCTCCAGATGAGCAGGTTTGTGCTCCTGCTCAAAGAAGATTTTTTTGACAGGCCACACACAGTTCAAAATAGCCAGAAAGTCACTCACAGACATCAAACGTAGTTAGTTACTAGTACACCATTGGTTCTCTAAGTGGGGTCTGCGGACCCCCATGGGTTCTTTAATGAGTTCCAGTGGTCCCCAGCAAAATGAGGAACAGTTTAAACACTTAAGCTATTTTATTTTTCGATTATTCGAAAATAGCTGCTCTACAAGCTATATTCGTTTTATCAACATTTTTCAAAAAATCTTGATAAAACGAATGGGGGTCCCTGGCACAATATCTTCTCTAATGGGGAACTGTAGCCAATATCAATTTGGAGGTCCTTTGAAAATGTTTGAGAACAACTGCCATGTACAGTCAATGGTTCCATTACACGTTTGAAGGGGGAACTTATATAATGCTTCATTCTCCCCAAGTAGCCTAATAATGATATCTATGTATGTGCATTTGTCTGTTGGTGACATATCTTGAGTCCTATCAATTTAACGAAGTGTTCCCAGATTCCGTTTGTGAGATAATACAAATGTGAATCAAGGATCACGATCATTTAGGATCATATTCCTTGATGTGTAGGCTACTGATGGAATGGCATTTATAAGAATAAGAGTCTTAGTTTCTAAAATGTATTTAACCATTTCAGAGTGAAAAGATCACCCAAAACCACCAGGGTGTCAGACAACATTTCGGTCAACTGACCTTCAGCAGGCATCAGATAACTTATTCTTTATATACGTTGGCTGTTCTCTCCTATGCACCTGTCCTTGTACGTAGGTGTACAAAAGGGCTTTATCTTCTATAAATGGAGATCATGAAATAGTATATTCATTTGGTTAATAAGGAAAAAAGCGATCATGATTAACCAAACCCAAATAACTGATATCTGGTGTGAGTTAACCAGAGACTGGTGTAGTAATGACACATACTGTACTGTATACATACACAGTAAGATCCTGAATGTTTAACTCTTAAAGTGTAAAAAATGATCCATAAGCATACATTTTACAGTTAAATAGATTTTAATTTGATTTACATTCAGTGCATGTTTCGCTGTTGGCGGTGCATTTGTCAGTAACTTTTTCCACAACCTAAGCTGTGACACATCACTGCTATTTTTATCTTCACCGCCACAATTTGCAACGCCAACATGAACGTGCTTCACACAATCAATTATTGTGATCTATATAAAGCATGATTTATTCCTCTTTTATATACAATCTTCCAATCACATTCTAAAAAAAACAAAAAACAAATGGGCCTCTTTTGGACTGGCCTGCCCCCATGTTTGGAAATGGTTCACTCCTTCAGTGAGCTTTGTCATGTCCCATGTGAGTGTCATCCTCCATGTGTCGTACTCGTATTAGGAATTGCTTAAAACTGTACAGGTTGACTTTTTTATTTTATTTTTGTATTCAATGTCTGTTGTGCTGTTGTTTTGTCCAGTTGTTTGAGTGTTGAATGTTTAATCGACCACAATGGAAGTAAGCATTTGGCTCTTTTTTTGTGTATCATCCATTTGCTGTCTTTTTAATTAATTGTATACTACTTTAAAACATGTGTCAATAAAATATTCAATCAATCAATCAATAGTCTGTTTGTTCATTTGTTCAACAGGGGGCTCCTCCTCTCTCCTGCTCTCTAATAAACCAAAAAAGGTCAGGTGGGTCACCAATTTCATCCAATCCGGAAAGAGAGCCATTTATCAGCTTCAATTAGAGTGATCCAATTCCAATTGTGTCTGCTCATTTTTGTTTTGTTTCATCACTTCCAATTTCAATGGTTTATCCTGTATGAGTTCTTTCTCCTGATTGGATGAAATTGGTATCCCAACCAGAAAATATATTTTATGTTTGCGAATATAATGTGTTTTAACACTCATTTGTCAAATCAATCACTTACTCAGTTTAACTAAATAAAAAAGTGTTAATAACACAATAATCACAACAACACTTGCCTTAATTGTGTTACTACACTACTTGTCTTTTATGATTGTTTTCATGCAATTTCTACCTGATGTTTTTACTGTCTTATCTTTTTTGTTGCATTGAATTGTGTTTACATCCCACTGTCCCTGTGATCCCCGCTGCGCCTTCATTTGATTACTGTATCTATCTATGTTCTTGACTTGCTTCAGCCATTGTTTCTCTGTCTAACATTTAATTGTCAGCAGAACAAGTGTAGACGATGGGCTATAGACAATGCATTTGAAGTCGACCCAGAACATACCACAACTAGAGTGATGAAGAGGAGAGGAGGTACTCTTTATATGGGATTTTAATAGTCAGAAAGATGATGGTACCAGATGGCAGGCAGGTCCTTATTTGTTCACCAGCAGCAAGCAGCAGCAAGCAATTCGTAATCTTGGTTTTCATCAGAATGTGTTGTGGTGTGAGAGGTGTCATCATTTATTAGTGTATATAAGCAACAAGTGTTTGAGTGTATCTTAGTAAGCGTTCCATCTCAACTTGACATCTCTGCTGTACCTCAAAGACATGAAGACTCTCTGTATCCTCTCTCTGACATTCATGATGGTCTACACAACACCACACATTCATCAATTTCATCCCAAACACCTGAAGATGGAGATTGAACTTCAAGTAGAAACAATGCAAAAGAACCATGTAAGCTATGTTCAATGTTGCAGAATCTTCAGTGTTTTCTATATCGTATCCAGGATAAATTCTTCTGTGTGGCTGCGGAGAGTCTGACCGAATTTCCGCCACATTCATCTCTGTATAAGAGCAGAGAGGTGTTAAAACTTAAACATCAGCTGAAGAAGTTCAACAACGACGTAAGCAAGATTGTCTCTGTTATCTTAAATCCATTCGCCTCACCAACTTTAATACACGACTTGTTATACTATACAAACAGAGAGAAACATCTGGGCACTCTGGAACCTTGCCTCCCAATGAATTTATTTCATAACTTATACTGACTGACTTTGACTAACAAGCAGTGGATATGACTATGGTGACAAGGGCACACGATAAGGCACAGGTTATTGCTCTGAGTCTGATGATCAGATATTAGACATCTGTTTTCATTTTACATTCCTGTTGATCCAGGAGCACCTTCAAGACTAATATCCTATTTCATTCTCTGTTGGTTGTTTCTTTACTTTGTGTTAATATGCCTTTGTGCACAACAAATATATTTATACAAGAAGGTGTGCGTGTTGCTCTGAAGCATGCTTTTGTTTTGTTAATTTGTGCAATAGGCTCTATGCACAGCAGCCATATTGGGAATGAATTGGGCCCCTTCCTTACTTCCTTCACAGGTGTTACTAATGATACTAATTAAGGCTCTGTACAAATGGATCCTTACGGGTCCATTTGGCACCCACCATAAGGGGCCATTTGGGAACCAAAATGGAGTGTTTCCAGTGAGCCAACATGCACAATATCAGCACCCTGGCAAGGAATGGAACAGTGCCTTCATTAGTATCATTGGTAACACCTTTGAAGGAAGTAAGAAGAGGCCCAATGTCTTTCCAATATGGCTGCTGTGCATAGAGCCTATTGCTGTTTTGTTTCTGATACAGGTTAACAAGTGTGAGTGTAAGCTGGAACCTGGCAGAAGACATAAAATGAGACTGTTCAAACTTCTGTCCAGGGGATGTACTTGTACATCAAGCTGCCTCATGCTATAGAAACAGGAGATAGGCTCCTGACCTACACATGGCTCGGGAATAGCTGGTTCTTAAGGCTACTTACTTACTTTATGACTTACTTACATATGGATTTAATAGCGCAAAAGAATAAAATGGCACAGAGGATGTGAGATAAAACATGTAAAAACATTGGATGAATTAAGAACATGGAGAAAAGTTTGATATTGTAAACATGTAACATAAGTCACTTCACTTTCATTACACCATAAAACTGAAATTAGCTCCCTGTATTTAACTCACTGCATTTATGAAGGAAGGTGGATTTTACAGTATATTTTGGGAAGGGATAAGAAAATAAAACAAAAATAAAAGAGGAATTGTTTATTGTATGAGGCTAATAACACAGTAAAAGATGAATAGCAGGCATGCCTGTACTCATTTGACCACTTTTGATATTTCACAAAATTGTCCATATTACAATATATGACTTCAGTCCTCTAGGAAGATTCACCTGAACAACTATTTCACCCTCTATGCTTTCTGCTCCATTCTTACATTGTGGAGCTGGTACAGGTGCTCAATCTGTGCACATTAAATTTATAAGACCACAGCTCTGAGAATATGTTTGTAATATGTATCTGTTTAACACAGGAAATTGAAAATCCACCAGATATAAGAATAAACGAGCCAATATATGAAAAAAAAACATCACTTAACCCGAAAAAAAATATACAAAATAGGGTTTTCAATGGATTCTGGTAGTGTTGGGCATGCTAACATGCTAAGTAGCTACAGTGCCCCAACAGCTACTGAAGTACAGTTGACAAGTTATCATTATTATTATTATTATTATTATTATTATTATTATTATTATTATTACCCTTATTATTACAATTATTATTATTATTATTATTATTATTATTATATTATTGTTGTTGTTGTTGTTGTTGTTTAACTCAGCCATTTAACTATGCAATAACTTCCTTTTGACTACTGTCCGCAATCGTATGTTTGTAACCTGCATAATGTTTCTGTGTGAATAAAACAGAACATCAATCAATACTTCTTCCAATTGCCACTAGCTTCTTTAGCAGTTTCTCTTGATACTGTTTTTTCACGAGTTGTAAGTGTTTCAAGCCACGAATGGTTCAAATAGCCAGCATATACAGACACCAAAGTAAAGTTCCTTTTACACAGTCAATGGTTCCATTGCACGTTTGAAACAGGAACTTAGACCTACTGTACTAATGCTTCATTCTCACCAAGTAGCCCATAACCGCATTTACGTATGTGAATGTTCCGGTTGGGGACATCCACATAGGCAAATGCTAAGTAAGTCCTATTAAGGACGCATATGTTATCTTTTAGTTCTTGATGTAACATCTGGAACTTTTTCTTCCTCCAAGTGGAATAGAGACACATCATTTTGTGAGAGAATATACAAATTTGAAGCCTATCAAGGATAAATCCAGGATCACATTCCTTGATATATACTGATGGAATGGCATGTATAAGACGACAAGACGAATGGATCCATATAGTCTTCATTTCTTGTATCATTTCATGTTACTATTTCAGTGTGAAAGATGCATTGAAGGTGGTTTGGAAGATCTCCAAAACCACCTCCGGAGGGGGTCAGAGATGCATTTGACAGCATTACCGAGCACCATTTACCAGCAGTGACTGACTATTTTCCTTTTAATTATCATATCTGCTCAATGGAATCCTACAGATGGATGGATGGGTGGATGGATGTGTGGATGGATGGATGGATGGATGGATTGAAGGTTGGATGGATGGATGGATGGTTGGATTGAAGGTTGGATACCTTCATTAAATAATGAATACTTTATAAAAAGAGAGGGGGGTATACTGTCACTAAGATGTAGAGTTCAACATAATAAAAGCAGAGGTGTATTTGGTGCAGAGGCATCTAGCCTGTACGCCTCTCTGAGTGAACAGATGTGTAATCATAGTACCAATATCAGCCAACCTTCCATTATAACAAACCCCTTCACACTAGAGGCATTTCTGAACGGAGGTTATGAAATAACCCATCATGATATCAACTCCAAATAACTGATATCTGGTGTGAGTTAGACAGAGACTTGTGTAGTAATAACACATTCATACACAGTAAAATCTAAGAGTTAATTAAACTGTAAATCTTGACCCATAAGTATACATCTTCTCACTTAATGTGCATGTAATTCCTTTTGTAAACCTATCATAGTGATATCTTTGTCAATCACATTTTCCTCAAGATAAGCTGTGACACACAACTGACCACATTTTATCTTCACCACCAGTGAAGGTTGACAATTTCCTGCCGTTTCCAACAACTTATGCTAATCAATATTACGATGAATGTGGGTATCTCCACACAAGCAAATGTTTCAGTTGTCCTGTGTGTGTGTGTGTGTGTGTGTGTGTGTGTGTGTGTGTGTGTGTGTGTGTGTGTGTGTGTGTGTGTGTGTGTGTGTACGTGCACGTACGTGCGTGCGTGCGTGCGTGCGTGGGTGCGTGCGTGCGTGCGTGCGTGCGTGCGTGCACGCACACACACACACACACACACACACACACACACACACACACACACACACACACACACACACACACACACACACACACACACACACACACACACACACACACACACACATACATACATACATACTTACATACATACATACATACATACATACATATAGATACTGTAGATAGATATATATATATACAGAGAGAGAGAGAGAGAGAGAGAGAGAGAGAGAGAGAGAGAGAGAGAGAGAGAGAGAGAGAGAGCTGCTGTGATAACAACAAAATGTATGTAAAAGGCCTTGATGACCCCGATGGCAGGTCCTTATTTGGTCATCAGGAAGATCATGACATCAATCTGTAATCTGTAGTCTTCATCAGGATGTGATAGTGGTCTGAGAGTGTCAGCGTTTAGTAGCGTATATAAGTACCAAGTTTTGAGTGTGGATGTTAGTAAGCATTCCATCTCAACTTGACACCTGTGCTGTACCTCGAAGCCATGAAGACTCTCTGTATCCTCTCTCTGACATTCATGATGGTCTACGCAGCACCACATCATGCAGGAGACAAGAAGACTCACAACAAGACTCTTTCTGAAGAAGCTCTGAAACTGAAGAAACTGAAGTGTGCAATGAAAGATGATGTGAAGACTATAACAAAATATCACGAGGTAAGTTACATTCAGTGTTGCAAGATCGTCTGCATAATGTATTCATGAAAATCATTACGATTAATCATCTTCTTTCTGATCTCTAAACAGGCGCTAATGAGCGAGCGCATCCCAATAGAGGGAGTACGAGCCAACCAATGCGTGGTATGTTGTAAAGTTTCTTAACATAGTTTGGTATTGAGTAATCTACTGTTTTTATTTTAATTTTTTTAATTAAACATCCAGTGTTGTTATCACAGCAGCATCATGTTGCATCGTGTGCACTTGTAAGATGGAGCTTCACTCCTGACTCCTGTCTATTTCAACCCTGACAGGCAATAAAATGTTGGCTATTGTATTCTGTAACGTGTTCTGTCTTCTTCCCAGCATAAATTCTTCTGTTGGGCTGAGAAGAGTCTGGATGAATTTATATATAAACATTCACTTCTGAGCGGCACAAAAGAACAGCTGAACAGCTTTGCACATCTCCAAGCAGCCCTGCGGTTGTACAACAAGGTAAGAAGTCTACCTACAGTAGGCTCACCAACATTCATACACTGCTTATTTTAATATGCCTGTATGCAAACCACATTTGTACAACAATGTGTTCATGTTGCTCTCATGTTTTTGTTTTCTTTATTTGTGGGGAGGGTCTCAAATGTGCATTCTATTGTCACAAGCAATTGTTACTTTGTTTTGGATGCAGGATACCAAGTGTGAGCTGGGACAATCCAATAGAGAAATAACACTGTCCAAATTTCTGGAACATATCACCAACTGCATCAGCAAGAACGACTGTCCAGACTGAACAACTATTTATTTGTAAAATGAATGATTTATTTATTTATCTCCTGTTCCCATTTATGCAATAATAAATTATTAACATATTCAGTGTGTTTTGTGTGAATAGTGTATACCACATACTGTAGAGCAACATGCCCCACATGTGAAGAAATGTTATCAACAGAGACGGTAATAACGGTAATTTAGGTGTCACATTTGGGGAAGAGTAGTGTGCTATGTTGTCATCACTAGGATAACATGATGTTACAATGTTACAGCCCAGAGACGGAACAAGTTAAATCCAGGTCCAGGGAGGGGCGGGGGGGGGGGGGCATGATAACAAAATTGTGAGAAAAAAGGGTGATAAAAGATAAGAAAAGAAAAGGCTGGGTCAGGGGACAGAGGGCATGACCCCCAACCCCTCAACCATGTTGTGTACAGTCCTGTGCACGGTGGTCAAGCAAGGTTCAGAAGAGTACTATACCGTTGCATTATGGGGCTAAATAACCCATTAAAGCTTGATATTACAGCACTTTACAACAAACAAACACATGCCTGCATGCTATTCACTAAAGTTGTCTCACAGATATTCAAAGCATTTGAGACATCATCACAAAACACATATATGCCATATAAGTTAATTAAATGCTATTAGACCATTTCATTAGCTAAAACGGACAAACAAAGGCAAACAAAATAACACTACAATGTATGCCTGCCTGCACAGCTCAAATCGTGCACAACAGTGTGCGCATGCACACAACCTAAGAGTTCAGCACCACGGACAGCGATCATGCCATTTTGGAACTCGCTTCAACCTTGACCTTAACATGATGGACCCACCCAAAATGCCAAAGGCCGAGGCTCACACAGTCCTAACATAAAATATAGGTCAATGAGATGCGCCCTCCAGGAGTCACGGGGCAGCTGCCTCCACAGCACCCCCTGAGGCTTCACCCCTGTTATACATGTAGCCCCTGTTATTGAACTCTTAGTTTGATCATTTATTTATTTTTAAACTCCAGATGTACTTCTGGAAACTCCACTGCAATAAATCCGAAGTCCTCATCATTGGTCCAGAGTCTCTCACACGCTCCACTCATAACTTCTCCCTGAACATCGACGGCTCCATTGTCACCCCCTCCACCCAAGTCTGTATAACGTTGGTGTCATCCTGGATCCCACCCTCCCCTTCTTCCTTCTTCCACCTCAGCAACATTGCCCGCCTTCATCCCACAGTGTCTCACTCTATTACAGGGACACTCATTCACGCCTTCATCACATCACTCGAGCCCGGCTACTCACCAGAACCTGCTCTAGAGATCGCATCACGGCAGTCCTCCATGACCTTCACTGTGTTTCCTGTCAAATACAGAATAGCTTTCAAGATACTGCTCACCACCTACAAGTTCCTCAATAACTAGCCCCCAGCTACCTCTCTGACCTAGTCCACCACCACCATGCCCCCTCCCGTTCCCTCAGGTGTGGTGATGCCAACCTCCTGGTGGTCCCCAGGACAAAGCACCGAACCTGGGGTCACAGGTCCTTTTCAGTTGCCGGCCCCTCCCTCTGTAACTCACTCCCAACTCACATCAAAGCTGCCCGCACCCTCTCCTCGTTTAAAACTGCCCAAAAAACCCACCTCTGTTTTGCTTAGCTTTTATTTTTTTGACTTTGTGAAAAGCACTATACGAATGTCACGTATTATTATTATTACACATGCAGCATACATGAACCAGCAGGGGCAGACTGGAAGCAAAAGTCTAGGAATTTCAATTAAAGCGGGCGACCCTCATATTTGATATTTATATGGTGAAGACAAAGCACATCAACAAGCTGTTCAGTCTGTGTTTCACATAAATGCAATAAAGGCCCCACCTTCTGTTGTGCAAGACATACAGTACTGTAGCCACTGCAGGTATCACTGCACCTGCATTGCTTTTATAATTCGCATCAAACATGATCTGATCCATCCATGGACATACATTATATTGTATTCCAGAACAGGGCATATCTTGTGATATTAGATGCAGGCTTGCGAAGACCGTGGCCAATCTATCTCCAGTGTCTTTGGAGGATTTCTTCCTCTACAGTCTTGTTCACTGCCGTAGTTTCAGGTTTCTGATTGATTGATTGATGTACTTTAATTAGTAAGACATGAGAAACAATACATGGAAGTAACTGTACATAGGTTAAGAATTTGACAGGGGCCAGTTTGGAATTGCAGCTCCTATGGTGTTTCTTTAGGGCAGTTTTGAAAGTGGGTAGGGTTTTACTCTCCTTTACTCCTTTTGGTAGGGCATTCCACATTTTTGTTGCAGAGCATGAGAACAAGTTCATTAGTGTGGTTGCCCGAACAGGGCAACCAGACTATAGTACTCTGTAAACTTTATTCTTTATTCTAGATAAACTTTATTTTGTTGCACTAGTCCTCCCACAGTTTTTTCCCCCCAATTTCGTGCCATATGTCAAAATCACCGGCTTCATCGGGACTCCAGGGCTTGTACTTCGCTAAGAGATAGGTTGAATAGTTTAATTGATTTTGATTTATTAGTGCATTAAATTTCCCCATCCACTTTAATGGGAAAATGAAAAAACTCAAATTCAAGTATATTTTTCTCGGAAACCGTAAGGGCTAGAGTTACAAGACTTGGAGGGGAGGTTCATAATTTAGTGTGAAATTATTAAAAAAATAATTATATCATTCGGCCACATGGACACAGACGGCAGTAACAAACGAGGAACCTCATCTCGGAGCTATACAGCGGAGGGAGAGGTTCCGTCGGAGCTACTCTGGACCCATGCGATAAACATCTCCAAGCGGAATTTCGATAGTCCATACTGTTCGTCCGTAATTGGCTTCCAAATTTAGTGGGAGGGGCCTGTTTTACAAAAAAGGCCAAAAATCACAAACGAAACCTCCGGTCAATCCCAAATTTGAATCACATGTCAAGGGTGGTTTACTCAACGAATCCCCAAAAGCATTTCCACTTTGATCCATAGAGGGCGCCACAAATGCACAAAATGATGTAACCGTTTCATGCAAAAACATGATTTTTGGGGGGATCAGTTCTCTCAAAAAGAAAAGCAAGTGATCTCAGGAGTGACATGACGATGTCATTGGCCCGCTACATTTGTGGGAGGGGCCTGTTTCTTTAGTGGGAGGGGCCTATTTCCTCAAATCAAAATGGCACGTGTCACGAACGCGGGATCCGATCGGCTCCAAAATCGAAACGCACATCGCGCGGCCTCCGACGGTATTCCTCCAGGCACATTCCTCGAGTCCCGGCGGCCGCGACCAGCGTCGGCGTAACCACACTTTGCAATTTTCCAGAATTGCGACGCGTCTAGTTCCCTTTGTTGTTGATTGTGTTTGGCCAGCGAATTCGGAGGCATCTTCTGAGGTGTTTAATGACTGGATTCTCTTCAGTTGTTCTCCAGGTTTCTGCTCCATACACAGTAGAACAGGCCTCAACATGGAATTAAAGATCCTGATCTTGGTGTTAAACTTTTACTGTACTTCTCCCAATTTCTTTTTTTAGGGGCACAAGCCACATGTATGTAATGTATACATGTGAAATTCCCTGTTGGTGACTTTCTTAATAAGTCATCATATCCGTACGTACTTATGGAATGGCTTGGATAAAAATAAGACGTATGGATCCATAGTCTTAGTTTCAAAATAATGTTCAGTGTATGGAAGATGCAAAGATAAGATGATTTTGAAGATCTCCAGAAACACCTCCGGAGGGGGTCAGAGATGCATTTGTCAACATTTATACCTACGTTAGCAGTGACTCATTATTTTCCATCCAATTATCATAACATATACTCCATTGAGCGGATATTATCTGCTCAATGGAGTCCTGTCCTACAGATGGATGGATGGATGGATGGATGGATGGGCAACCAAATTATTTTGGTGGCATCAATCCAATGCAAAAGAAGCAATACAGTGAACAGTAATATAGAGATTAATATAGATAATAAATACATTTCTAGCTGTTGTATTTTTACTTTTTGTATTGCCTTATGGTTTTTGCATTGTTTCTACCTCCAACTCTCCCTGTTGTGACCCCCGCTGTCCCTATCTTGTGTTATTTTCCTCCACAATTGGTGTTTTACATGTCTAATCCCCTCCACTTCCCTGTCAAGCGGTCAATTTATTCTCTCATTGTCAATAAATTCTTCTTAACCCTATACACTTCGTTGACTGGAGTCCCCTGTACTGGGCTGGGCCCCCTCCTTTCCCCCCCTCTACACCAAATCACTTTGCTCTATAAGCTCACAACGTGTCACATGTCTCATTAATTATAATAGACTTGAACTGTACACAAATTGGACTATAACACAATTTTTCTTTATGACTGCCTTATAAAACAAAATGTATATAAAAAGGCTTAGGTGAGAGCCTGATGGCAGGTTCCTTATTTGGTCATCAGGAAGATCATGACGCATTTGGTCTTCCTCAGGATGTGTGTGAGAGTGTCAGCATTTAGTAGTGTATAAGCAACAAGTGTTTGCGTGTGTATGTTAGTAAGCGTCCCATCTCAACTTGACACCTGTGCTGTACCTCGAAGCCATGAAGACTCTCTGTATCCTGTCTCTGACATTCATGATGGTCTACACAATTTCATGGCTGAATGAAATTGAATATGAAGTAAAACAAATCCGAAGGAACGAAGCTAATGTTCATGTAAGCTATGTTCAGTGTTGCAGAATCTTCGGTGTCCTTTTTTTAATCGTTATGATTTATCCAAATGGGCAAATGTGTCATTTCTAAAAGCTTTTTTCAATCTCTGATTTCTAAACAGGCACTGTACATCTACGACTACATGTCGGAGGAAGAAGCAACCCCTCGGTTGTGCACGGTATGTCATAAACTTTACCACAATGTAACTGTTCTTAACATAGTTTGGTATTGTTGTTAGTAATCTACTCTACGTAATCTATGTTTCTAGATGTTTTAATTAAACATCCAGTGTCATCACAGCAGCATCATGTTGCATCGTGTGCACTTGTGAGATGGAGCTTCACTCCTGACTCCTGTCTATTCAACCCTGACAGACACTAAAATGTTGGCTATTACGGTATATAAATTATTCTGTAACTTGTGATGTCTTCTTCCCAGGATAAATTCTTCTGTTTGGCTGAGTTGAGTCTGACTACATTTCCGCCAAATTCCTCTCTGAGAAAGAGCTATGAGGTGATAAAACTTCACTCACTTCTGAGGAACTTCAACAAATGGGTAAGCAAGATTCTCTATGTTATCACAAATCCAATGTCTTATCTACTACAGTAAGCTCACCAACTTTCAAACATGGTTTTAATATGCCTGATAGAGTTGATCTTGTTGATTATAATTTGTCTAGTGTCATAAACTGCTTTAAATGTCAAATTAATAACTGGTGTCATATTGGCCTAATCCAGTCATGTTAAATATGCTTCTATTCTCCTACTCTCCTTCTCTCTATGCAAGGTCAAGCTGGCTACAGGCTTTCTGTGGCTATCTGTCGGCTTTTCGAGTTATGTCAATAATTATATTTAAGGAAGAAATGTTCTGAGAACACTTCATCTCTGTCCCTCCAATACGATAACCATTCTTTCAGTGCCACTGAGTGACCACTGACCAGTGACCGGGGTCAAAGTGTTGACCCAGACACTTTGTGTCTGGGTCACAAAGTGTATCACTCTCCACCAATGGCAGGATTACACCTCCGACCGCTGGATGCTCGATGTGTCTTCCATGATGTCATATGTTTATGTTACCTAGCTGATAACGGGCCCTGTAAAAGCCCAGTTTTTGGTACTATCATTGTGAGAGACCCGACCGATGATGCGTTGACACCTGTGATACTGTAACCTTCCCTACTCTCTCATGTCTGACTAAATATAATATAATCATTTTACCCAATGGCTGCCTGTCCCTGTCTGCTTTCCTTGTCGCCTTTCTGAAAAGTTACCGGTACTATATAGGGGTGATGAGGAAAAACAGATCCATCAATGCCTTTGTGCAAACCAGAAAAATACATACTGTAACAATGTGCACATGTTGCTCTGGAGCATGCTTCAGAACATCCTACAAAACAAAGGCATGCTTTTCTTTTGATTAGGGAGGGTCACATGTTAACGTTATTTTCATATGCAATTATTTTGTTTTTGATGCAGGTTACCAAGTGTAAATGTGAGCGGAATCATCATTCCAAAACACCACAGCGACTCCAAAATATACACAGACTTCTGCAAGAGATCGAGCATTGTACCAGGACAACTGACAGAAAGAAGTGTCAACACACACACGATTCGAAGCCGGTGCAACACAAGTGTCTGCCCACCTTTTCCCTTCGTTTATCCCCCTCTCTAACTGCCCCTTATTTACATTAAGTAAATATGAGCCACCTGTTTTATGTAACAGTAACAGGCCTAAATATTGATATGCTATTTTTGTTCTGATTGGGCGTTTAAGGTGCCTTTCTCTTCCTTTTTTGCCGTGGTGCATGGGTCTGGTCTGTTTACTGCGGACATGCGTGCTGTAGGCTTGCTTATTGGCTTGGCTCACATTAGTGGGTAGCTCGCGTTTTGTGATTTATGAAATAAGCAGTCACATCCATTACTCCCTTTAGAGATGGCAGCTTCAGGTCTTTCAAATGCTGTATGTGTCTGTGACGAGAGCTTAATAACGGTGCTGCTTTGAATTCTATATTGTCCTCTTATAATTAGCTCCAGACCAGTGTCCTAGTAGCTTGGTTTACTTGCAAACTGATGTTTCAAGTGGTCAAAGTGATGCGCGTAATTTAATGGGCATCTCTAATCAGATTTTGAATTGCCCCTTTTCGTTTCTAGCTTAGTCTCATGGTGAATACAGCTATGTTTGTGAGTTTGCAGCATGATATTATGTAAACCAAGCGTCTGGGTTTATTAGTTACTTTTATTAAGTGATTTTTTGATAATAATATAATTTGTTGAGTTTTATGGTGCTACAATAAAGAATTCGAACAGTGGTATTTCGATCCTCTCTTCTCTTTTTACAATTTACTTTTTATTTATTTAGATAGTGATAGTCATTAGTATCATTTGGTTTACATTATTATTATTATTATTATTATTTGTTATCTTTTATTATCAAACCAACCTGTTCACTTGATGAACCATCTGAATGGGATTTCTGCTGATGGCAGGTGATGTTGCCAAACAGCGAGCACTGGAATCACAGACGTATGTACAGTAGGTCACCAATTTTGGTATAACAAGCAACCAGTAATCCTTGGTATTGAACTCAAAAGAGTGTACAAATGTAACCAAAGGAGCCGTATTAGGGAACATTATAATGACAATCGCAATACACAGAGGGAGGTTACTCAGTAAAATCCTGGTTGTTATTCCTGTGAGGCAAACAAACAAAAGACAATTTATTGGACTTTTCTATAATTGCGATGCAGTGCATGCCTGTGAAAAAAGGATGAAAACATTATATTCCTGTAGTTAAATAAAATTGCTGTAATGTGATGCATTTGACTTTGTTATGGTCCAAAGGTATATGAAAGGAGAACTAAAATGAACCACTACTTATCATATTGTATTCCAGAACAGGGCATATCTTGTGATATTTGAAGCAGGCTTGCGAAGACTGTGGCCAATCTAAGATCCTGAACTTGGTGTTAGACTTTTACTGTACTTCTCCCAATTTCTTTTTTTCCCCTAGGGGCACAAGCCACATGTATTACATTACATGTGAATTTCCCTGTTGGTGACATAATTATTAAGTCCACCGTATAGGGTCTCCAACAGCTATCAACAAGTTGGTTTTGTCCCACCCTCTAGTTCTTGATGTAACATCTGGAAATCGAATTTGGCATTTGGCACACAGTCAAGTGGCCAGAATGAGGTGTTTCTAAATCTATATTCATTTTGTGAGATAATAATACAAATGTGAAGGCTATCAAGTATAATCCAGGATCTGCAATAAGACGTATGGATCCATAGTCTCAGTTTCTGAAACATTTTCTGTGTGTGGAAGATGCAAAGATAAGATGGTTTTGAAGATCTCTAAAACCACCTCCGGAGGGGGTCAGAGATGCATTTGACATTTATACCTACGTTAGCAGTGACTCATTATTTTCCATCCAATTATCATACTCCATTGAGCAGATATTATCTGCTCAATGGAGTCCTTGATGGATGGATGGATGGGCAACCAAATTATTTTGGTGGCATCGATCCAATGCTAAAGAAGCAATACAGTGAACAATAATATAGAGATTAATATAGATAATAAATACATTTCTATTTTTTGTATTGCCTCATGGTTTTTGCATTGTGTTTACCTCCCACTCTCCCTGTTATGTGACCCCCGCTGTCCCTTCATTTGATTTACTGTACGGTATCTATCTTGTGTTCTTTTCCTCCACAAGTGGTGTTTTACATGTCTAATCCCCTCCACTTCCCTGTCAAGCGGTCAATTTATTCTCTCCTTGTAAATAAGTTGTTCTTAACCCTATACACTTCATTGACTGGGGGACTCCAGTCAACAGGGGTCTGTACTGGGCCCCCTCCTTTTCCCCCTCTACACCAAATCACTTTGCTCTACAAGCTCACAACGTGTCACGTGAGTTAATTATAATAGACTTGAACTGTACACAAATTGGACTATAACACAATTTTTCTTTATGACTTCCTTATAAAACAAAATGTATATAAAAAGGCTTAGGTGAGCATGAGCCTGATGGCAGGTTCCTTATTTGGTCATCAGGAAGATCATGACGTGAAATTCTTTGGTTCTTCCTCAGGATGTGTAGTGGGGTGAGAGTGTCAGCATTTAGTAGTGTATATAAGCAAGCAAGTATTTGAGTGTGTATGTTAGTAAGCGTTCCATCTCAACTTGACACCTGTGCTGTAAGCCATGAAGACTCTCTGTGTCCTCTCTCTGACATTCATGATGGTCTACGCAGCACCTGCAACACATCATCTAGGAGACCAAAAGGAGCTAAAAGGACCTAAAGGAGCTCTGAAGAGTCTGAAGAGAGAAATCGAACAACGTGTAAAGGCCATAGAAGAAAATCACACGGTAAGCTACATTCAGTGTTGCAAGATCGTCTGCATAATGTATTCTTAAAAAACATTATGATTAATCCAAATTAGAAAATGTGTCCAAAATCCAAAAGAACGATTTAAGCTATGTTCAGTGTTGCAGAATCTTCAGTGTCCTTTTTTTAATCGTTATGTTTTATCCAAATGGGCAAATGTGTAATTTCTAAAAGCTTTTTTCAATCTCTGATTTCTAAACAGGCACTGTTGAATCTGTCCATCTACGACTACGTGTCGGAGGAAAAAGCAGCCCCTCGATGCATGGTATGTTATAAACTTTACCACAATGTATAACCAGCTGTTCTTAACATACCGTAGTTTGGTATTGCTGTTAGTAATCTAGTGTTTCTAGATGTTTTAATTAAACATCCAGTGTTATTGTCACAGCAGCATCATGTTGCATCGTGTGCACTTGTAAGATGGAGCTTCACTCCTGACTCCTGTCTATTTCAACCCTGACAGACACTAAAATGTTGGCTATTGTAACTTATTCTGTAACATGTTCTGTCTTCTTCTCAGGATAAATTCTTCTGTTTGGCTGAGAGGAGTCTGACTACATTTCCGCCGAATTCATCTCTGAATAAGAGCGATGAGGTGACAAAACTTAAAGAACTTCTGAAGAACTTCAACAAAGAGGTAAGCAAGATTCTCTATGTTATCACAAATCCAATGTCTTATCTACAGTAAGCTCACCAACTTTAAAACAAATGTTTTAATATGCCTTTGTGCAAACCAGAAAAATATGTATATAACAATGTGCACATGTTGCTATGGAGCATGCTTCAGAACATGCTACAAAACGAAAGCATGCTTTTGTTTTGATTAACTGTGGGGAGGGTCCCATGTTCATGTTATTGTCATATGCAATTATTTTGTTTTTGATGCAGGTTACCAAGTGTAAGTGTGACGGGAAACATCATTCCAAAACAGAACATCGACTGGGCAAACTTCTGCAAGAGATCATGCACTGTACCAGGAAAACTGCCATAAAGAAGTGTCCACACTAAACCGTTATTAAGACATGGCTCTGCAGGAGGATAGCCGTCTGTAAGGGCTGGTCTGTGACCACTGGACCCTAACCCTAACTGTATCGGCACTTACATTCAGTGTTGACACTGAACAACTATTTATTGTAAAATGAAATATTTATTTATTTATTTATTTATATCCTAATGTATGTTCCTATTTATGCAACAATAAATGATTACTTGACATATTTAAAGTGTGTTGTTTGAATGTTGTATACCACAGCAACATGGCCCCACTTGTGATGAAATATTCAAACTAGAATGGTGCACTCAGATCTCCACCAGGAGAATCAGTCAAGAATCAAGAGGGTTTATTTGTAACTCAAAAGTAGTGAAATCATGTGGTATGTTCCACGAGACTGTGCTAATACAACAATACATTATACAACTAGATAATAATTGACATAATACTGGATTGTAATGAATAATACAAAAGTAGAAATAATGAAAAATAAAATAGGACCCCCAAAAAAAAAAATTAAAAGGAAGAAAAGGTTAAAAGTACAGGTAAGATACCAACATAGCCCACTTTAAAAAAAACTCTTAGCAGTAATGGGGAAAGGGCAGGATTAGAATGGAGGATAATAGAACAGTGAGGTAAGGTCAAGGTCAAGGTCAAGTTTATTTGTCCCAAGATGGACAATTTGTACTATATTAAGTACTAGAGGGTCGGGGCGCTGCGCGCCCCTCCCCCCTAGCCGCTGCGCGGTGCTTTGTGTTTGTTGGTCTCTATAATATATAAAGCCATAATAGGAGATGTTCCCAATGGAGCTATGCCCAAATATGGAGTGTGTTGTCTGACCTCACTTGGGTCTCGTTGGGCGGTGGTCGGCGATGACGCTAAGGAACAACATGGCCGACTGTAATGTTGTGAGTTTGTGTTTGCCGCAATTAATTATGCTGCGAGGGGGCAGATGTGTGCTGAGCAGTATGAAGTGGCCTACAGACTGCGCGTAGTAATTCTGCACGTTGTGGCGTGTCTTGTTAGTGACATTGATATGTTGTTTTTGTGTTTAGTCCCACACAGTGGCAGGTTTTTTTGGGGGGTTTTGGGTTTAGAAATGTATATATAGATAGATAGATAGATATAGATAGATAGATAGATAGATAGATAAGACACAGCCACAGGGTCAAAAAGCTCTTTCCAAGCCTTGAGCTTCGGGCTGTAAGACACCTCAAACGCTTGCCAGTCCACATTGTCATAAACAGTCCGTTACTGGGGTGCTGTTTTGTCTTTCCTAATCCTCTATTGGAATTTTTTTTGGAATTTCTATTGGAAGTGGTGATACTGCATACAGTACATGCTGTACAATGCTATTTAGACCATTGATGTAGTTTGATTAGCTAAAACAGACAGAGGCAATCAAAATAACCTGCCTGCACAGATCAAATCATACGACAGCACACGCCACCAAAGAGTTCAGCACCAGGGACAGCAATCATCAATCAGTCCTAACATAAAATAAAGGTCAAAACATTTTCTTTTGGCTTTTCTGCCTTTATTGATGGTATAACAGAGAATGACAGGAGACAGGGAGTGAGGCCAGCAGGTGCCCCAAAATAAGGGTCAATTTGATGGGCCTTCCAGGTGTCCCGGGGCAGCGGCCCTCATATTTGTTATGTATTTTTTCCTGCTAATTTTGTGTCATTAGGACTCATGAAAGGAACGTTTTGAAGGTTCGAGATTTCCTTGTGTCTGTGTCTAGTGTTTTTGTTGGCCACTGTGTGTGCACACGCGTGTGTCTGTCTTGTAAAACTGCTGTCAAATGACACTCATCACAAGTACAGCCCATGCGTAGGACGGATTTATTGTGGCCCATTGCCTAATCGCACTCTGTAAGCATGATCCGAGTCCCATAGCCAGGACAGACTGATGTAATGCAGTCACTATAAAAAATAAATTAAAAAAATTGTCATTGACGGATTGGCAAATAATTCGGGTAGTGTTCCTGTGTCTTACTGGCAGCGTGCACAAAAGGCTGGATGCTAACTGTAGTTTGTGATTTTAGCCACAAACACACAGACGGGCGAAAACATAATCCCCATCCCCAGCCGTCGGCATGGCATAGATAATGAATCCATAAAATAAAACCAACACAACTTCATCACATGAACTTTAATTCAGACAAACCTTTGAAATCATTCAACTACATTTGCTGCAGGCAGATATGGATTTAATAGTGCATAAAATGGCACAGAGGATGTGAGATAATAAAACATATAAAATCATTTGATAAATTAAGAACACAGAGAAAAGTTGATGTTGTAAACATGTAACATTGTATAATACAATATAAAGTAACTTTACTTTCACTACAATACACGAAAAAAAATGAAATTAGCTCCCTGTATTTAACTCACTTTAGTGCATTATATGAAGCTATATGTGGATTTTACAGTATATTTTGGGAAGGGTTCATACATATGTAACAAATGTGAAAATTAAATTAAATAAAAGGACTTGTTTAATGTAGGAGGCCAATGGCACTACAGTAGAAGCTGAATAGCATGCATGCCCTACTCTTTTGACCTAACAGAAGCATAATGCACGCTTTTGATATTTCATACATGAAATTGTCAACATTGCAATAATTGACTTGCAGTCCTCTAGCATACAGGAATATTCCCCTGAACAACTATTTCACCCCTTCAAGTCTTTCTGCTCCATTCTTACATTGTGGAGCTGGTGCAGGTGCTCAATCTGGGCAGAGGAAATGTATAAGACCACAGCTCTCACAATAAACCCAAACCTCTGCTTAAACCCGAGAAATTGAAAACAGAAGCAAGAATGCTGTCATTAAGATGAATTCTAGTTTAAGGAGGTGTTGATGCTCTCAGATATTGGCTTCACAGTCAAAAATCCTAAGTTATCTCTATGTGGCTTTTCCCATTAATGTTTACGGTAGCCTACTTATTAAAGACCAGTTGAAATGAAAAATATGTTTTTCACACTTTTAGAGCATATTCTTGGCCATAATGACAATAGATCTAAAATTCCTTACTCCGTTGAATGATATCAAAGATGGCGGACACAGTGTTTACAAGCCGATGCAGATAAGCAAACATTTATGTTGCTGCCTTCAACACCGCTTGGAGTTGCAGAAACATTAATTTGATCCAACACTGCCTCGTTGCAGTGCACAACGAAAGTTGCGGGGTTTAAATCCCATAGCCTGAGAGGACGGGACGGTAGACTGACTGATTCAGTCAGTGAACGACCCGCCCCCACTGCCCCATCGCTATGATTGGCTGAGAAGCACTCCAGCCGCTGTTTCACTAGGAAATACAACACGTTAAGGTAGCGAAAAGCCATTTCAGCTGGTCTTTAAGAATAGCCCATAAGCAGAGTTCCCACCTGAATATGTTCCAAGGTAACGATAAACATGTCAGCCATCCCCAAACAAGCATTACATTGTAATACAAAATAACAGGTCCCATTGACCACAAAGTTTAAAATCCTACAGTGGCCGCTCCCTGACCAGCCTCTCATTCACAACGAACCCTTACTGGCTATACAGTGTATTCAGATACATATTTTAATAAGGTAACATTATGGGTTGCAGACACCAGGATTCACTGCAGAAGAGATTCGATCACAGCTTCTGGCTTCACAGATCTTTTCCTGTTTGGAGATCGGTGCATCATGATAAGTGTTAGCATGCATTCAAACAAACTCATTTCTTAGAATAGCAGTATATATAGCGATAACGTCTACAGTATGTATCTACTGTCACTTCATACCAAAACACAATACACAAATATACATTACTGTATATTAACATATTAGTGGAGAAGAGCAGCCGAATCATTTAAACATACAATAACAGCATTTTGCATACCGTAAGTGGTAACAAGTGATGAATTTTAGAGGTAGTCTAATGTTGACTAGTAAATAAACATGTCTGTCTAGAATGAAAGGCACATGTGCAGACAGTGAAATCAGAAGTATTTCAGGGTACAGAGTTAACTACATTAATTATGGATATTGGATTATGAGAGGGGGAGACAGAGAGAGAGAGAGAGCAAGAGAGCGAGAGAGAGAGAAAGAGAGAGAGAGAGAGAGAGAGAGAGAGAGAGAGAGAGAGAGAGAGAGAGAGAGAGAGAGAGAGAGAGAGAGAGAGAGAGAGAGATATGTCTTTGGTTGATAACTTTTGCTGTATAACGGTTCAACAGCAAATTACCTTCGGCCAGTCTTGGGCCGGCCACTCTTGCTGCTTTTAGAGGTCCGGGGTCTCTCTACTTTCATCAGAGACTGCCGCATGCTCTCCTCTGTGTACGCCAGGTACACATGGGACAGGTCCACCTCGAATGGCTACAGAAAGAGGAAAAGATGAAGATGAAGACGAAGGGTTATATGACAGCCAATTACCAATCACCAGAAGCTTATGACCCTCTTGGGGCAATAATTCCTCATATCCAGGTCAAATAACGGTTGGGTATGTGATGGAACATGTCTTTAGAAGAAATTTTGGATGTCACACAAGCCTAGAAGTAAGAAAGAGATGTTTTGTTCATCAGACCAAAACGAACAGGAACAATAGAGTAGAACTTTATTATTCCTGCAGGGGAATTTCAGTTTCAGCTTAACCCAGCTAATGGCTGTTCTGATGGTTGGGTGAGAGCTCAGGGGGTGGGCATTATAGGGGTTAAGTGTCTTGCTGTAGGACATTTTGAAGCGTATATGGGACGGGCTGGGGGGGAAGCAGTGACCTTCTGATTACCAGACGGCCTCTGTACCCACTAAGCTACGGCCGCCCCAAACATAATACCAAACAACAAAAAATGGCAGGCAAAGGACTCACATCTTTCTCCTTCTTGTCTGGTACTGGGGTCTGTTTTCTCATATTGTTGCCAGTGTATGCTACACATTTCTGAAAGAAGAATCACCAACATTTAAACACTTTTAGTTTAGATTTCAGAGTTTATTACAACATGCTGTCATTTGTGATTTTTGTGTTATTTCAATATGCTGTCATGTGTAATTTCAATATGTGTATTGTGGATGTAAGAGAACTCACCAGTTGCCATTCTCCAATATCTTCATTCCAGTGCACATAATTCTCTATCATCTCCTGTAGAGGGAAATATGGAAAATATTGCTATGATCTTACAAATGCAAACCTTGGAAATTAGCATACAAAACAAAAATCCGAGCACAAGCTAGAGTCTATAACTTTCCATTGGTTTTTAACACATCGGGTGCCAGCATTTTTTCATAACAACTTACCGTGGGTGCCAGCATTCTCCCCATTGACTGAGCTTTGCTGTTTAAAGTTTCCGCGTGCGTTACAAGCAAATCCACGCAAAAAAAAGCATCGATTCATGTTGTCCCATGAGCCTGGCTACAGCCAGGAACCATAACATTACCCTGGCGAGTTACAACGGGGGGGGATCGCGCATCGCGCATGACCGGTTTTCCCCACAGGAAACAGATTCGGAGATATAGGCGTTTCAAAGTAGGAAATAGACAGGAAGTGGATGGGGGGAAAAAAATTGTTTCCGGTGAGCGATCTGGCACTTCCTTCGCAGGATTACAATGGGTGCTTCCAGAGCTGCTCTAGCCCCGCCCGCACGGAGAAAAACGAAAAAAACAAAAAGACTAAACTCACGGTTCAGACCGTGTTCGGCACCGAAGCTTCGGAACCGCCACTATGTAAACACACGGTTCAGACCGTGTTTGGCACCCGATGTGTTAAAGGAGTGTTGTGCCAATGCCAATCACATTGAATTGTTCAACTATCTTAAATAATTGTTCATTTCTGAACATTGCATCAACTGTAAAGAAGAGGGCTAAGAGAGATTCCTGAAGCATTTTGTTCAACCAGGGATATTTACCTGCAAACCAGTAACATTTTATAACCTATATTTAAAAAATATGAACCAATGCATATCAGTTTTCCAACAAAATGGATAAAATGCTAAATGGATATGATGCATTCAGAAATTGTTTGAAAATATGTTACTCATTTCCAGCTGTCTGTTAAATTAATCTAATTATCACAAAATGTGTAGATAAATCCGGCCTGATCTGAAAGTCTTCTGCTAAGGAACTCCCCCTCCTATCAACACCACTGTAACTATAACTAATAATAATACTCTTTTATGTGGTTTCAGCAGTTTGTGGTATTGCCACAACATCGTGTTGATTTTAACACAACATGTTGTCTCACTATCATTTAATGGAGCGAAATAACTCCAAACAACGCTTAACTTTCTCTCTGCCGTACATGCGCTCACGCCGTCTTGTTGTATGACTGATGGCATTTGACATACGGTATTTCTTGTTGGGTCGGTGTGTGTTTGAGGAACATAAATGTTTCTACTTTTTCACCTGTATTGTATCAGACCGATTGTCAGCCGTCTGTTACAATAGTGAAAGTTTCCCAATTGATTCAAAAGGAAATTAGATATATATCTGAGAAAACTATGATCAAAGGAGAAGCAGTTTATTTATTTTAGTTGCAAGTTTCACATCCTATACGAAACGTACAAACCAAAATCCCCCTCTGATGATTTTAACAAATTGTACCCTTGTTCTGCCAGCTGCTGGCAGGTATATAGTTTGTATGTCATT
The DNA here is from genome assembly GCF_963454915.1 of Gymnoscopelus microlampas. Taxonomy (NCBI): domain Eukaryota; kingdom Metazoa; phylum Chordata; class Actinopteri; order Myctophiformes; family Myctophidae; genus Gymnoscopelus; species Gymnoscopelus microlampas. Next base: position 9,894,644 of record NC_139955.1, read on the forward strand.
AATATAAAAACATCACCATTTTAGAGCAACACAGTGCTGAGGGAGAGGTCGCCTCAAATTGTTGATGATGATCCTGTTCAGTGAACAAACCTGGCATCACAGTTCTTCTGTTCACTTACAAAAAATCATCTTGTTCACAGTCAGACACTGAGGGAAGAGGGCCCGCCCTCCTGAAAGAGCTCAACGGGCCCATTGGCTAATCATGGCTAGTATTTCAGTCCAGTCCAAAGAGGAAAGAGAACCGTTTCTTAAGCCAATCAAAATTTAGCAACAGTCTGAGTGCTCACCTGACTGAAAACTGAATGTATCTTTTCAGGAAGTTATTTGGTTAGTTTTGTTCATCCAAAAGAACAAGTAGTAGAAATTGCTTGCGACAAACACAACACTAGTTTGTTCTATGTTGCAAAGTTGACGTTGGCCAACTGACGGCACTCTGGCTTGTTTTTTTCTCTGCATTTCGCCTCAAGATCTTTAAAATATGAAAAAAATCAATGCTTACAAGAGCCCCTCTCGGCTGTCATGAAGCATTTTGTTCAAGATGCTGTGTTGTTTCAGGGTTTGGTAATCAGTACTGTGCCTACGGTATCTTTTATTAAACCTTGTATGGACATTATTATTTTACGGGTTTTGTGCTGTTGAAGGGATGTCGTTCGATTTTGAGCCATGGTGTGTGTGTGTGTGTGTGTGTGTGTGTGTGTGTGTGTGTGTGTGTGTGTGTGTGTGTGTGTGTGTGTGTGTGTGTGTGTTGCTGTAGCAGCGGAACTCCTCTCCTCACCTAAGGAGTTGTTTACAATTATTATCTTCTGCTTCATATAGTATATGCTGTACGAAATACAAACACACACAAAAAAACACCTCTCCCACACACACACACACACACACACACACCTGGTATTCTTGGGGGATGAAGTTGTCTATGATGAGCATCTGGAGCCGCAGTTCTCTGCTCAGCTGTCGAATGTTCTCCAGGAGTCCCTCGATCTCCCGGTGATTCTCCTGCTGTAGATCAGCCATCTGACACAAACAACGAAACCAAACCATTGAGTGAGAGAGAGAGACACAGGTCTTAAAGCACTGTGGACAGGGTTGGAAAAGAATCCCACCACCAACTCCAAGGATTAAACTTAACGTTTAAACACTTTTTTTTGCAGATGGTGTAATTCTCGAAACAATAACAACACTTTCAAGAACTCTACACACACTTTGTGAACTTTCAGTTTCGTAGCTGTTGCCATGGGAAATAAGTAACATCAACTAACAGCAGATGATTAGCCAATGAAAATGTTCATGACAGTTTGTATTCTTATTTTAAATAAGCTAGTGGTGTAAACCACTGGCTGGAAGTTTAAAGTGATTTAAAGTGGTTCTAGAGACAACAGACCATCATTTCACATTTGTGTTACGTACCTCTGGTTAATAAAAAAAAACAGAAACTGCACTCCAGCTCTGCATGGGTACAACTGTATTATGTGACCAGCCTTTGAGCCTCAGCGTTCTTGGTCATACCTCTGATTTAGCGGCCATCAGCATGGTCCAGACCTTCTTCAGCTTCTTGGTTTTTCCCTGTGCTTCTTCCTGAAGGCTGGTGTATTTCTCCTCAATGTCCAGACGCTCTTGCTGTAATGAAGACGACGCAGAATTACTTCTATCCATCTTAACCACTTAAACCCCTAAATATGTATTTGACCAGGATCCCCCAGTGCTTTATACTAGTTCTGCCCCCCCCCCCCCCCCCCCCATGTTCAGCAAAGAATAGATAATGAAGTTATCGTATTTGGGGAAACGGCTGTATCTTGATTTCCTTTTTTCCCCAGCATTTTTGACGAGACATGCTATATTCAATGGCCTATAACAAGCAAGCGGGAGGGGGGGATGCACAGTGAAAGCCTCCGTGATCGGGGGATCGATCCTACTGGAGATAAATATTCTGTGACTAGTTGAAAAGGTAAGGGAAACGAAAAATCGCTGGCAGTAGCTGATTTATTTATTTATTTATTTACTCTGGCAGTGAATGAGTTAATAGACCACAGTGTAGATAGACAGGAAACATGAAGACAGAGACATGCACCTTCCTGTCAGGCCTCAGAGCCTACGTGCGCACCAGTTTTTGTCTTTCAAGTGGTACGTTTTGTTTTCAGCAGGTTAGCAGTGGACGGCTTGATTTTGTTGTGGTGTGTAACCATAATGGGTAAAACTGGATATTAAGTTTGGGTCTATAATGCATGATAATCACATGATAATGCGCTTATAAGGCATTATAACACTCGTTCTAAATCATGTAGAACAACTTATAACAGAGTTCATGACAGTACTGGTCATAAAAATGCATCATAAGCTCAGTGGAACGGCACATAACTACAATAACTTAGTCAGTTATAAAGTGTCCTCTTTGTTATAAGTTGTTATACATAATTATAAACATATATATAACGAGAGTTATGAAGCCTTATACTGTAAGTGCATTATAATGCATTATAAATGCAATTGTAGGCATTATAGGCATTATAGACAAGACATTTAAGTAAAGTGTTACCTGGTAGTGCTGTCCCGCTGAGCTTATAATGCATTAGGACCAGCACTTATTAATACTTCATACACCTCGTTATAAGTTGTTATGCATGATTATATGATGACTCAGTCAGTGCTAGTACATATATACAGCTATAAAGTGACATAGTAACAAGCTTCTCTTTAAACACCACATACGTGGAACTTCGGAAGAGGAAACCATTGTGGCTGCTTTAGGAAGTGGTGTGTTTTGCCTCTTATGCTTCCAATCAAATGATGATGATTCATTTGGACTTAACATTTTAAACATGTTGCACAAAAACATACTATTTTCATCCACTTTCAATCTGGCATACCTATTTTGGGCATGTTTATACTGCCTACATTTTCAACATTATGTGGCATATACCGTAACTATGTGGACATATATAAGCTATATATGAGATATATATTTCCTATATATCCACATATATGCACATATATGAACCTGAATATGGCATATATGCAACCTATATTCTGCATATACTTGCCATATACTGGCATATATGTTCATATATTTAAAATAACACCATAGCACCACCATTAGCCTTTTCATGTCACGGGGGTGCGCGCCCCCACAGTTTGGGAATCCCTGGTCAAGGATTCTCCAAAATCAGGATTTGCATCGGACCGAAAAATCTGGCATCAGACTTTTGTATAGCCCACCCACACAGGGTAGACCCCTCCCCAATACATCACATGGCCTCTACATCCCCATCCAATCATGTTGGACTAAAATGTCTGCCTCCACCACCCTTGCTTCAATTCTAATCAGCAGTTAAGTTACAAAACGCAACGTAGCCGAGGGAAACGTGTGCACACCTAGAAGCAGCGAGGGCAAACATAACTCAATAATAATTCAGCCTCTCACCTCTTTCTCCTCCAGTTCGATGCGGAGCTGCTCGGCCCGCCTGCGGCGCTCCTCCAGCTCACTGTTGGACTCCTGCAGGAGCTTCTCCTGCTCCTCGGCCTTGGCCAGGAGGTCCACACCTCCCACGATCACCTTCTTCTCCAGAGCCGACAGCTTCTCCAACAGGAGGTGGTGCTCCTGTCTGAGAGAGACACAGACAGACAGTCAGTCAGTCAGACAGACAGACAGACAGACAGAGAGACAGACAGAGATTGGGGTTGCACAGAGTCACATTAAATGATTCCTTGAGTAATGTGACCATGGTTTGTAGTGATTTGAACATGATTTGTTGTGATTTGAAGTAATTTGAACATGAGAGTGATTTGAAGATGAGTTGTAGTGACTTGAACATGATTTGTAGTGATTTGTAGTCGTGACATGAGGGCAGTGGTGGAAAAAGTACAAGTAAAAGTCCGGAATTCAATATGTACTTGAGTAAAAGTACAAAAGTATTGGTATCAAAATGTAAAGATTCCCAAGTTTACACATGTATAAAATGTAAATAAAAATCTTCTGAAAATAGCAGATCTACAAGTTCACAATGCGTCGCATCGCGACGCATTGTGAGCTTGTAGATCGGCTATTTTCAAATGGACAAAATTTATTTAGGGCGGTAAATGTATGTTTTGTAATAGTAATCAAAATCTACAAAGTAACTAGTAACTAAAATTTTCAAATAATTGTAGTGCAGTAAAAGTATTTTACTCTGAGATGTAGTGGAGCAGAAGTAAAAGTACTGAAAATTGGAAATACTCCAGTAAAGTAAAAATACCTCAACATTTTACTTAAGTACAGCACTTGAGTAAATGTACTTAAGTTACTTTACACCACTGCACGAGAGTGATTTGAACATGATTTGTAGTGATGTGAACATGATTTGTAGTGATGTGAACATGATTTGTGGTGATGTGAACATGATTTGTAGTGATGTGAACATGATTTGTAGTGATGTGAACATGATTTGTAGTTATGTGAACATGATTTGTGGTGATGTGAACATGATTTGTGGTGATGTGAACATGATTTGTAGTGATGTGAACATGATTTGTTTCTCACTGGGCTTTGAGCAGATCTTTCTCTCTCTTCTCCAGCTCGGCTCGGGCCTTGTTCCTCTCCTCTTCCTCCATGTCCAGCTTGGCCTCCAGCACTTTCCTCTCCTCGTCGATCTTGGCCTGCATCTCCACCATCTTGTCTGCGGAAACCTTCTTCTTGCCTTCGGAGAGCAGACATTCAACATGTCCTTATAGGGGCGTCTGCTTGTGATTTCACCCTCAATCTATAGCCAGTTGCTAAGCAGGTATCTAGTTATGGGTGAGTGAAATGTGGCCAACTACACTGGGCGACATTTTAACCAACCATTCAAACCGGGAACGCATACTGTGTCATTTTAGATTTTTAGCCATAACCATTATTTTATACTTTAGGCTATTCAAAAATAGCAGATATACAAACATGTAGCGCGGTTGTAGATCTGCAATTTTTGGGGGGGGAAATCGTGAAAATGTGTGCAAATCTTTGAAAATATGTTTTTTAAAGGGAACATTTTTAACTCAAATAGTTTTCTTTTGAAAAAAAAAAATATGTTGCAATAATATCAGTGGTTCTCAAACCTTTTTCATGTCAAGTACCACCCAAAATGATATGTATTTGGCCACGGACCCCCATCTCGAAATATTTTGTTCCAGGGCCCCCCAGAAGCAAACATTTGAGTTAAAAATGTATATATTCAAAGATTGCACACATTTTCAAGATTTTCAAATCGTAAAAAAATAGCAAAAAAAAACTAAAATAGCAGATCTACAAGCTCATAGCTTGTAGATTGCAATTCCAATAAAAAATGTTAACTAACTTAACATTGTAACTAACTATATAACGCACAAACTAATTAGTGTGAAACTTAAATAGGTTGCATGGGGTAAAACATATTTTCTTTTACAGAAATCCATTAATTCCATGTATGGTCGTGATCACAATGATGAAGTAATGAAGACGATGGAAGACAATCATAGGAAAGACAGTAAAAAACACTGATCAAAGGCCTGTCTGTTGACCTCTGTAGAACTAGAGTTCGATTAACCACTTAGAATCTGCATACTTGATTACTTGAGCAGAGTAACCCCATGGCTCTGTAATAGGACCCCTCCTGTTTTCACTTAATATCTTCTGCCAAAATAGCCAATCTATAAGCTCACAATGTGTCATGCTGCGACACGTTGTGAGCTTTTAGATTGTCTATTTTCACCAAATGTTCACCACAGAATAGGTAAACAAGGGTTCAAGTGGTTAAAGACCAGCTGAAATGGATTTTTGTGACCATATCATGACATAACTCCAAGTCAAATGGGGGCTGGGCGTGTCTCAACCAATCACAGCAATGGGGCGCTTGGGAGTTTTCGAGCTCAGGTTTCCAACCTCCATACAGCATACATTTGTTCCCTCGGCTAGACGAGAACATTTTGTCAAAATCTTTGTTGAGATTTAAGTACCACCGCCCTAGTGTCAGCATCAGCTCCGTGTGGAAGAGGGATTGACCATTGAGCTATGGGATTGACAGGTGCCAATCATCATTTTATTGATTGAAATTAGCAAGTACCTGCCGATGTAAGCACGCATGATGTTTTTGTTTGACAGGAAATTTATATAAAAATACACAGAAATAGAATTTTGTAAACCATGCCTATGCTCTAATAGTGTGAAAAACATATTTTTCATTTCAGCTGGTCTTTAAGGGTGATACGTTGGGTAGGAGAAGTGTAGAGGTGTCATGTCTACTCTACAGTATGTTACAGTCAGGAGCACCAACCTCTTTCTTCTGGAATAAAGAGAGTATGGCAAGTCAGACAGGCAGCATTTTGTACCCAGAGAAAGAGAGAGAAAGAGAGAGAGAAAGAGAGAGAGAGACAAGGTGTAACACATTACAGAATGACCTGGAAAGTCTTACTGTCTCTACCAAACTGATCACGAAAAAAAAAAACGGATAGCAATTAACTCATTCACTGCCAGAATTATTTCTGGCGCGTTTGAACACTGCCATATTTTTCATTGAAAAAAAAAAAGTACTCAGGAGCCGAGATACAGAATTTTTAAGTTTTAAGTTAACAAGGAAGTGGATGGGAGTCTATATCTTCGAAAAATCCTATCTCCTTGGTCTTTGGGTCAAAAAAAAAAAAAAAAATCTAAAAAAAAAAAAAAAAAAAATATATTTTTTTTTTATTTTTTTTATTTTTTAAAAAGTCGTTTTAGTCGTTCTAGGCAGGCATGGCTTATGGACAGAAGTCGTTTTAGTCGTTCTAGGCAGGGAATGAGTTAAGTAAAAAATAAAGACCCACAGAAAGGTAGAGCAACAAGACAAAGGGGCATAAAGGGGACAGATGGTGAAAAGGCACTTGTGACAATACAACATGATGCAGATGGGGACATGTTTTGGAGTATGTGCGTAGAACAAAGCCTATAAAAAAAAAGTCTTGAACCCAGAGTGTGTATAGCATCATACACAACGTGCAGCAGATTAGAGGGTCCAGCACACTGCGCTCCACCTGAGAAAGTCATGCAATGGCACAGAGAGAAGAGGAGATGATGGCGTGCTTCTGGTTAGCGTTAATCCTCTGTGAAAAGCCTGTGAGATTTTGAGCATTGAACACCATGCGCCATGTTTAGGGGTCTAATCTGGCCGTGGGATGATTTTGAGAAGAAAAGAACAAATCCACAACCCTGTTTGCTGTATAAATAGTTGTACAGCACCTTGTTATTTGTAAGTGCATAAGGAAAACAATACAGGGTGATTTGCGGTAGTTAACTACTATGTGCGCGACTCCACTCAACTTCTAGTCTGTCCAACTACCCCAGAGCGACCCAGTTCATTTCCCCTCTGCAGTATAGTAAGTGCATGTCGCTCAATGGATTTATTACAACAGGGTTTCAGAATCGTCTAATTTTCCTTCATCAGAGCGAAAAGAGTTTTTCCATAAAGAGCATGCTAAAGTTGTGTAATCCACTCAGTTGTTGTCAAAAAGATCATTTCTAAAGTAAAAAACTCACTTCATAACATAATTTCACTCTTTCTCTCGTTCACTAGACGTCATTTTCCTCTCACTGCAACACATACGCACACACACACACAATGAGATGACTGTATGATAGCCTACGCATTTCTTTTACAAAGTACTGACTCAAAAGATGTTTGTTTTAAATCCGTTGTTGTCCCACCGCGTCCCACCCGTTTCTCACGACAAAAAAAGACAGACACACACACACACACACAGCACACGCACGCACGCACGCACGCACCACTTGACGCACCACGTCAAACGAAATTCATAAAGTGACACATTTTTAAATTATGGGCAGCAAAGGCTGAGACACAAGAGCAGGTTGGGAACAGGTTGCGCTTGCACAACCGGTTTGGCCCACATTAAGTTGCATTTTACCTATTTTACCCCGCCTGTGACCTTAAAATGAATCTGACACCCCTGGTCTAGCTGCACGCACATAAGACGTCACATCCTTATCAATCCTGTCCCCAGCTAGAATGCAACTCAACTTCCGTACAATCATCTTCATGGAAAATATGATAATTCTGAAGATACAGACAGATAACAACGAGCACTCTCAGTCTGTATATGGTACAGTTTTGCGGGTGCACGGCTCACAAAGATTCACAGAAAATAAAGCAATAGCCAGCATTCCGAAGTCCTTCTGGTACAGTACTTTGAATTCATATGCAGATATGCATTGTCCGTGCATATGAATTAAAAGTACCAGAAGGACTTCGGAGTGCTGGCTATTGCTTTATTTAATGTGGTCAGGGTGATCTGCACTGTGGGGGGGTTAGTGCAGGAGGGCTGTTCCCACTAATTAGGCTGAGGTCTGAACTACAGCTTCTACTGACACTCATCCTGCCTGGAAGAGAAACAGTCCCATGAACAGGCCAATCACAGCAGACAGACAGACAGACAGACAGACAGACAGACAGACAGACAGACATGTGGCCGGTAGGGAGACGGAGAGAAGCAAACACTTCCGATAGTTCAAAGCTAAAATAAACTGTTAGTTAGTTAAACTGCCATTAGTCTTCACGTGGGCCGAAGTGGTCCTGTCATTTAAAATAAGTATGGAACGAACGTTGCAGCAATTGTAAATATCAGGGACGCAGAGGGCATTTTAGAACCGAAGGCCACGCATGCGTTCCCAGCGTGCGCGCGCACAGCATGCCCAGCATGCGTGAGGAAATTTCCGGGGTTTTTTCCGGGTTTGTCACTTATGTTTTTTCTTTTAACTTTCATTCGGTTAATTCGGTACAAAAAATGTACTCCATGAAGTGTAGATGTCGGAGGTTTTTTCTTTTTCCTTCATTCCAAAAGTGGGGGGGATATCCCCCTCCCCCAATGGAACTGAGTATGTTCAAACCCCCCCTCCTGCGTCCCTGGTAAATATGCAGTAACTCTGTGCTGTAGCCTGGTTACATCGGCTGAATGATTTGACCTTTACTGACACTAAGAGGAACCACGATTCACAACTATTTTAAGACACTATCGTCACATCAATCGTCACATCAATAACACCATGTTGGTGTGTATATTTTCTTATTAACTTCATGTGGTTAGGAAGCAAAGGATTATGGGTAGCAGGGGAACTCCTGATCGTGGGCTTTTAAAGTCTTCCAATAAACTCAGCTTCAGACGTGTTAGTGATAATTACCTGGAGAGAAGGATGCTGAGTCATAACAAGATAGAGGCAGACAGGCTCTAATTAGCTCATTAGAGATCTTATCAGTTTAGACACTCACAACACAACCCACCACTGAGGGAAAAACTATTTGTAATGCATGATGCAACTCTAAAGCATCATCCAGTTTAGGGGTGCAACAAGTAATCTAAGTAATAAATGTAATCGGTTATTTACTTTTTTTTGTATAATAGCAAAATAGCAAAAATTGCAGATCTACATAGTATAACATGTTGTGAGCTTGCCTTGTAGATCGGATATTTTCTCGTATAGGTGTAAATCACAAGTATAATCAAACTAATCGATCTAGTTGATTATAAATAAAAAAATCCTAATTTTCTTCGAGTCGATTAGTTGACATAAAAAAATGTATCATAAAAAACACTTCTCAATTATTCAATCAACCAAAAAGGTTATCCATAGCATAATCACTAACAAAATAATCAATAGTTGCAGCCCTACGTTTTCAAAGTGACACGGATACTTGCTCTTCAACCCTCTTCCCGATGGAGATCGGCATTTGGATATTAGTTGTTGTAAGACTTTTATACTCGGAGTGGTTGCACTTATCCACAGTTAACCGCAATGTGTAACATTTATACAAATTAATTAACATGACAGACGCTACACATCACAACCCTTGAACATCATTAAACTATATGTAGCGCAACTGACATTGGTGCTGGACTGCTGCCAACAAGAACATCCATCTACACAGTGTCCAAATAAAGATGCACAGTCATCTGTCTTTCTTTTCTTTCTTTCACATTGCTTTGTGGTTTCTTGAACGAACATTTTACCCCCAAAATGACCTTTGATCTATCACTCACTCAACCTGTGACGCATAGAGGAATGTAGAATTTCAACTGGAACACTATAACATTTAAGCTGATAAATGGGTACTCTCTGATTGGCTGGAATTTTGCAATTCGCTTGAAATTTTATTTTTTGTTTCTTAAAGAGCTGGAGAGATGGGGAGACCGATGTTACTTAACAAACACTCTATACAGCAATGATTACTACAATATAGTGCTTTAACCTTTTAACAATTTTTGTTTGTGTTTTGGAAGCAGGACTGGATAAAAACACTTTATAATGACAGATTATTGATAGTTTTGCCGTTGTTAATATTGGCCTCCAATTAACTTCAATTCATTAATATTTCCTATGTTTTTGGATTATTCATTCACCATGGAGACAATTTAGGGATTACAATTCTCCAAGAATTCAAGGCATCATGAGTTGAGTATTTATAGGAGAAAAAAAAAGTAATTTTGGGGTGAAGCACTCCTTTACATGCATTTGTTTAAAAAGTTAATATTTATAATTTTTCGGGCAGCCAACAACATTGGTTGGATATTTCATTTTTAACAGGATAAAGGTAACGTTAATATCGCCCTGTGGCTCTGGGCAAGTAGTGGGGGGTTCAACCGTGACTACTAGTGGTGCACATTGGTACTGCACTGTGGTAGAAAAAGCAGTGCGTACAATATTAGAACCAAGCACTTCTAGAACTAATGAATGTGTTAAATCCAGTCTGAAAACTGCCAACGGTCCCTTGAAAAACTGAACGAGTATGTAGCACTGCTAGAGCAGCACACAATGAGTTACAATTATATACATATTATACATCATATATAGATTTAAATAACTTATATTAGTGGGGTTTTGGGGGGGGGGGATCTTCCATTCCTAAGTGGATAGTGATTTATTTTTGGGTACACAGTTAACCACTTGAATCCTATGTACTTCGTTGTAAGTCAATACCGAAAATAGCAGATCTACAAGCCCCCAATGTGAAGCCTTGAGGGCTTGTAGATCAGCTTTTCACCGAATGTCCCCCTATTATGACATGCCCATAAAAGGGACGCTAGGGATCATGTGGTTAAACTTGTACCCGCCCCATCCATCCCTCCTTCCTGACTCCTGTTCCTGTGAGAAAGTTGTGTCCTCCTCACCTCTTCTTCTCCTGCGTCCTTCTCCTTCCACGCCTCCTTCATCGTCTCCTTCATCCATCTCCTCTGATCCACTGGCTTCAGAGCCAGAGATCTCCTCACCTATGAGAGCACTGCATTACTTCTGTTCACAGTGAGTGAATTCTCTGCATTTATATGGCATCTTTATACAAAGCAATGTGTGTTACACACACACACACACACACACGCACGCACACACGCGCGTGCTGTACATTTCCTAGTGGGGTGGGGTGGTAAATATACTGTATCTGCGTTTATCGGTTTATCAACAGATTTCCTATGGGAGCGGTAAATGTAGAAATTCCCACTTTCCCTGTCTACCTTCCTGTAGCTTCTTCTTCAGCTCCTCTATCTCCTTCTGGAACTGTCTGAGCAGGGCGTCCTTGGGGTCTTCGTTGATCCTGGCTTTGTTCTTGATGTTCTTGGCGCGGTTGGCGTAGCGCAACGTGCTAATGGTCTCATCGTAGTTGTAGTCTGCTGGCCCGATGTTTGCACACTGCAGGGGACACACATGTCACTATTACTCATTATTTTAACCACTTTCAACCTGGAGTCCCTATTTTGGAATCTGTTTTAATATTTCAAAACATTTCGTAAACATTTAAAAATGGAAAGGAAGAATAATAATAATCTAAAAACTCACAATTAAGAGTATTTTTTGGTATTTAACTACTTTCAACGTAGCTTCCCTTTTTTGGGGATGTCACTATAGGCAAAAATCTTTAAATATTTTCAAAATTATTATCTTTTTTTTCCAGCGGTTTAAATGGTAAAGACAACCCAGGAAAAGTGGTGGACATTTTCACTTCAGTGTTTTTTAACCTTTTTGTTTTTAATACATAGGGTTAGGGTGCTATTTTGCGATTTCCATAAAGCTTTGCTGTATTGTGTTGTCGTTTGTTATGCTGTTTAGTGCTTTTTGTTGAAGAGGACCACAATGGAAATGAGCCCTCTGGCTTTTTTTGTGTTTTCATCCACTGTGTACATTGGAAAGTGCTTGCGTGCTCTTTTGTTATGTCACCAAATAAAATCAATCAATCAGTCAATCAGCTGTGTGTGTACCATCATGGTCTTGGAGTTTCCTCCTAGCGAGTCCTGCAGCAGGCGGGTGAGTTTGGAGTTCCTGTAGGGGACGTGTGTACTTTTACCGTCCACCAGGGCAGAGATGACGTTCCCCAGGGTGGACAGGGACAGATTGATCTTGGTGGCTTCCTTCAAACGCTGTCCTGTAGCGCCCGTCTTCCCCTGCCTCTCAGAACCCTGGGGGGAGGGGGAGGGGGAGGCAGTGAGATGGAACAGCCCTGATAACGTAAAGTGGTTATCTGTATCTGTGTGACCACACTGCTACCAGGAAAAATGGTGCTGGTAACATCGTCACTGTAGGGCGGAAAGCTTCTATGTCCAAAACTGTGACTTTTCAGGAAATGAAAAATAGCTGATCCATAAGCTTTAACGCGTCAAAGTGTTGTGAGCTCAGCTTAATAGATCGGCTATTTTCAGCAAAGATATTTAGTTTACAGTGAAAACAGGAATCCCCCCAGGGCCTAGTACAGAGCCCTGGGGGGAGACCTGGGTTTCCCCCCCAATAGTGACGATGTGTTCTCCAGCATGGTGCGTGGTCTGGTCACACTGCATGAGTGTGACAACACTGTTTCCTCCTGCATCGGTGCGACCACACTGTTTCCTCCTGTATGAGTGTGACCACACTGTTCGTAGGAAATACTCTCGTTTGCTGAGAAAACTAATAGTGGGTTACAAAACTCACCGCAAGATCAACCAGATGTAGTTTGCCCATGCGAACGTGTTGGTTTCCATCCACGCCCTTCTCACTGCACTCGATGGTGATGGTGAAGATAGCATGTGAGCGGGAACTGTGCTCATTCATGTTGGTGGCACCCACCGACCCTAAACGTAGATGACGGACATTTAACCACACATTAACGGCTTTAAAAGGGTCATCAAATAGTTTATAGGGGTGCAACAGTTAATCAAACAAACCGATTTGCATCGGCGATTTTTGTGCGAGATGTTTAACATAGGGCTTAAGTGTTTAATCAGACTAATTGATGTATAATGTATTTGGATTTTGTGTGTCGATTGATTTGTTGAGCATAAAAAAAAAAGTGCTTCAAGATTATTCGATTAATCAAACCAATTATCAATAGAATAATCACTAGGAAAATAATAGATCAAATCTAATAGGATATGGACTTGTGATTGTACATTATGTAGCTTCTAATGTTTTGGTTTGTTTGCAGTGCATACAGTACAATATTACCTGCACTTCAGTTCATTATATATTACTATATTAAATATTATTTACATTCAGTATTAGCTGGTTCGCTGTGCCACATGAGAGCCCCTCATGCAGCATCTATATTCATGAAACATTTAGCATACATTTAGAATATCCATGAACGGCACAAATAGCCCATCTACAAGCTCAGGTCGGCTATTTCCAAAGAGATTTGGTGTAGAGGGAAGAAATGAGGGGTGTCAAGTACTGTGGAACCCCAGTCAACAAAGTACATAGGGTTTAAAAGACCAGTTCCTGCATAATGAGCATTAGTGAGGACAAATTATATGAAGATATGGTTTGAAGATCAACTGTAGCGGTGCAACAGGAAATGGGGATGGAGATGGGGGAGTGACACGCAGCAAAGGTCGTCAGGATCGGGATTTGAACCCGCGACACACGCAGCCTAGGTGCCCGAACCGCTACCCCAGTCATCCGGGCCGAAATGCAGCTTTTTTCTCCAAATCTTTCAAAAAACTGCAAAAATAGCGATGAGATGCGACGCATCGTGAGCTTGTAAATCTGCACTTTTTTGTCGATTTCATCATTTCAAAAATCTGTTAGAATTATTTTTGTGCCAATTTGTAAACATATACACGGTAAGGTAGATATAAAAAAAAGAAAAACGTGCTTCTTGATTATTGAATGAATAGAAATAGTAATCAATAGAATAATCGGGAAGAAAATCGATAGTTGCAACCATAAATTGCTCCTTTAAGTGGTTAAGATTAGATTAAACTATATTACATAAAATTTTACTTCTTGAAAAATGTATTATTTTGTGGTCTGAGTGCAGACTTAATGCTTACGGTTTTTGTGCCCCAGCGTCATGATCCTGTCCATGTCGTCAGCGTTGTTGACGACATAACCCGAAAGGTCTTTGATGTACACGCCAACGTCGGGTCTCTCTTTCACCTACAACACGCAAATTGGGTCACAGTCACACAACAAACTCCTACACAACACGGCAAAGCTGTCAAGCCCACCACAACAAACGTAAAACACATGACTCAAATAGCAATGCTTGAGGTGTAGCACAGTCATCTTCCTCTGACCTCCAGCCTCTGCATTTGGTCCTTCCCCAACAAATCACGAACTTCCTCATTGTAGATCTCCAGATATGATACACGAACCAAAAACCTGTGGCAATGAGAGAGAGGGGTAGATAACAGTGAATCTGGGGTCCCTGTTTTTGGGGCTTGTCATTAAATGCGAAAATATCCATAAAAAAATTCAAATCGGAAATAGCCGATGTACAAGCTCACACTGTGTCGACCCATTGTGGGCTTGTAGATCTGCTATTATCGCTGCAAGACACCATCATATGAATACAAAAGTAGAAGTGTAAGCAGCATAATAGGTCATGAATAGATATTTATAGATTTGTTTGTGTGTGTGACATATTTCTGCTGCCTGATCGTGCTAAGAGTGCCGTGTCATGCTACTCATCACATGAGATGAAGTAGAGTAACTGTAACAGGGTTTGTGTTAGGGGTGACACCATTAATAATATAATAATTGATTAGTACGTCCAACACAAAACCAATCAAATAAATGTTTTTGTTATAGACTAAATCTGTTTTGTGACATCTAAACATTTTTGTATGTACCATTATAACCGGGTAACCATATTAAGCTATTTCGAGATGTCTATTTGTGATGATAACTTGTGTCCAGTGAGTATTTAACATAATTTTGTACTTCTTTTTTTAGCTTCATTTTATGGTGTAGATCATAATCATACTGGTTAACTTAACAATAATAATACAAAAGATTGACAGATTGTTCATGAAACAAATCATTGCCACAATCGTTTGTGTGGTTGGTTGCTGACTGTTCTCTTACCGAGTGTCGCCTTCAGCCTTGGCAATGTGACCAAAGACATGAGCAAAGGAGTTGGGGATTATCCCTCTGAGCTCTGGCACTGCCCTCACACCCTCCATGGTGAAGGTTTTCCCTGTGCCAGTCTGCCCATACGCAAAGATGGTGCCTGGAATGAAATAACAAGCGCCCAGCAGCATTGATGATCAAGTAACACAAATAAGCTACAGATGGGTAACATTAGCATTATCTAAATACTAAGAAAGTAGGTCTACAATATACCAAACTTTACTAGGTCTACAATATATATACATACAGTATATATATATATACTGTAGGTATATATAATATACATTATGTAGGCATACATAATATACATAATATGTATAACTACAGTATATATCATCAGTATAGTGCAGTAGTTCCCAACCTTTTCTGGATCAGGGCCCACATGAAAATAT
Organism: Gymnoscopelus microlampas; assembly: GCF_963454915.1. NCBI lineage: Eukaryota > Metazoa > Chordata > Actinopteri > Myctophiformes > Myctophidae > Gymnoscopelus > Gymnoscopelus microlampas. Next base: position 9,910,379 of record NC_139955.1, read on the forward strand.
CGATATTAATGATCAATCAATCGATTGTGTCCCGGCTTGGATCAAGTAGTATACTTTTAACTTCCTATTTATCGGTTAAATTTTTCACGAAAAAAAATAAATAAAAAAAATACAATTCATTATTTATTTCTATTAACCGGGACATATTTTTTATTTCTTTGGGCTATTCAAAAATAGCAGATATACAAGCTCATAGCGCGGCACCGAGTGCTATAGTATGATCAAGTATAGGGCGCTAATTTAGAAAAAAACACAAAAAGTAAAAATATAGAGATTAGAGGTTTCTGCCCGACAGCAGCGATAATGATACAGTAAATAAACGCACCATTGTAGCCCTCTAGCACCGAGTCGACGATGGGCCTGGCTGTCAGATTGTAAACGTCCAGCTGATTGCTGTCCGGTCCAAACACCGTGTCGAATGTAAACGTCTTGGGAGGTTCATGAGGCGTCTCCAGCTTGTTGACCGTTATGGTGCCTCGGATCTCGTCCACACTGACGGCCAGCTTGTGACCCTGTGTCTTCTCCTTCTGGTTGAGAGGACGACATCTCACCACCACCTTGACGTTGTCCATCACTTCTGGTTTATCATGTTTATTGCCCTGGGAAAGAAAGATGGTCAATAACTAGCCTGGAAACCGGACGAATCTGCCAGTCCAAAAAAAAATGTGCTTGCAGTGATATTAGTCTGGCCATGCCAGACTAGTCAATGACAACATTATTACTATTAGTATGTTTATATGTATAGCGCTTTTAAGCATGAATGCATTGCTCAATATGCCTTGTAACGGTTACAATCTTAACCATGGACAAAAGAAAATCATAAGTCAATAAATATAACAGAGATACATACAGTACAACTAGCTACAAGTCAATATAATATGCAGGAATACAGAAAGTACAACAACACTGCACAACATGAAATAAAACTCTACTGGCAACAAATATTATTTAAATTACACCTTATTACACAAGATTAATAAGGTTTACACGATGTTCAACCCACTGGCAGTGACATCATTGTGCAACCTTGGATAATATTGACAGCATTAAAATCAAAGTTCCACTTCTGCTGAGTCACGTGACGCCACAACAAACTGTGATCAAAACGTAATGTCAATCAATCACCTCCTGGTTTGCATTTTTTATATTAATGTTAGCTGGTTGCTAGGCAAACACAGGCTGCTAACGTTACCTAGCTAGCCATGGATCACAAGACGATCATCTGTCATGACAGTCATGGATGAGGTTCAGCTTAGTGTTTGCACTTTCTCCCTTTTTGGCCCGTACATCTACATAAACGTTCAGATTTCAAATATAAAGTGCTTGCCTCATGGCCACGGATGTTACAATTATGTACGGGCCCTCAGAAGTACCCGTATCTTCTATACTGCAATAAAAAGCATTTTAATCCAATCAGTGGCCATCTTCTCATAGAATTATAATGTATCAGAGTGCAGTACACCTCTCAACCAATAGGGCCCCGTAGGTGAAAGCATATGGCGAAAATACGGAGAAAATGGCCACAGATCGGATTAAAATGCTTTTTATTGAACAATACGGAAGATACGGGTATTTATGAGGGCCCGTACATAATTTTAACATCCGTGGCCATGAGTTAAGCACTTCATATTTGAAATCTGAACGTTTATGTAGATGTACGGACCAAAAAGGGAGAAAGTGCAAACACCAGGTTGAGGTTCATCCATGACTGTAATATAATATATGACATGTCATGTTAGGGCTTTACCTAGCATGCAGAATAGATCCATTATGACACCCAATACCTCACGTTTAATATCATCATGTCAAGTTTTTAGATAAATATCGTTTTATGTTATGATGTAGCATTGACTGTTGATTAGCATGGTTAGCATCACATCATCACATCAGAAGAAGGGAGGAACCCCTGATAATAACAAAACACAACAACAACCTACCGGCATTTTGTTGAAAACAGAGGGAATGTCGTCTTATTGTTCGTCTGGGAACAATAAAAGAGTCGTAATTGTCTTGGTAGTTGTTGTTTTTATTGTAAGTTTATCATTTGATGTTTAAATGCCGACACAGACAGAGAGGAGCCCCCATATCATCAGCTCAGTCAAGCTGCGCATGCGCGACGGATCGATGGCGATGGAAGTGATTCTACATCCCATAGCCCAGAGGGTGCTGTGGTTGTTGCCAGGCAACTGACAGTGGGGTGGGGGCCAACCTTTTTTAATTCCAATGACCCTCGTTTATTATGCATTAAGCCACAGACCACCATTTGATTACAAATAAAAACGTTTTATCTCTGGGACCCCCCATCTACACTATACTCAAACAAATCCTCAGTGTTAATTTAACTCACCAAATGGATGTATTTAAAGGGCCCATTTGGTTCCATTCGTACACTCCCAGAGTTACAGACCCGTAAGGGTTCATTTGGTTGACATTTAGCTGGGGACCCCCTGGAACCCCCTCAAGGACCCCTGGGGGTCCCATGCGAGACCCCATGAGAACCAGTGGCGTAGCGTAGACAACATAGTAAATCATGACAAATATGACACGCAATAACAATTTGATAATATAGCTGCAAGCAGCGATAATACGGGGCCAGGAGAGAGAAAGAGAAATGATAATTCCTTTAACAGGTCAGTTCATGAAAGTCCTTGCGGTCTTGTTTCCAATGAGGGCCTGTGAGCAATTAGGGGTTAAGAGTCTTGCTCAGGGACAAATTTCATTTCATCGACACATTTGCTGACCTGGCCTGGAATCGTACCTGGGTCAACCAGAGCCTCCGGCTCCCTAGGCGGGCTCACTAACCACTCAGCTATGGCCGACTAGAGAGAGAGAGAGAGAGAGAGAGAGAGAGAGAGAGAGACGGAATATATTGAAGAGACAGAGAGAGAGACATGGAAACGGAATAGATTGAAGATAGAAACGGAATAGATTGAAGAGACAGAGAGAGAGACAGACATGGAAACGGAATAGATTGAAGATAGAAACGGAATAGATTGAAGAGAGAGAGAGAGCCATGGAAACGGAATAGATTGAGTCATGTTTTTTGCAATTCAACTTAAATGAGTCTGCATCAAGTGAGGCTTGAACCGGCAACCTTGCGATCGTGAGGCACTCTTAGGTAGCTGCAACACTACCTATAGTGCTATAGCTTTGTCCAGACTGTTATTGTCTGTTGAGGATCACAAACTCTTGCCTTCTGTCATGACCCAAGCCCCTGTTTCACTAACACAAAGATCACTCGTTCACAAACCATTTACCAATGAAGAAGTTGTACATCTCCTCAGAACCAAAACTAGTGAAAGTAGCCGATCTACAAGCTCACAAACCATTAAAAGTTGTCAGATTGTACATCGGCTATTTTCACAATGAAGTATGTTATACATTGAAAAAACATACTCTCATTGCTATCTGAAAAGTTGTGAGATTGTAGATCAGCTATTTTCACAATGAAGTATGTAAAAAACACTCAATTAAGTATTTCATGTTATCTTTAACGATTGCAAATGTATTCATTGATGGTCATGTTGTGTGAAATGCAACTTAGATGAAGTCTGCACCAAGTGAGGCTTGAACCTGTGACCTTGAGGTTGTGAGACATTCACTTAAGCGGGACGCTATTGGACCAACAGACAAACCTCTGAAGGGCCAGTGAGAGAGAGACAGACAGACATGGAAACTGGAGAGAGAGAGAGTAATGGAAACTGAGAGAGAGAGAGAGAGAGAGAGAGAGAGAGAGAGAGAGAGAGAGAGAGAGAGAGAGAGAGAGAGAGATGGAAACTGGAGAGGGAGGGAGGGAAAGAGAGAGAGAGAGAGAGAGATGGAAACTGGAGAGAGAGGGAGGGAAAGAGAGAGAGAGAGAGAGAGAGAGAGAGAGAGAGAGAGAGAGAGAGATGGAAACTGGAGAGAGAGAGAGAGAGAGAGAGAGAGAGAGAGAGAGAGAGAGAGAGAGAGAGAGAGAGAGAGAGAGAGAGAGAGAGAGGGGGGGAGGGAAACTGGAGAGAGAGAGGGAGAGAGAGAGAGAGAGAGAGAGAGAGAGAGAGAGAGAGAGAGAGAGAGAGAGAGAGAGAGAGACATGGAAACGGAATAGATTGAAAAGAGACATGGAAACGGAATAGATTGATGAGAGAGAGAGAGATGGAAACAGAATGGATTGATTGGACATCTCAACCTATTGCCATTGACAGGAATTGAATTCTCAACCTTCGGACTAATAGGCTTCAACATTACCTATAGTGCTATAGCTTTGTCCAGGCTGATGTTGTCTGTTGAAGATCATAAACTCTTGCCTTCTGTCATGAACCAAGCCAACACTAAGATCACTCGTTCACAAACCATTTACCAATAGAGAAATTGTATGTCTCCTCGCAACCGAAAACAGTGAAAGCAGCTGATCTACAAGCTCAGAAACACGTTGCTATCTGAAAAGTTTTGAGATTGTAGATCGGCTATTTTCAGAATGAAGTATGTCATACATTGAAAAAGCGTACTCTCAAATAAGCATTTCAGGTTATCTTTACCATTTGCACATGTATTCATTGATACAGTCATGTTGTTTGCAATTCAACTTAAATGAAGTCTGCATCAAGTGAGGCTTGAACTGGCGACCTTGAGATTGTGAGGCACTCATTTAAGGGAGACGCCATTGGACCAACAGACAAGGAACTGTGAAAAAGGAGACCACACAGATGATACAGTTTCACGCAAATAGCTGAAAAATCCTGGGTTTAAGTGTTTTTCAAACTGTTCAAAATTGCGGACAATCTAAGGGCGGAGCTTACTGGTCAAAGCGATAGATGTGTTCCTCATGAGTCAAGGCACAAGTGTAAGCAAGTTTCACGACTTTCGGCCAAACGAGGCATGACTTTTGCCTGTTTAAAGTTTGCATGTTCAAAAAATTGCTATAGCGCCCCCCTTTGGCCAATTGGAGTGAGATTGGTTTCAGTAATATTTGGAATGACTCTCTACATTACTGCAACGTTTCAAAGAAATGTGAGTCTTGCATGTATGTGTTAGGGGCAGATGAATAATTTTCATAAAACTGCAATAGTTAAAATCTATTTCCTCCTGGGATTTTTGAGTAATCTGCACGAAACATTTTACACATGAACCTGGGACCTTTGCCGACAAAACAAAAGCGGCGGATTTTCCAAAAGTGAAAAAATGCAGAAGTTATGAGCCAATGGCTGTTTTTCATATAATTCAAAATGGTGGGCGATCTAAAGGTCAGAGGTCAAAAGTCAGACCACGAAAGTTGTCGGGCATGAAGAGACACATGTGTGTATCAAAGTTTCATGGTTGTAGGTCAAACAGGGCATGAGTTGTACCTGTTCAAAGTTGCCATTTTCAATTGAGTGCTATAGCGCCACCTTTAGACGAAAGATTGTGAGAATTATTTCTTGATAGTTTTTCATGTGCATCTACCATATGGCCGAGTTTCGTAAAAAGCGACTGCACGGTTCAGCCAGAACTGCGAAAAGTGGCAGAAGAAGAAGAAGTGACAGAATACTGCCAATAACAAAACAGGTCCAGAGCTGAGCTCTGGCCCCGTAAATACTTGTTTTCACTTCTTTCTTTTTTTTCGGCCAATTCCCACCAGGGTGCGCCACATCATCTGTTTCCATCTGCTTCTGTTTTCGGCATCTTCCTTGGTCACTCTAGCCACCTGCATGTCGTCTCCCTCCTCATTCATAAACTTCATCTTTGGTCTACCTCTTCTCCTCTTGCCTGGCAGCTCCATCTTCAGCATCCTTCTCCCAATATACCTCTCATCCCTCCTCCGTATATATCCAAACAAACATCCAAACCTCGCCTCTCTTGCTTTATCCCAAAACCTTCTAACCTGTGCTAATCCTCCAATGTAATCATTGGCATCCTCAATTTTGCCACCTCTAGTTCCGCCTCCTGTCTTTTCATCAGTGCCACCATTTCCAAGCCGTACACATCTTCCCTCTCACTCTAGCTGGAACCCTTCTCTCACAAATCACCCCTGACTCCATCAGTTCCACCCTACCTATCGCTTCTTCAGCTCTCTTCCACACTACCCATTACTTTGGACTCAATTCAACTTCACTATATGACTTTTTACTCACGAGAAAAAAGAAAAGAAATTCAAAACATTGTGACTTAACTATGCTTTTCACCCAAACACCCCATTATGGGAGATGATATGTGAAATACATCCACATAAAGATGATAGCCCCAGGTGGGAAAATTCAGTCAAAGGGTATACAGATGACCGAAGTCTCCAGCTCAATACTTACACTTGCTGGTATGTGTTACAGCTGAGGTTCCTGCTGCTGGGGCAGTATAGAAACTCTCCTGATGCAGATGACAGGAACCCTCTCAAACGTCCAGAGAACCACTTCCCAATGACATCACTGTCCCTCAACTGTTCATCAGTCAGAATCGACACTCTCAGCTCTCCAATCACATCCAGAACCGCAGACGCCGATGGACCAGTCATCGTCATGGACTAGGGGAAGGATTACATGGGTCAATATTTCATTTAAATGTGCATTACGTGTGAGCTCATTTGGTGTAAAGAATAGTGGACAGGGCTTTTCGCTCTACAATAGAGAACTTTCATTCCAAACCTGGGTGGACTTTATGTGGACAAATAACAGCTTCTGGGCAGAAATAATTGATTCTTTATTTTTATTTTGCATTGGTGCATTTTATAATTACTAATTATAAACATAGACTGTAATTATGTGTAGGTCTGAGATGTACTAACTCAGTCATCATTGTTCATTTTAATTAGTTTCAGTGATTGGTCATTCTATCTTTGCCATAACACTTAGCAGTTTAGTTTCAGTTTATTTCAGTGTCTGGTTAGATCTAGTTTTTGTACCGTGTTGGCTAGAAGATCAAGAGCTGCAGCCAACACCCCAGAGGCCTTGGAGAGGAACAGCTTCCAGACTGGTCTGGAACCAGTGCAGCTGGGGCACCAGTAGTTCGGTAGGCTTGCGTGCCGCACGTCCGGGGGCCAACATCCTCCGAGACTAGGCAGTGGTACTATTTAACCCATAGTTGGGGGCTGGTTCGTGGGCACCAGTAGTTCGGTAGGCTTGCGTGCCGCACGTCCGGGGGCCAACCTCCTCCGAGACTAGGCAGTGGTACTATTTGTCCCATAGTTGGGGGCTGGTTCGTGGGCACCAGTAGTTCGGTAGGCTTGCGTGCCGCACGTCCGGGGGCCAACCTCCTCCGAGACTAGGCAGTGGTACTATTTAACCCATAGTTGGGGGCTGGTTCGTGGGCACCAGTAGTTCGGTAGGCTTGCGTGCCGCACGTCTGGGGGCCAACCTCCTCCGAGACTAGGCAGTGGTACTATTTAACCCATAGTTGGGGGCTGGTTCGTGGGCACCAGTAGTTCGGTAGGCTTGCGTGCCGCACGTCCGGGGGCCAACCTCCTCCGAGACTAGGCAGTGGTACTATTTGTCCCATAGTTGGGGGCTGGTTCGTGGGCACCAGTAGTTCGGTAGGCTTGCGTGCCGCACGTCTGGGGGCCAACCTCCTCCGAGCATTATAATTGCACAAATTTAATGACCAGAAGTCTAGCGTCACATTTGCGCTTTTTATAGAATTGTCACATCAGAAGACAGACCCTTGCAGCGTAGAGAATAGAGAATAGTTATACCCTTCCAGACAAGAGCCATATCCCGGCGGACACGGACCGTCTTCAAGGCAAGAGTACAGTCAGTGATGCCACATAAACCTTATAGACGCCGGTAGGGAGGGGAAGTATTATTCGCTTATAGATTCCAAGGAACTTGGAATCAACACTCGATTAAAGATAGAACCAATCAACAGATTAATCCTATTGACACACTGTCCCTAAAGGCAAGGCTCCTTTCAGTCAGAGGTGGATATGAGCTTCAGAGCTTGCGCTATCCGGGACAGACATTGCTCCTTCAAGACAGAGCTCTGAATGGAAGGGTAGAACTATTCTTTACACTGCGATGCTCGGTCTTCTGATATGACATTCTATAAAAAGTACACATGTGAAGCTAGAAGTATGGGTATTGAATTCATTGTTATATGGGTATTGAATTCATTGTTATATGGGTATTGAATTCATTGTGACTTAACTATGCTTTTCACCCAAACACCCCATTATGGGAGATGAAATGTGAAATACATCCACATAAAGATGATAGCCCCAGGTGGGAAAATTCAGTCAAAGGGTATACAGATGACCGAAGTCTCCAGCTCAATACTTACACTTGCTGGTATGTGTTACAGCTGAGGTTCCTGCTGCTGAGGCAGTATAGAAACTCTCCTGATGCAGATGACAGGAACCCTCTCAAACGTCCAGAGAACCACTTCCCAATGACATCACTGTCCCTCAACTGTTCATCAGTCAGAATCGACACTCTCAGCTCTCCAATCACATCCAGAACCGCAGACGCCGATGGACCAGTCATCGTCATGGACTAGGGGAAGGATTACATGGGTCAATATTTCATTTAAATGTGCATTACGTGTGAGCTCATTTGGTGTAAAGAATAGTGGACAGGGCTTTTCGCTCTACAATAGAGAACTTTCATTCCAAACCTGGGTGGACTTTATGTGGACAAATAACAGCTTCTGGGCAGAAATAATTGATTCTTTATTTTTATTTTGCATTGGTGCATTTTATAATTACTAATTATAAACATAGACTGTAATTATGTGTAGGTCTGAGATGTACTAACTCAGTCATCATTGTTCATTTTAATTAGTTTCAGTGATTGGTCATTCTATCTTTGCCATAACACTTAGCAGTTTAGTTTCAGTTTATTTCAGTGTCTGGTTAGATCTAGTTTTTGTACCGTGTTGGCTAGAAGATCAAGAGCTGCAGCCAACACCCCAGAGGCCTTGGAGAGGAACAGCTTCCAGACTGGTCTGGAACCACTGCAGCTGGGGCACCAGTAGTTCGGTAGGCTTGCGTGCCGCACGTCCGGGGGCCAACATCCTCCGAGACTAGGCAGTGGTACTATTTAACCCATAGTTGGGGGCTGGTTCGTGGGCACCAGTAGTTCGGTAGGCTTGCGTGCCGCACGTCCGGGGGCCAACCTCCTCCGAGACTAGGCAGTGGTACTATTTGTCCCATAGTTGGGGGCTGGTTCGTGGGCACCAGTAGTTCGGTAGGCTTGCGTGCCGCACGTCCGGGGGCCAACCTCCTCCGAGACTAGGCAGTGGTACTATTTAACCCATAGTTGGGGGCTGGTTCGTGGGCACCAGTAGTTCGGTAGGCTTGCGTGCCGCACGTCTGGGGGCCAACCTCCTCCGAGACTAGGCAGTGGTACTATTTAACCCATAGTTGGGGGCTGGTTCGTGGGCACCAGTAGTTCGGTAGGCTTGCATGCCGCACGTCCGGGGGCCAACCTCCTCCGAGACTAGGCAGTGGTACTATTTGTCCCATAGTTGGGGGCTGGTTCGTGGGCACCAGTAGTTCGGTAGGCTTGCGTGCCGCACGTCTGGGGGCCAACCTCCTCCGAGCATTATAATTGCACAAATTTAATGACCAGAAGTCTAGCGTCACATTTGCGCTTTTTATAGAATTGTCACATCAGAAGACAGACCCTTGCAGCGTAGAGAATAGAGAATAGTTATACCCTTCCAGACAAGAGCCATATCCCGGCGGACACGGACCGTCTTCAAGGCAAGAGTACAGTCAGTGATGCCACATAAACCTTATAGACGCCGGTAGGGAGGGGAAGTATTATTCGCTTATAGATTCCAAGGAACTTGGAATCAACACTCGATTAAAGATAGAACCAATCAACAGATTAATCCTATTGACACACTGTCCCTAAAGGCAAGGCTCCTTTCAGTCAGAGGTGGATATGAGCTTCAGAGCTTGCGCTATCCGGGACAGACATTGCTCCTTCAAGACAGAGCTCTGAATGGAAGGGTAGAACTATTCTTTACACTGCGATGCTCGGTCTTCTGATATGACATTCTATAAAAAGTACACATGTGAAGCTAGAAGTATGGGTATTGAATTCATTGTTATATGGGTATTGAATTCATTGTTATATGGGTATTGAATTCATTGTTATATGGGTATTGAATTCATTGTTATATGGGTATTGAATTCCCATCATATGGGAGCGCCAATGGAGGGGGAAGGCTGCTTCTGTACACGCTCCTCAGCGTTGCAACGTTTTTCCTTCTTTTTAGTATTTTTAAGCCTTTTATTTTTTTACATGTACTTAAAAGACGTATGAAAAAATTGCCTTTCCCTGTTCTCAAGTAAAATATTGATATGCGATTAAAATGTGATTAATTGTGATTAATTCATTACAAAGCCTCTAATTAATTTGATAAATGTGTTTAATCGAGTCCCAGCCCTAGTTCTTATTATATATATTTATAATGTTCTTACCCTTCATCACAGACACCTGTAGCAGAGTCTCCAAACTGTGATCCGGTGTACACAAACTGACCGTTGGAGATTTCCCCAGCAGAGCCACATGACTTCCCTGTGGAAGAGAAAGAAATATCCTTCAATACACTGGTATGAAATATCCAGTGGTGTAAAGTAACTAAGTACATTTACTAAAGTACTGTACTTAAGTACAATTAGAAGGTACTTTTACTTTACTGGAGTATTTCCAATTGTCTATACTTTTACTTACATCTCAGAGGCAAATATTGTACTGTTACTCCACTACAATTATTTGAAAACTACCTCTCCACTGTATATGATGCAGCCTAAGAAAAGAAAAGTGCAGATATTAGGATTTTGTTCATTTCTAAAAGACCATGGAAAAGCAAAATAACCAATACAAATAAAATGTAAATGTAACGGCAATGTTTACGTCATGTAGATAGAAGATCTCACCTGGTGGAACGTGATGAGCTAAAGTTAGCTTCACGTATGCGATGGATGATGCCACACTCTGAGGAAGAGTAGGCATGGCCTGGTCCAGTCTGGTGAAACTGAGACCCAACAAGTCAGGGGTTAACATCAGCCAATAATAACGAATGAAATCACATCTACCTGTCTTCAAAAACCATGATACTATATATTGATGGATCTACTTACATTATTTGGTATGATGAGCAGGAAATGTTTCCCTGAAAAGTGGCAAAAATATGTTGTCATTTCAAACCTTAATGTGCATGGTTACATTTTCTATTATCTTTACTTTATGTTTTTTACCGTTCCAGAGAACATAACAAGGTGGGACACAAACTCAGCCAATCCAGTTGGAGATGCAGTCAGGGAGTCAAACACTGCGTTGATGACAACGTCTTTCTCAGCAGGAAGAGGCAACACCACAAGTTCTGCACTCTGCTTTGGAGACAGGAGCCTTACAGCCTCCAGCTGGACAGAAAGACAGTCAAGAAAAGATTATCACCACCACTGGATTTTAGTTGATAATAATAAGGTAACTATTTGGTCTAATCATTCTTTAGAGTTTTTTTTATGTGGCAGCGATGAAGTCTTACAGGGGAGAAGCCTGGGTTGAGATTCAGGAATTCTCTGACAGACACAAGGGCTGAGAATGGCCCAAAGTTGTTCTGCAGCCAGTAAGCACTGCTGTTGTAGGGGACAGATCAGAACAAAGTATTAAGGCATTCAAACAGAAAAATGGCTGCAAATACCAGTCAAAACATTTTCCAGTAAAGATATCCCATTCTAATTAAGAATAGAATGGGAATATATTTATTTAGCAAATACATTTGAAAATGAGAGCCAAACTGTTATTGAGATATTGCAGTTAGTCAGTACCTGGCTGTGGTCGGGAGAGGAAAGGGAGGATTAGTTCCTTCAGGCCCAAATGCTGCTGCTGTGAGGTCATGTTGTCAAACTGATGGCTAAACTCCTTCAAACTGGTGAATCAAACACAGAATGAGAAATACTTATTTCTTAGCTTATTGGTGAAGCTAGAGAAAAGGCAACGGAGTCATCAAAATCAAAATCATCCCCCAGGAAGAATGAAGGTGCACAGAAAAGTCTATGGAAATCCAGCAGTCAGAATTGCCACTCTCATCTCTCCAATCACATCCAGAACCACAGACGCTGATGGACCAGTCATGGTCATGGACTAGGGGAAGGATTACATGGGTCAATATTTAATATTATTAAATTTGCATTAATATTAAGTGAGGATATTTAATGTATGGAATAGTAGATAAAGATTCTGGCTCTATAATAGAGATATTCTTTCAAATCTTGATAGACTGTTTGCCTGACAGTGAATAGGGAATTTTTATTAGCATTTTTTTTCATTAGCAAATCTTTTTAAGATTATTAAAAACATGAGCTTTAAATTTAAATAATTTCAGAATTCAGATGTGTTACTTTTAATTCGTTTTAGAGATTGTTCATTCTGTCTTCACCATAAAAGTTGTTTTCAGTGTCTGGTTAGAGCTACTTTTTGTACCGTGTTGGCAAGAAGATCCAGAGCTGCATCCAACACCCCAGAGGTCTTAGAGAGGAACAGCTTCCAGACTGGTCTGGAACCAGTGGAGCTGGGGGACTGGTTACACTTCATCACTGCTGCCAGATCCTGTGCTGTCAACATGGACACCTGGGTGGAGATAATGGACAAAGCAGAACAGAAAAAACAGGAAACCTTTAATGAAGTAAAAATTGGAAAATGATAACTGTTGCGTTCAATGTGAGAGACTTAAGTGGCTTACTGAAGCACACGTGTATTCTTCAATTCCAAAGTCACAAAAACGTCCATTCATCTGTCCGTTGTTGAGGAGGAGCTGTAGTGCAGTGCTTTGGTAGCCGAAAAGGAAAACATATCAAATGTTTCTTGAGTTGCAAAACGAAAAGTTTGTTCATTAAATATATTTGAGATATTGTAAGCATTTCCTCAGAACACTCACCTGTTAATTCCAACTCAAATGTCTGTTTCTGTGAAAACATTAATTCATTCATTCATTATGAAAATAAATCACATTAAAATTCATAACAATGAATCAAAACTACTATACACTTACCATTTGCTGAAGTAACATTGCACTTGGGAAAGAAAGAAAGAGTGAAATGTTTTTAATTTGGTGACATTTAGTCAATTAGACTTTAAAATGTGAATATCATTTCAGGTACCTACCTCTCCACTGTAGATAATGCAGCCTAAGTATACACAGAAAAAGTTTTGTTGATTTTAGAAATGCAATGGGAAAAACATAACCACTGCTAATAACATGTGAACATAACAGCATAGTGATACATCACTTTTAACTCAGGTACATACAGTCGAAGATCTCACCTGGTGGAATTTGATGAAGCAAAGTCAGCTTGTTGTATGTGATGGATGATGCTACACTCGGTGGAAGAGTAAACATGGCCAGGTCCAGTCTGGTGAAACTGCTTCACAATTTTACACACAGTAGAGGGATTGAAGTCCATTTTGTCCAGCAGGCAGAGATTATAGTCTGACAGCAATTTCAATTACAAGCTTTGACTCTTGCATGGATCAAACCGTTAAGTGTATGAGTTGGTCAAGTAAATTAAAACACCAGATTGTAGAAGGCAAAAATGATTGTCAGTTAAACAAACAACTTTTGTGTATTATGTTCATATGTGTATGGGCTTAGGCATTAATGAGAGGTTACATTCCAAAGTTTCACTTTTTGTTCAGCTTTGGTAGTGAAGAACCCTTCTGATCGTGAATAGTAATTCCAAAAAAAAAAACACATCTGTATTAATTGTAAATGTTAAATACATGTGACTAAATACATTACCAAACATATAGATTCACTTTTCAAACACAGGGTAAAAAGAATAATAAGTAGAGACAAAGCAGAGCAGATATAGTTTAAAGTATTTATTAACACAATTGTATTATTGGTACCTTTACTGTAAGCAACACCATCAATATATTTGGTATAATGTCCTATCAATTATTGTTATTATAGTTGTTGTTATTGTGATTATATATGTAATAATAGTATGGTTATATTTTATGATTCTATATATAGGTTAATTATAGTTATTAGTGATAATTATACAATTATATATTATGGTAACTATTACAATGCCTGTAAACAGTTTATTATTGACAGATATATTATTGATGCTATAATAATTATTATTACTATTATTACTGTTATTATCCAAAATGATATTCTAAATTTTAAGTAAATTCAGCCAATTTAGGAGTGCACGGGGGAAAAAAATCTTGCACGGAAAATAAATAGAGGATGACTTTTGAAAAGCTCACCATCACAAGTCATTAAGATCTTCTCTTGAACAGGAATCACTCTGCAGCATCTCTTTTATATTAGGGTGTTTGTAAATACAATCTAATGTTTTCAAAATTGGGATATAAACAAATTTATCAGTAACAACAGCCGGATCATAGGTTCCAGTAGTCCGATTGTGCAGGGTATCAAATCTTGTACCAAGAACATATTCAACTGGGTCTACCCTTCCCCACTTCTCTTTAAAATATTTCCTTCTCTTAGTTTCAGAATTTAAGACACCAAAACGATTTTCAATTTTCTTAAAACACTGATCAATTTTACCCTCAACCTCACTTTTAGTCTGGAGGGACAGCGTTTTGGTTTTGAAAGTAGGTCTATAAGAGGAAGGGGCCCCAGATGGAGTAAAACATTTGAGCTGAACCTCTGATCGAGTACTTTATTTTTTCCAATTTTAAAAAGAACATGAGGTCCTGTAACCAAAGTGATATTTTAGGTGGGATGGCTGATTTCCATTCTAGTAAAATTCTCCTATGGGCTAACAAGGACGCAAAGGAAATAGCATTCTTAATTTTTTTCCAAGGTGGAGATTGGACGCCGGCCACCCCAAAAATAGCAACTTCAAAGCTAGGTTGAATATTCACCTCAAAGGCATCTGAGAGAATTTTAAATACATAAACTAATAAACTGGGGCAGGACCCCAGAACATGTGAGTCAAGTTGAAGTTGGCTGGGTCATGTTGACATCTCTCACAGCTCCCATCCAGGTCGGGATATATTCTGCTTAGTCTGGTTTTGCTAAAATGGGCACGGTGGAGAACTTTAAACTGTATCAGATTAAGACGGGCACAGGAAGTAATCCCATTCACTGCGCTCATAGCCCGGTCCCATGTGTCTTCCGGTATCACTACACCAAGTTCCCCCTCCCAGTCCCCCTTAATCTTGTAAAGTGAGGCGTCATTAAAAGAGGATATAGAGCTGTAGATGTTTGATATGAGACCTTGAAGTTGAGCAGGGGTCTGTAACAAAATATCAAATTTCAGGTCTGGATCTAAATTAGGAAAGGTTGGGCTTTGGGCTTTAACAAATTTTGTCTAATTTGGAAGTACCGGAATAGATGTGAGCGGGGGAGTTTGAATTTTAGTGAGAGGTCATTGAAAGTGGCAAAAGTCCCGTCTATGTAGAGGTCAGTAAATGTATACAGCCCGGATCTTTTCCAGTGTAAAAAGCTGGCATCCAATTTAGCAGGGAGAAATAAATGGTTGTTGCATATGGGGCCTTCTAAAGAGAAGCCACAAAAATTAAAATGCTAGGTTTAAAAGGCAGCCACTTCTCTCTTCTACAAAGCTAAAACATAAGCCTTAAGTGCAATGTGGTATTCTGTCCACTGCGTGGCACTGTCTATCCAAATTAAGTCATTTGAATGAGCCTTAGTTCCCATTGCTGGGAGTGCCCATGGTGACGTGATTGGACAGATTGTCGTCATAGAAACCCTGAAAACCCGAGAACCCATAGCGAGAACCCCATGAAAACCCCAGTATGGAGCTATATGAATGAGCCTTAGTTCCCATGGTTGGGAGTGCCCGTGTGGTGATGTGAATGGACAGATTGTCGTCATAGAAACCCTGAAAACCACTGTAAATGGAAGACGTTTCCCTCAGCCAGCTACGTGATGGATGGATATTTAGTTGTCCCTGTGGCCGTTAGCTGCGGGGATAGTGTCACGGAAAACAAAGTCTACAGTATAGTCATGTTTTAGTAAAAAAGAAAACTAGCCTGCTACTGCTGATAATAATAATATTAGTAATAATAATACTGGTAGTAGTAGGCTAGTAGGGCTATAGTAATGAACAGCAGCAGTAGCTGCGTCCAGTTCAAACACCCGTGGTTACTTAAAATAAGTGATAATGTTAATAATAATAATAATAATATAAACCATAGCTTTGTATTAGAGTGATTTTAGGGTTGGACAATAAAGGCGGCCATAGGTTGTTTTTAACCCAGTTTCAGAGGCTGCTTAAAGTTAGTTTTAGCAGATCTACAAGCTCAATTTTAACAGACAAGATATAACAAATGCAATGTTGATTAAAAGCTGCATTCTGCGTTGTATAATGAATTGTTATGGACAGGTCGATTGTGACATGAGTTTATGAAAACAAACCAACAGAGTCCTGGGGCCTGAAACAAACCGAACCTGGCGTTTGCACTGAATTCATTTAAGGCCCGTACATGTACATAAACGTTCAAATTTCAAATATAAAGTTCTTACCTCATGGCCACGGATGTGACAATTCTGTTCGAGCCCTCAGAAGTAACCGTACCTTCAGTATTGTTCAATAAAAAGCATTTTAATCCGATCGGTGGCCATTTTCTCAGCATGTCCGCCGTGTGCTTTCAACTGCATTACCCATCGGTTGGTAGGTGTACTGCACTCTGATAGAGTGTGCCAGCTATGAGCAAATGGCCACCGATCGGATTAAGATGCGTTTTTATTGAACAATACGGAAGATACGGCTACTTCTGAGGGCCCGTACATAATTATAACATCCGTGGCCATGGGGTAAAAACTGTGTTTGAAATCTGAACGTTCATGTAGTCCAAAAAAGGCGGGAAAAATAAAAATAAAGTAATAAAGGCGGGAAAAAAGTATATATCAAGTAATATTACTCACCTCAGACAAAAGACGACGAAATGAAAGTAGATCAGTGATATATGAACCGAAATCAAGTAGAAGAGTTTCCATAGTAATCTATCATCGACCGGAGAGACCTCGTATCGAGCGACCTAGCATCCGCTGTAAACCTTGAGAAGTGAGCCGAGCCACTGCAAGAGCGGCGTAGTTAAGGGGAGGGACAACACAGCAAGGGCTGTGATTGGTCTGACAAGCAGACATGCGTACATGCGAGAGGGCATCCCCGGGAATGCCCTCTCGCGTGTACGCAAGCACAGCCCCCCCCCCCCCCCCGCCCACACACACACACGCTGTTACACGCACGCACATGCGCACGCACCCAAACAACTCTATGACGTGCACACACAAACACGACACGAACACGACACAAGCCCCGCCCCCCTTCCCTACACACACACACACACACACACACACACACACACACACACACACACACACACACACACACACACACACACACACACACACACACACACACACTATTACAAGCACGCACATGCGCACGAACCAAAAATAGATACATTTGTTTTCAATGCAAACGTCATTTCACTAATTTAAAAGTTAAAGAGAAGAAGTTAGCGAAATATATAACAGCAATAATAATAATAATAGACATACATTGTAATATTTATTTAACAATGAATATCAATGAATCAGTTATATCAATACTCCAATTGTAGAAACACTCCGTTACAAGTACAAGTCTGGTAATGAAAATGTACTTGAGTAAAAGTACAAAAGTATCGGCATCAAAATATACTTAAAGTGTGGTAGATTGTTGATAGTATTACATTCTTCTCAGTTAGTAAAGTATGTTAATGGCAGTGGATATGAATGAATGAATATATTAATCTATTATTTGAATAGCTTGAATGCACAACATGGTACGTATGTCTATACATATGAAACACAATGTTATACATTATACCAGGGATCTTCAACAGGGGGTCCGGGACCCCTAGGGGGTCCTCAGAGTTACTACAGGGGGTCCGCCAAATCTTTGTGTGATATGATTTTTCTTTTTTTATATTAACCACTTGAACCCTAGCATCCATTTTCTGAGGAGAATAGTAGATCGGAATGTAGATCGGCTATTTTTTGCAAAGAGTTATAGGTGTAGAGGGAGAAAAGAGCAGCAAAAGTATATCTGAAACACCATTCTATACAATATAGAGGGGGTCCCTGCTTCATCTCTCTCTCTCTCTCAGCTAGGGGGTCCTTGGCCTGAAAACGTTGAAGACCCCTGCATTATACAATATATGCTGTACCACCCCCCAACGGGGGTCCCTGGCCTGAAAACGTTTAAGACCCCTATGACTGCCACATTTCTGTGCCCTTGTATTAGGTGTTATAGTGAATAATACATCTACAGAATGAATATATGCTTCCAAAAAAGATGCACACCTTAAAGGATTTGTCTCTCAATGATCAAGTTATTTGAAACTTGTCCGCCATCTTATCATATAATGTAATCATCCAACTATATTACATCTATGGTCTTGTATAAGATCATCCTGAACATTCCTCAAAGCCCCTTTGTTTAACTCATCACCCTATATCGGTTACATTCATCAAACAGGTGGTATACCTAGTTTGTGTAATCTGAATCAGAACAGAAAGTCAAGACTAGTGTATAAATTATGTTAACACACATTGTTAGCACACAATCACACACAAACCTGAAAATAAGTATATTTAAAACCAAATCTTATCAGATGGGGGTCTGTGGACAAATACATGTTAATCTGCGGGTCCTTTTGTCGAAGCAGAAGCAGTACTCCCTGTCATCGTCGAGAAGGTGAAGGTGGCAAACGAAGAAGACTACGTCCTCACACTCTATGGGAAATGAAATCACTGAGTCTGAAGGGACAGCAGTTAAATAAATAATCTTTATTTATATTTCTAATTAAAGTTACAATTGTGTCCTTTCACCAGACTCCCATGAACTACCAAAACACAAAGTACAAAGTAACCAATAACGAAAATCATACCAAACATTAAAAACACTTACAATCAGCCCATCGTAACTGAAATAAAGAAAGTACAAATAGTCAAGGGAACCAATAAACTCTTGTGCTCTGCTGGGGTGCTGGGGGGGGAATAGCCGAGAGCTAGCTACAGCTCCTCTTTATAGTGTCAGGCTCTAATCACACATGAGCTGAGAAAGGGAGTGACAGGTGTCTAGCCAAGACCAGGTCAGCATAGACACTAGGACAAATAATCATTAGTGAACACATAAGCATAGAAAGACTGTAGACTGAGGTGTTAATATTTGGAATTAACATATGCTTTATCGAGAGTGAGAGCTACTGTGATACTTCTTAGCTGTTGAATTTGAATCACTCTGCTGGGACGTGCATGACAGATTTCAGTGAAGGCCTCACCCAAGTAATGCCATTTTTTTTAACTTTAGTAACTTTAACCTGGTTACTGTACTTAGGAACTATAATGTATAACAGAGAACAGGAAAATAGTTACTTTAATGCGTTAGTTTAATCCCATGTTTCTCACAGCAGCATAAAGTCTGTCAAGTGCATAAGTCTCACTTTGGTCTGTCGCTAGACAACATGATTCACTGCAGTGTAGACTACATGTTGTCTTAGCTTGGCTTACTTAACTATTGTTTGTTTTACAGGTCAATCCTCATGTCATTTGTGCTCATATATGCATTGCTGAATGTTGTAATTAAAATGATCTGAAATTAGTGTCATTAGTAAATGAGCACCTTCTTAAATGTGCTAGCTTGACTCTGCATTATTCTCAATGTAGGGTCCAGCTACTGGAAGCAAAAATGCCAGGAAGGTGCTGGCTGTGGATGAAACGGCCTTCAGGTAGTGGTGCGAAAGACAGAGTCGGGTATTGTAAAACAAAATATCTTTTTTTTTTTTAAATTAACAGTTGCTTTATCGAGAGTGAGAGCTACTGTTGAGTGAGTTTTTAGCTGTTGAATTTGAATCACTCCATCAATAAGAGAAATTGTTCCTCTATGTCTAATATCAGGGATATTTCTTGCTTACAAACTGATGGCTGTGCAAAGCAACTTAAACCATAAGGAATGCAGTAGGACTAAGATTGTATTTTCAGTTTTTCACAGCAGCATAAAGTATGTCAATTGCCAATATCATTTATTTTCCTTGCTTACAAACTGATGGCTGTGCAATTAGGGCAACAATGCAACTTAAACCATAAGGCATGCAGTAGGCCTAAGATTGTATTTTCAGTTTTTTCACAGCAGCATTAAGTCTGTCAAGTGCTTAAGTATGCACTATAATCCTGCTTCACCTGTTTTTCACTCCAGAATGTTTGTTCTCAAAGCTTAAACTTGATCTGCTAATGATTTGTGAAATGTCTCAGTTCCAGAACTGAGCCGTCCGAACTGTAGTCCCTGAGGCAGCATGTGGGCGACCTTCTAGATGGAGCTCAAGGCCTGCAATAGGTCACACAGAAAATTCAAGGTGTAGTGTCTGCTACCCAGGAGCTGGTGGAACCACAGGCAAAATGCCAAATAGGCATTTTGCCTGCCTACTCTGCAGAGGTATTGTTTCCATTTTGCATCGGTAACACAGTAATAATCCAATATAGTATTGGAATTAGTGTTGTGACAACTGGCTTGAACGGTTAAAATATATTGACTGTATATAACATTTTGACGTAAAAGAAAAAAATATGGATTGAGAGACAAGTAAATAAAATGTTAAGACTTTGCTTTTCAGGAAATAAAACAAAGAGAATCAAAAATCATTCAACAAATATGAATGGAGTCAGCTATCCATACTAGCACAGATATATGTCTGATTTTCAAACCCAACTTTTTATCAAACCAAAATTGTATCTATTGATGACATCATGTCACAAGACGGACATTTGTCCACCTAGACTAGTCCACACCAGTTATGGCTGGTGTGGACACTGAAAAATGTGTGTATAATATCAATGATAAAATATAGCTGCAAGCAGCGATAATACGGGGCCAGGAGAGAGAAAGAGAAATGATAATTCCTTTAACAGGTCAGTTCATGAAAGTCCTTGCGGTCTTGTTTCCAATGAGGGCCTGTGAGCAATTAGGGGTTAAGAGTCTTGCTCAGGGACAAATTTCATTTCATCGACACATTTGCTGACCTGGCCTGGAATCGTACCTGGGTCAACCAGAGCCTCTGGCTCCCTAGGCGGGCTCACTAACCACTCAGTTATGGCCGACCCTCAGAGAGAGAGAGAGAGAGAGAGAGAGAGAGAGAGAGAGAGAGAGAGAGAGAGAGAGAGAGAGAGAGAGACGGAATAGATTGAAGAGACAGAGAGAGAGACATGGAAACGGAATAGATTGAAGATAGAAATGGAATAGATTGAAGAGACAGAGACATGGAAACGGAATAGATTGAAGATAGAAACGGAATCGATTGAAGAGAGAGAGAGAGCCATGGAAACGGAATAGATTGAGTCATGTTTTTTGCAATTCAACTTAAATGAGTCTGCATCAAGTGAGGCTTGAACCGGCAACCTTGCGATCGTGAGGCACTCTTAGGTAGCTGCAACACTACCTATAGTGCTATAGCTTTGTCCAGACTGTTATTGTCTGTTGAGGATCACAAACTCTTGCCTTCTGTCATGACCCAAGCCCCTGTTTCACTAACACAAAGATCACTCGTTCACAAACCATTTACCAATGAAGAAGTTGTACATCTCCTCAGAACCAAAACTAGTGAAAGTAGCCGATCTACAAGCTCACAAACCATTAAAAGTTGTCAGATTGTACATCGGCTATTTTCACAATGAAGTATGTTATACATTGAAAAAACATACTCTCATTGCTATCTGAAAAGTTGTGAGATTGTAGATCAGCTATTTTCACAATGAAGTATGTAAAAAACACTCAATTAAGTATTTTATGTTATCTTTAACAATTGCAAATGTATTCATTGATAGTCATGTTGTGTGAAATGCAACTTAGATGAAGTCTGCACCAAGTGAGGCTTGAACCTGTGACCTTGAGGTTGTGAGACATACACTTAAGCGGGACGCTATTGGACCAACAGACAAACCTCTGAAAAAAGAGATCACACTGATCATACAGTTTCACGCAAATAGCTGAAAAATCCTGGGTTTAAGTGTTTTTCAAACTGCTCAAGATTGCGGACAATCTAAGGGCGGTGCTTACTGGTCAACGTGATAGATGTGTTCCTCATTAGTCAAGGCACATGTGTAAGCAGGTCTAATGGCTGTCGGCCAAACGAGGCATGACTTTTGCCTGTTTAAAGTTTCAATTTTCAAAAAATTGCTATAGCGCCCCCGTTTGACCAATTGGAGTAAGATTGGTTTCAGTGATATTTGGAATGGCCCTTTACATTTCTGCAAAGTTTCAAAGAATGGTAAGTCTGCATGTATGTGTTAGGGGCAGATGAATAATTGTCATAAAACTGCAATATTCATTGGCTCATTAAAGCTTCATTTTTTCACTTATGGAAAATATTTTGCAAACGTTAGGTCCAAAGTTCATGTGTAAAAAGTTTCGTGCAGATTACTCAAAAATCCCAGGAGGAGATTAACTTTTTTTCATATAATTCAAAATGGTGGGAGATCTAAAGGTCAGAGGTCAAAAGTCAGAGTGTGAAAGTTGTTCAGCATGAGGAGACGCATGTGTGCATCGAAGTTTCATGGCTGTAGGTCAAACAGGGCATGAGTTGTACCTGTTCAAAGTTGGCATTTTTCAATTGAGTGCTATAGCGCCACCTTTTGACGAAAGATTGTGAGAATTATTTCTTGATCGTTTTTCATGACCATCTATCATATGGCCGAGTTTCATAAAAAGCGACTGCACGGTTCAGCCAGAACTGCCAAAAGTGGCAGAAGAAACGGAATAATCTCAATAACAAAACGGGTCCATGCTGGAAGCCTGGCCCCGTAATGATGATGCGGAACACACTCATACGATATTTAGAGTTGACGACATTGTCCAAATGTATACAAATCTATTTTGTACATAATATAGGCTAGACTATACATCAACTACAATGACAAGTCAAGCTGACTCAGAGGAACCCATACTTTGTGCTTCTTTGAATATTTGACACTGCTAAAGATATCATACTTGCTGTTCAACTGTCTCCATACTTTAACTTTATGTCCATCTTATCTATAATGGTTTGTTTTCTTTCTTCATTACATCCAGGTTCATTACTTTTATTGTATATATTGTTATATTGTAGTGTTGCGTGTTCAATCTTTGTTTCCCACCAACATTTCACTGCTTGTGTGTGTCTGTATGAGTGGCAAATAAACCCCTCTTGATTCTTCATTCTTGGAACCTGACAACCAACTCTCGTTACCTGGCAACCAACTCTCCAATCACAGCACGGCTGTTCCTTCTGGCAGGAGGAGAGCCACATCCCTGCAGATGTAATTACGGCAGCTTGTTGGGTGTCAGATTGCATCCATAAACATGATACACTTATGGATAATTGATTAGCATTGCTCATGACAAAATGGGTATTGAACAATGTGGTGGAATAAATACCTCCTGAATTTTAGGCCTATAACAGAAATTATGAATTGATGTGAAGCAGTGGTTCTCAATATTGGGACCACAGAACCCCCCAGGGGATAATTGAGGGGTTCCAGGGGGTCCCCAACTAAAGTACTGAGATTTAATCTTCCTATATTATAACAAGTAAATACAACAAGAGAATGTAAAATAATGTCTATTTTGATCAGAGTTTCACATCTCTACAGTTCATAGACAGCAACGGAATTCTGGACCAAATGCCAGCCAGACCATATCGGACCAAATCATGTTCGACAATAAAAATGTTCTTAGATCAGGATCCCAGAGACAAAAACTATATCAAATTCTGGTTCCTTGAAATTAAAAACATTGATAATCATGGATGACGTTTCGGAAGCATTAAAGTAGACCTGAAGTCTCTAGAGCAGGGGTCTTCAACGTTTTCAGCCCAAGGACCCCCTAGCTGAGAGAGATGAAGCAGGGACCCCCTCTATATTGTATAAAATTGTGTTTCAGATTCAACTTTTTTTGTTTACGTGGTCTGCTCTTTTTATCCCTCTACACCAAACACCTCTTTGCCAAAAATAGCCGATCTACAAGCTCACAACGCCTCGCAGCGTGAGGCGTTGTGAGCTTGTAGATCTGCTATTTTTGGCAAAAGTTCTCACTCCTCAGAAAAGGGATACTAGTGTTCAAGTGGTTAAGGTAAAAAAAAACACAAAGATTTGGCGGACCCCCTGTAGTAACTCTGAGGACCCCCTGTTGAAGATCTCTGCTCTAGAGGATTATACCCGTTATAGTTTTTTTTTAATACCCCTGCAATTTAGTCGTTATGCCAATTGATTCCTCCCCACACACATTTGTTTTATCACTGCTGTGCCGTTGTATCCTACTGACTCACCTGCCAGTGAGGAGCCCCAACCGGGAGGAAGTAGAGCCTTCGTCCTACTCCTCCCGTAGGAATACATTACCCTCCCATGCACAGCTTCCCTCCCGCCAAAAACACAGGCCAAAGCCGGGATGCAACACTGTGGATTCGAACCCATAACATCTGCGGTGGTGGGCAGGCACTTTACCACTGCGCCACCCAAATTGGCCTTGTTATAAAAGTTTTAACATGGCATGTTACGGAAGCATTGTTTATTACAACATAAGAAAATATTATTACTCATGTAGGCTAATTACATTTATTAGATACAAGTCTGCTTTTGTGTTTGTTTTTTTACAAAGGCACTCAACAGTGTGTAACACAGGTATTCAAAAGGGAACAGTGTTTTTTTTCCGTGTGTGCAATTCTCATAAAATAGTACACGTGTAACAAACATGCACATTCATTGAAACACACACACACACACACACACACACACACACACACACGTGGTGTAAAGTAACTAATTACATTTACTCAAGTACTGTACTTAAGTACAATTTTGAGGTACTTTTACTTTACTGGAGTATTTCCAATTTTCAATACTTTTACTTCTACTCCACTACATCTCAGAGGCAAATATTGCACTTTTACACCAGTACAATTATCTGACAACTTTAGTTACTTGTTATTTTGAAGATTTTAATTATTATTACAAAACAACACTTCAGCCCTATTTAAACTTTGGCCGTTTGAAAATAGCTCATCTACAAGCTCACAACGCGTCATGAGCTTGTAGATCTGCCCTTTTCAAAACATTTTAATACATTTTATACATACGATACATTGTGAAACGGGATATTCTGCATAATGAGTACTTTTACTTTTGGTACTTTAAGTGTATTTTGATGCCAATACTTTTGTGCTTTTACTCAAGCATATTTTGATTACCGGACTTTTACTTGTAACAGAGTATTTATTCATTGCAGTATTGATACTGTACTTAAGTACCAAATGTAGTACTTTTTCCACCACTGACACACACACACACACACACACACGGTCTAACATTAGGTCATACAGTCAAATGCACACAAAATCACAAGAACACACGTCTTTGCAGGGTTGACGTTTGGCAGCACTGACCTATACATTATGTAACACAACATAAACTAAAGCCAACTGCTGTACAGCAGGTTGGTCAAGTCATTTGGCATTTGTCTGAACAGAGAACACAGAAACGTACTATAGATCGTCACAGTCGGGCGGAAACCTTGTATGTCCAAAACTGTTGCTTTTCAGGAAATGGGGAAAAAAGAACCTGTGTTCCAATGTATCAAATGAGATGTAGTCATCATTTAATAACAAGCTCTTGTTAATACTTTTCATTGGTTAAACATTTAGAAAACCCACAGACAGACTTAACCGCTTTCACTTAAAAAAAATTGCAGATCTATTGTAGATCGTTGTGAGCTTGTAGATCAGCTATTTTTTCTTCTTTTGCGGGACCCTGTAGTATGACGAAGTAAGGCATTAAAGGAAGGGTTAAGTGATATTTCTTCGTTAAAATGAGTGTCAAATAGCTCTATAATCATTGCTATAGAGCAGTGGTTCTCAACCAGTGGTCCGGGGACCACCAGGGTCCTTGAGGGGGTTCCTGGTGGTCTCCAGCTAAATGATGGAGAGTTGGTAACCAAATGGATGGACCCTTATAGATCTTTAACTCTTGAGCGTAAAATGAAACCAAATGGACCCTTATAGATCTTTAACTCTTTCAGAGTGTAAAATGAAACCAAATGGTCCATTGTTTCATTTTACGCTCTCAAGAGTTAAATTATTGTTAAACATCTGCATTACTTAATTTACAAGAAGTCTACACAATTAGAGAATGTAGAAGAATTGTTATCTTTGATCAACGTTTGCATGTTATCTCTCTTATTGGTACCAACATCAATACAGCATGGAATTGTGGACAAAATCTCACCCATTAACAACAAAATATTAGAATTCTTGGGTCTGAGAGGCTAAATCTCATCAAACGGCGGTCCGTGGCTCAAATGCCGAATAAATAATGGACCTTGATATGAAAAGGCTTGAAAACCACTGCTATAGAATGTTTGTTCCGTAACAGGGGTCTCAGACCCTTCACAGCTCCGGCCTACTCTTCTCAGGTGGTGTAGGCGGAGGTGTGAAGGGTCTGCGAGACTAGGGTCTCCCCGTCTCTCCAGCTCTTTAGTAAACAGACAATGCATTTTCAGGTCGAGATACCAATTTTATCCAATCGGGAGAGAGAACTCATACAGGATTACAGGATAAATAAGTGAAATTGGACGTAATGACAAAGAAATGAGCCGACAAAATTGGAACTGGAACACCAAAATTGATAAATGGGTACTCTCTTCTGATTGGCTGAAATTGGCAACCCACCTGAAAATGTAGAGCTGGAGAGACAGTGAGACTCCTGTTACTGTCTGAACAAACACTCTACAGTATGTGATTACCATGATTACTATCAGAATATAAAGCTTTATCCTAGTTATTTAAAAAAAATTAACCCAAAAATTAACCCAAAAATATCTCTTACCCTACCTTTAATTTACAATAAAAAACTATACAAAAAATACGAGGTTTCTGCCCGACAGTGGCGATATAATATACTAATAGTAAAATCCAGTCAGCTGAGTCTCTCCATGGCCTGTAGAACATTGCTATAGAACAGGCCGGTCAGCCCGCTGCACTCCTGGGTGAT
Source organism: Gymnoscopelus microlampas (assembly GCF_963454915.1). NCBI lineage: Eukaryota > Metazoa > Chordata > Actinopteri > Myctophiformes > Myctophidae > Gymnoscopelus > Gymnoscopelus microlampas. The sequence continues at coordinate 9,937,334 of NC_139955.1, forward strand.
CAGAACCCGTCCGTCCGGTCGAGGTCTGTGGACCAGGACCAGCTCTCCTTGTAGCAGACTGAGCTCGGAGTCTGTCTGTGCTAAATACGTTGTCGTCACTCTGTGCCTGGGGGACAAACAAAGAACAGACGCTCAAGGTCACAGTCGAGTCAACCACCGCACAGCGGAACCGACGGCACAGCTCTGCTACACAGTAAAATCCTCCTCTGTTGATTTAAACATTGTTAACTCTGAGTGTACACATGGAACCAAATGGACCTGTGACACTCAGGATTTTACTGTGTCTAATTTTACCTGTCTGATATTATTCACTGCCAGAATTATTGCTGGCCGCGTTTGCCCACTGCCAGAGATTTTTCATTGAAAAAAAAAGTACTCAGGAGCCGAGATAGAGAAGTTTTAAGTTTTAAGTTAACAAGGAAGTGGATGGGAGTCTAGATCTTCGCAAAATCATATCTCCTTGGTCTTTGGGTCAAATTGAAAAAAGAAAAAAAACATATATATATTTTTTTAAATTACGCTTTTTACGTCAGTGGCAGGATTGGTAAACGGGAATAATTACGTTTATTACGTCAGTGGCAGTGAATGAGTTAAAAAACACTTATTTTAACAAACAAATATCACATACACCGTCTTTACATTACTATAATAATGATGCTTTTTTGATGATTTGTTACTGTATTTTGTTGTTTTTAATGTTTTATTTATGTTGGACAGGGCTGCCTCGAAAATTATTTCAATGATAACCTGGATAAATAAAGGTGTAATAAATATTGAAACCACTTGTCACCTGCTGGGGCTGAACTGAGCCGACGCTGCTGATAATGACGTTTGTGACGACAGCGGTTTCTGCAGGCCGGAGTTCAGATCCGAGATGGTCGTTTCAAGGCCTTTCCTCAGCACAGGACTCTTGCCCTCTTTGAGAACAATGCCGGGTCCGTCTCTGCCCAAGGTGAGTGAAGGGGCCCACACCTCCAGAGGAAGGGAGCCGGGTCGGCCAGCGGAGCTCGCCTGATGCCCACCCGACGACCACGAGGAGGCTCGCAGTCTGGGAGGAGAGGGGTCTTCATCTGTGAAGAACCGCACCGACTTAACAGGCTGTGGGAGAAGAAGAAGAAGAGGTTTATTTTTATTGTCAAATCTGTTCAGTTCATGAAAGGAATTTTCTCTGGCATCTGTTGTGGTGAGAAGAACTAATTAACAATGTAGGCATTTAGCAGATGCTGTTGTCCGGAGCAACTTGGGAGTGTGAAATCAGAATCAATATGTCATGAAAATTTAACAAACAGTCAAAATGGTAAATAAAATGGTAAATGGTGCATTTATACAGTACAGTATAGCAACTTCCTCCAAAGCCTTTACAATGTGCATTACATTCACTCATTCACACACGCATCCACGACACAACAGTGGAGGAAACCATGAAGGCAGTTAGGGGTTAAGTGTCTTGCTCAAGGACACTTAAGCACAGACAGTAGGAGCCAGGGATCGAACCGGCAACCTTCCGATTCCAAGGTCGGCCACTCTACCTCCAGAGCCACTGCCGCCACTACTCAGATATAACCGATTATGTCATTTTGACCTTGAACGTGACCTTGATCTTTTTGACCCACACATTAATCATGTCTGCTGATAATTCCCACCAAGTTTCATTAAAATCCAGCCACTCTCAACGTTGACCTTGACCGTCAATGTGACCTTGATCTTTTTTAGTTCATCATCTCTTTGGGGCAGTCTGTCTGTCTGTCTGTCTGTCTGTCTGTCAGACTGATAGACAGACAGGCAAAAGCACGTACAGAACAGGTCAGATAACACAACCCTGACACACATTGCTCCAGACAGGGTAATTAATGACCAAGGACTCACATTAATGCACTACAGAACATAAATTCAGACAGCAGACAGCACTAGACTATAAATAGACAGCAGACAACGCTCACGGCTCAACATTGAGGAGAAACTGTAAAATGTATGTTAACAGAAATTCAGTAGAGGTAGCGTAGTCATGATAAAAGATGTACTTTGTTACAGTGTAAGAACCCTTTACTGTAAGCCATGCTGCAGAGAAATTCTAAAAGTAGTTTGAGGCCAATTAAATTAACTTACATCAATTTCAAAACTTCAGAGGAAATACAATACCTTATCTGTGTTGTTCTTGTGCGAGTCAGGTCTTACTAAGATCGAGTGAGGGCCATTTGTGAAAGGCTTTCTGTCAAATGTTGCCTCTTTCAGGGCAGTGAAGTCTCTGCCATTCGGGATAATACCAGCAGGGGATGCTGTTGCGTCAGACATGCGGCCCAGTGGCCTGCCGGGGCTGGGCAAAATGCTGCCATGCTTCTTCCTCTGCAGGGCAGGAGAACAGCCGGACGCCTGAACTTGAGCAAAGTTGTGCGAGTGGGACAGGTGGCTGGAGGTGGATGTGTGGATGTAGTGGTTTCCTCGCTGTGTCGAGCCTGAGAAAATAGGAAACAGACGCCCCACTCTTTCTTTGTGAAACTTGAGTGACCAATTCAATAAAAGCAAAGGTCAACAAAAGGTTGATGTTGGAATTGGTCTATAGTCCATATTCACACGGCGGCCATTTTGGAATTTAACATTGCGTTGCTGTGGCAACTGGGGTGGCAACTGGGGTGGCATTTCATTGACTTAATGGCAATATGGCCGCCGTGTGAATATGGTCTATACCGCTGCAACTATCGATTATCTTCTCATCAATTATTCTATCGATCACTTCTATCCAATGAATCAAATTGAGAAGCGTGCTTTTTTTATTAACAATTCAACAAGTAAAAATTCAAATTGATTTGTTATAATCAACTAAATTGATTAGTCTGATTAACCACCAATAAGCCCTAGTTTGTATAACTGTCATGCAAAAATAGCCGATCTACAAGCTCACAATGCATTGCATCGTGACACATTGTGAGCTTGTAGATCTGCTATTTTTTACTATTCTTGAAAATCAATAATTGTATTGATTATGAATTATTTTGATTAATAATCCATTAAATCGATTTGTTCGATTAACTGCTGCACCCTATTGGTCAATAGATACGTTTGATCCCCTCTCACCTCTATGTGGATTAAAGGCCCGCCTAACGGTGTCCCAGCCTTGTGAGACCCCATACAAGGCTGATGGCGCTGCATGCTGCGCCCCGTTGAGGACAGATGGGACCTGTCCTGTCGAGTACATTGTTCCATCTGTGTTTACCCTATCAAGAGCAAGGACCACAGCAGGATTCCTAGACACCGTGGGCCTCTTTACAGCTGCCGGAGAGGATGTGGTCGCTGCCTTGGTCTCCAGGAGTCTGGCAGAGGTTCTGTGGTGATGCGATTGGTAGCATTAGCATAAATATCGACTAGCATACAGTCATACACGTATACTACAATGTAACGCTGAACACGTGGATTTATCTGAACCGATAAAACAGCCTCTAAGGTGCTCAAGGACCAGAAGGTATGAATGACGGTGTATGGCAGCCTGTCACCTGAGCACGGGGGTGACGTAGCTCCCGGGAAGAATGCCCACTTTGCCCGTCCTGAGGGACAACCCGCGGAGCCAGCCCTCCTTAAACTTCCCGTAGACCCCCACCATCTCCCCCTTCCTCAGCTCCAGCTCCTCTGGGCGTCGAGGTTTGTAGGAGTAGAGGGTTGCACACCTGAGGAGCCAAACAGAGAATTTATACCGACATGTAACTTTCTCAGTTGCTACTGCACAGCTGGTGAAGTAAAGAGTGCAGGCGGGGATGGGACGGGCGGAGACAAATGTCAGGAGGGATTTGTGACAGATGGGTTACCAGCAAGAGTGAAAAGGAAGGTGTGTAAGACCATAGGTAGTGAGACCAGCTATGCTGTACGGTCTGGAACCAGGCTACATCTGACCTAATCAATCAACACTCTCATGTGACTCGTGCAAAGTCCCCCGCTGTGGACCCCAACACCACAGGTCAGAGCTGTGGCCTCCAGAATTGTATATCTTTGTACCTATTATGACTAAATATCCTTCTGAAAATAAGATAGAGGAAGGCGCTAGAAGGCTACATGTGCAGGTAACATGTCAATTCAAACGCCACTGTTACATCATAATAATGGATGGATTATTCTACAATACGATTTTCACCAGGAGTGATGTAAAGTATATTAGAGTAGTGGTTCTCAAAGTGGCATCCAGGGACCGCCGTTGGCCCTTGAGGGGGTTCTAGGGGGTCAGCAACAAAGTCAGTTAATATAGCATCAAAATCAGTTTAACAACTTTAACCCTATTTTATACTAAGGCTAATTTCAAATAATTAATCATTTTGAACACAAATCATCTCTTATGGGGGTCCCTTGCACAATATCCTTTCAGATGGGGGTCCATGGCCAAATAGCCTACGTATCAATTTGGGGGTCTTTGACATGAAAATGTTTGATAACCACTGTATACTGGTGAATGGTGATGGGTATGTTGGGAGAAGGATGCTGAAGATATAGCTGCCATGCAAAAGTCATATAGTTTGGCCAAAGGAGGAGGTTTATGGATGCAGTGAGAGAGGACATCCAGGTGGCTGGAGTGACTGAGGTATATGCAGTGGACAGAATGGAAACAGAGTTTGGATGCCATTTTATGAATGTGTAACTAGGTTTGATTATAGATTTTGTTTTCAAACAATCCTGCAGATGCAGGAATATAAAGGACCCTGTCTTGTTTAATATGTACAGTGAGAGATCAGATTGATTATTTTCTTATTTATTATTTTCTTACTTATTTAACGGTGTCACTCAAAAATAGGGAAATGGCAGGAAACTAGCAAGTTCACTCGTGAGCTTGTAGATCTGCTATTTCTAATGATTACATCGATTAGTTTGATTAACTGTTGCAGTTCAGTTCAGTTGTTGCAATCAATCTTTTTTGTTTTGATTGTATTGCTGTATTGTTGTATTGTGCTTTTTGCTTTGGCAATGTAAACGTATGTTTTCTCATGCCAATAAAGCCCTTTGAATTGAATTGAAATTGAATTGAATTAATCAAACTAATCTTTTGCAGGCCTAGGAAAGTTGATTCCAAGTGAAGTTGTTCCTATGGTGTTTGTTGTCAGTATTGTACAGCATTACTCACACGCTGATGGAGAGCTGCTGGGTGGAGGAGGAGGAGTTTTTACTGTCTGTGGAGGGAGGGGTCACCTGGGGGTTGACCAGGGCCATGCTGATGGTGGGCGGCGGCTCGCTGTTCATCTTCTTCTCGCCCTGGAAGGCAGCAGGAGGTCAACATTGTCGTCATACACAAATGCTAATCAACTGGTGAGTCACATGCACGACGCACATGCTGACACATATCTCTATGGCTAAAAGCTGCCACCCGGAACTTATTTTAATGAACAGTCCGTATGTTGGAGTATTTTAATTCAATATAACTAATTTAGTACATCTGTATGGTAGAGAATGTTCATAGAATATAACTGGTACATCTGTAGGATAGAGAATGTTCATAGAATATAACAATACATCTGTATGGTAGAGAATGTTAATAATAACTAGTACATCTGTAGGGTAAAGTATATGAACCCATTTAGACCTGAGGCCCATTCTAAAAACGCCTTCTTATTCAAAAAATGTTGCTTGTAGAATGCAGCCCTTTTGACTTGCCTTGTCTTTTTGGTTTTTGGTGTCTTTTTTTTCCTTTTAATGTTTGTATCCTTGTATGTTTGTTTTTCTCTTGAAATCCTTTTTCTAATAAAAAAATAGTAAAAAAAAAAGTGATGTTGCTATAGCAACAACTAATGTGACACAGGTGCTGTCCCGGATTGAAAAGTTGAGTATCTCCCCATGGCGAGGGTTCGTTTGACATGGAAGTTTGTTCACACACGGGAGACCAGGGTTCGAAACTTACGGATTGCAGCTTTAACAGACACAGAGGTGAGCGTAGGAGGAAGCAGGCCAACAGAAAGTTTCTTTCTTTTAAATATGGATTAAAAAATGAAACTATGGATCTGTGTGTTGCCAGTGATGTAGGGCAAGTGTGGCTTTACAGTCATCTTTGCCAAAAGGGTCATGTGATGAAGTCTTTAATGTTCTGCCCAGAACATACCGTACTGTAGTTACACAGTAAAATTCTCAGCGTTAATTTATCCATTTGTTACTCTGAGACTATACAAATGTAACATTTGTACACTCAGAGTTACATTAAGACTGAGGATTTTATTGTGCACAATTACTAATGTATCTGAGGAATGTGATACCAGCCTCCCTCTCCAAAAAAATGAAAATGATTAAGTTTACACATCTCTTTATGTGGAAGAAATGTATTCTATGATTCATTCCCATGTTATTCTCACTTTCAACTGCATTTTGAATGACTCATTATAACCCAGTGTTGTTATGATTATGTCTGAGTGAAATGTCCCAGAGACAGAAACCATTCCGGCCTTGAGTAGAGGAAAAATGCAGACAAGGACCTCTGTGTAGGAAGTATGAAAAGGGGCAGAGGGCAGTCCCTGGCGGAGCCAAAACTCTGAATCGTGTCCATTTGGTTAGATTTGTATCCCCTCAGGCTTGTAGATCGGCTATTTTCGAATGGCCGAAATGTATGTAGGTTAATGTTTGTTTTGTAATAATAATAAAAATATACTAAGTAGCTAGTAATTAAACTTTTCTAATAATTGTAGTTGAGTAAAAGTATAATATTTGACTCTGAGATGTCGTGGAGTAGAAGTAAAAGTACTGAACATTGGAAATACTCGAGTAAAGTAAAAATATCTAAACATTACAGGTACAGTACTTACACCACTGAATATACCGAATGGCATTTTTTGTGATAATTCTTTATTCTCCCCACAAGAAAATACTTTGTTAATTTCCATCCACCCACCCATCCATCCACCCATCCATCCACCCACCCATCCATCCATCCATCCATCCATCTTCATCCACTTATCGTTGGGTCACGGGGCAAAGAATCCCAGACATCCCTTTCCCGGGCCACATTAGCTACTCCATACTGGGGGTCCTGAGGTGTTCCAAGGCCGGGTGGAGATATAATCCCCCCCATCTGGTCCTTGGTCTGCCCCGTGGCCTCCTCCTCCCAGTGGGACGTGCCCCGAAAACAACAATTGCGGCAGCGGCAGCAGCAGCAGCATAAACACGTGACGCACACTCATCCACGCCGGCCGCTCTCCCAGGGCAAGAGGCTGTGAGTCAGGCCTGACACGGCCAGCATTATGGGAGGGAGCAAAGCCCAGGGCGTGGCTCACAGCTTTTGGAGGGGAATGTAGCCTTTTAGGATAATGGTACTTAATTACCAAGCTGAAAATAGCTTTTTAGCCATGAGGACTTTGTGAGTCAAAATGAAAACCACTCATGCTGTTATTTCTGAAAGGTGTGAATGGATTTTTCGCGGTGACCGTTATCCTTTTTGGTGATGCACTGTACACACGTCATGCCCGCTGCTATTTACAGCTCAGCTGTGTTAAACAACAACATGAATCTATAAACCGCATGAAAACTAGCATCCCTATTCAGGGGTGAACATTCGGCAAAAATGGGATTAGTAAATAGGGTTACAAGCTCCCAACGCGTTGTGAGCTTGTAGATCGGCTATTTTTGGCGAAGATATTTGGTGTAGAGGGAAAAAAGGATGGGACCTAGTATAGACCCCTGGGGGACTACGGTCAACTAAGTACTGTATATAGGGTTTAAGTCATAGATATTCAATAGAGAATGTTCATAGAATATAACAATACATCTGTATGGTAGAGAATGTTAATAATAACTAGTACATCTGTAGGGTAAAGTATATGAACCCATTTAGACCTGAGGCCCATTCTAAAAACGCCTTCTTATTCAAAAAATGTTGCTTGTAGAATGCAGCCCTTTTGACTTGCCTTGTCTTTTTGGTTTTTGGTGTCTTTTTTTTCCTTTTAATGTTTGTATCCTTGTATGTTTGTTTTTCTCTTGAAATCCTTTTTCTAATAAAAAAATAGTAAAAAAAAAAGTGATGTTGCTATAGCAACAACTAATGTGACACAGGTGCTGTCCCGGATTGAAAAGTTGAGTATCTCCCCATGGCGAGGGTTCGTTTGACATGGAAGTTTGTTCACACACGGGAGACCAGGGTTCGAAACTTACGGATTGCAGCTTTAACAGACACAGAGGTGAGCGTAGGAGGAAGCAGGCCAACAGAAAGTTTCTTTCTTTTAAATATGGATTAAAAAATGAAACTATGGATCTGTGTGTTGCCAGTGATGTAGGGCAAGTGTGGCTTTACAGTCATCTTTGCCAAAAGGGTCATGTGATGAAGTCTTTAATGTTCTGCCCAGAACATACCGTACTGTAGTTACACAGTAAAATTCTCAGCGTTAATTTATCCATTTGTTACTCTGAGACTATACAAATGTAACATTTGTACACTCAGAGTTACATTAAGACTGAGGATTTTATTGTGCACAATTACTAATGTATCTGAGGAATGTGATACCAGCCTCCCTCTCCAAAAAAATGAAAATGATTAAGTTTACACATCTCTTTATGTGGAAGAAATGTATTCTATGATTCATTCCCATGTTATTCTCACTTTCAACTGCATTTTGAATGACTCATTATAACCCAGTGTTGTTATGATTATGTCTGAGTGAAATGTCCCAGAGACAGAAACCATTCCGGCCTTGAGTAGAGGAAAAATGCAGACAAGGACCTCTGTGTAGGAAGTATGAAAAGGGGCAGAGGGCAGTCCCTGGCGGAGCCAAAACTCTGAATCGTGTCCATTTGGTTAGATTTGTATCCCCTCAGGCTTGTAGATCGGCTATTTTCGAATGGCCGAAATGTATGTAGGTTAATGTTTGTTTTGTAATAATAATAAAAATATACTAAGTAGCTAGTAATTAAACTTTTCTAATAATTGTAGTTGAGTAAAAGTATAATATTTGACTCTGAGATGTCGTGGAGTAGAAGTAAAAGTACTGAACATTGGAAATACTCGAGTAAAGTAAAAATATCTAAACATTACAGGTACAGTACTTACACCACTGAATATACCGAATGGCATTTTTTGTGATAATTCTTTATTCTCCCCACAAGAAAATACTTTGTTAATTTCCATCCACCCACCCATCCATCCACCCATCCATCCACCCACCCATCCATCCATCCATCCATCCATCTTCATCCACTTATCGTTGGGTCACGGGGCAAAGAATCCCAGACATCCCTTTCCCGGGCCACATTAGCTACTCCATACTGGGGGTCCTGAGGTGTTCCAAGGCCGGGTGGAGATATAATCCCCCCCATCTGGTCCTTGGTCTGCCCCGTGGCCTCCTCCTCCCAGTGGGACGTGCCCCGAAAACAACAATTGCGGCAGCGGCAGCAGCAGCAGCATAAACACGTGACGCACACTCATCCACGCCGGCCGCTCTCCCAGGGCAAGAGGCTGTGAGTCAGGCCTGACACGGCCAGCATTATGGGAGGGAGCAAAGCCCAGGGCGTGGCTCACAGCTTTTGGAGGGGAATGTAGCCTTTTAGGATAATGGTACTTAATTACCAAGCTGAAAATAGCTTTTTAGCCATGAGGACTTTGTGAGTCAAAATGAAAACCACTCATGCTGTTATTTCTGAAAGGTGTGAATGGATTTTTCGCGGTGACCGTTATCCTTTTTGGTGATGCACTGTACACACGTCATGCCCGCTGCTATTTACAGCTCAGCTGTGTTAAACAACAACATGAATCTATAAACCGCATGAAAACTAGCATCCCTATTCAGGGGTGAACATTCGGCAAAAATGGGATTAGTAAATAGGGTTACAAGCTCCCAACGCGTTGTGAGCTTGTAGATCGGCTATTTTTGGCGAAGATATTTGGTGTAGAGGGAAAAAAGGATGGGACCTAGTATAGACCCCTGGGGGACTACGGTCAACTAAGTACTGTATATAGGGTTTAAGTCATAGATATTCAACTGGCGGCCCGCGGGCCACGTGCGGCCCGCGAGGAGCTTCCTTGTGGCCCCTGGCCATATTCCAAAAAAAAATAAAAAAATAAATATATATTTTTTAATTTTTTTTTTTTTAATTTTCATAATTATTATTTATTTTAACTTTGATTTATGTTATCAAAGTTAAAACAGTACAAATTATTTATCCTTCATTAGTTCTTGAAAGGCCATCTTTCATTGGAACTTAACTTAGAACCTTAAATAGAACCGAATTAGACCGAATTAGACCCGAAAAAAGGTTGATTTATATTGGTCAAATAGAACCGAATTAGACCCGAATTAGACCGAATTAGACCCGAATTAGACCCGAAAAATTTCGCGCGCGTGCGCTTCGCGCACGCGCGCAAATTGTGTGCGCACATGCACGCGCGCTGCGCGCGCGTGCATTTGCGCTGTGTGGCCCTCGACTCCAAGTTATTTTACAGTTGTGGCCCCCTGCCTAATCTAGTTGAATACCCCTGGTTTAAGTGGTTAATGCTCGCCTGCAGACAGAGAACACAACACTCCCCTCTGTACAGTTACAGTACCATTAACCCTTTAGGCTCTCCCACAATTAGGTTGCATTGTATTCACACTGTACCCAAGAGAAGGACAAAAGAGGTCATAATGAAGATGCCGTGAAGTAGTGACATGAGGCGGAAGTAACAGATCAAGTTAACGACCTACTACTGTATTATTATTAGTATTATTATTACTGTATGTCCTGGAGACATGACAGCTGTTCTTTGTGAAGAGAGACAGAGAAAGCAAGGAAGGACGAAAGCAAACAAGCAAGCAAGAAAGAAAGAACTGAAATGGGTTGACTCCAGCCATTCAACCTCCTTCTCATCAGTCTGTTATGTCTTCTGTCATTCCTGTTCTGTTCTTTTATCATCCAAACACAAACAGAACAGACAGTGACCCTGCGTGTAACCCAGTGTGTCACCCACTGTGTCCCAAATGAAGTCATGCTGAAGTCATTGAGGTCTGGTGTTTAAAATTACCATCTTTAACAACAACTGAAACAACAAGCACGACTGAGCAATATGACTGAGTGAATCTATAAAAAAATGTAACAACAGATATGAAGAGTAAGTAATATTAGCACTATCCATGTAATATCTATCTAGGTATACAGTAAATGCATGAAATCTGACCAATCAACTTCAAACTCAGCGTGCGTATGGCCGAAGACCCGAGGGAGTGGGTTGTAGTGGGTTGGATCGGCGGCGGTTGTCCATCGGGGATCTCCATAAAAAGGGACACAGACAGACATAATAACTGTCTGGGGCATGCGTTTCCAATGGGCATCGGCCTAGTCTGATATATAAATCTCTGTCGTCCGTCTGTCCGTATAACTGATAAGACTTCAAACTCAGCGTGCCCATCGTCAAGGACCTGAAGGAGTTATTCAAGCCCCCAGGAGTTTTGAAGCAAAGGTTGATAAGAGGCCAACTCTGTTACTGCAAGTTTGGGCCCACACCCGGATAGCTCAACCAATGGGCTTGACGCATGGGCTCCCTCGTGGAGGTACATGCTCTATTGGTCCCCTTCCGTTAGGAGAGAAATACCTCTGGCAGACTGCCAGGGGAGTCTGCGCTGGGTGAGCAACTTTCATTGAAATTAGTAGGCACTAGGCAGGGATTTGCAATCCTTCCTCCAGACAATATAGCTCTATGGAATGATTGGGAAGCAAGCGGGGAAGTCGGACAGGTCGGCAGTTGTCCAAAAACAAGGGAACCAGGAGACCTGGTACTGCCAGACCCCTAGTGGTCGAAATCTGAATGGCCGGACTTCGCATGACGTGTGTGCAGAGGAAAAGAGGGACAGAGGAAAAGAGGGAAAGAGGGACAGACCGACAAAGCCTCATGTAGGCCGACCCCCTGGGTCTGGCAAATATCAATAAATCTGCAAATCCCCATATATGGAGTACCCTCATGTCATCAATATGATGTCATAGTACTTACTGATAGACTGGCCTGGATTCCGTATTTGGGCATGGCTGACAAACTCCATTCATGGGCATAAAAGAGACACAGGCAGACAGATACAGAGATCTCTATATATGGGCATACAATGGATACAGACAAACAGACAGGTACTGGACTCTCTTTTCCCGGTGTTTCGTCCAGGTGGAAGTGGTTTTGAGGTTAGGTTTAGGCATAGTGTTTGTGAAGTTAAAAGTTAGGGTTTATGTGCCATACCAAAGGCAAAGGGAGTCCCAGACACGTACAATGGGTTGACACAGGTATTGCATAACCAGACGGAAATGGGTTCCCAACGGGCCAACAGCCTAGTTTTCAAAATCAAATGGTACAAAGTTTGATTCACCGCACAGGGTAACAGTTAGTTCAGTACTTTTACGGCTGTGACTGGAAAAATGTAATTCATCAATCGTCACATTACATTTTTGTTGTTGCAGCCTACAACAATCATACAATGATAGCTACGTATGATCACTTATGCAACAGTCAGAACCAGTATTGATTAGAAATTTCAATTACAAGCTGATTTTGTGTTTTCCTTCAGGACTCACTCATCTGTTAACACTCACTGCGAGACCTGACTAAATTAGTACACGGTTTACAAACAAATTCAATTATTAGCCTACATATTATTCTGACTCTTTTGCACCCATGCTGTGTTTACAGTTTATACTCAACCCCGTTAATATTCACATTATAAGCAGTATTTCAAGCACCGCGGCAGGTTGCACAGCTGAGAGAGGTGATGGGAAGCGCGTCTATAAATAGATCTCAAAACCACATGCTGGCTCGGCCAATGGCGAGGAGTCCTGTCCCCCTTTTAGAGTGAGGAAACTTTCGCACGGCAAAGAACTGGGCTTGTCGTCTATTATTGGCCGGGGTGGTGATGTTACTTGCTCAGTGAAGAGGAAGGAGGAGATAGAAGGGGTCTGTTATGTAAGCCACCCTGCCAGTGACTCATCATCATTCGCTATGAGAGAGATAAGCAGAGAGACTCCCTCTTCTCCATCCCTCTCTCTCCATTTCCCAACTATTCTCTTTATTATTCTCTTTATTTTCTTTTGTCTTGTACCCTCCCCCCCACCTATCCTGCCGCTTCCAAACTTCATGCCATCATTTAGTTCCTTTCTTAAAGCTGCAATCCGTAAACTTTCATGTCCTTCCCAGGATTCGAAGCCCAGGTCCCCCGAACCAGAGACAACATTTGTACCGATCTGTCCAGAAGGCATCATCCCCGCTCACCCACGGGAGATATTGTGCAATGAGTTTCTGGCAGTACTACTTATAAGCCAGTGTTGTAGGTGTCCGGTCCAGCGTGTGTCGTTTTCCTACCCGGTCGTAGTAACTTGGCAACGCCCCCCCCTTCTGTCACGCACGCCAAACCGCCTCACCCCTAGTCACTGCATATGTGTCATTCCAAGAGGATAGCACTGGCTCCGTGGTGGAAAATACCACTGAGCTCTTTAGGTAACAGAAAGTTACCTAAAGAGCTTTAGGTAACAGAAAGTCTTTAGGTAACAGAAAGTTACCTAAAGAGCTCCGTGGTGGAAAATAGTGCTCGGTGCTGGCACTGTCTGGGGGGGGGGTAATTTACGATTTTGTCCCCATCGGTACATAACTCGAACGGCACTCAATCGGCTCTGGTGGACTTTGCAACGTTCTCGTTGCTCAAGTCTACTAGAGCCGGTGCGCCTCCGTCGTGACAGTTTTTTTTACCTTTAGGTATAGAGCGGATCCTGCTCTATACCTGACTTTGTCCGTGTTCACCGTCAACGTTCTGATTGGTCAGACCCGTCAACGTTCTGATTGGTCAGACCCGTCAACGTTCTGATTGGTCAGACCCGTCAACAAAGTGATTGGTCAAGCTTCACGTGACACATGGCTATAAACACATTATAAACACATATCGATGACATAATGTATCAAAGGCGCCGCTACCTTCACACAGGGTGTGATTTTTGCTAACTTTAATCCTAATAAAATAATTTGTCCATGCGAAAAGGCAGTTTTGCATGTGTCTATGGTCGATCGGGTAGGAAAACGACAGACGCGTGTCCCACCAGACACCGGGGGCTAAACGCTTCAATGGAAGAGCAGGGACACCACCGTGGCTCCAACCACTGCAGATGTAGTTTGTATCAACATTCTCTCTCCATCTCCATATTGCATCGCTATTTTGGCCATGTCATTATAAGCAAAAGCTTTCAAAGACTGTCAAGCAAAAATAGTCTCACAACGCATCACTTGTAGATCAGATATTTTTGCTATTCTCCCTATGACAAAGTAGGCCTGTATAAAGCTTAACCCATTCAATCCGGGAACGCATCTGTGTCATTGTAAGATTTAATTGGCTTGAAAAACGAAATCGTGAAAATGTGTGCAAATCTTTGAATATACACATTTTTAACTCAAATCTTTGCGTCTGGGGGTCCCTGGAACAATATATTTTGAGATGGGGGGGGGGGGGGTGGTCTATGGCCAAATACATCATCATTTTGGGTGGTCCTTGACATGAAAACGCTTGAGAACTACTGATATTACAGCAACATAAGTTTTCAAAAAAACTGTTAGGATTTAGAACACATTTGTAGAATCCCCAGAAGCAAAGATTTGAGTTGAGAATTTTCGCTTTAAAAAATATATATATTCAAAGATTTGCACACATTTAAAAAAATCACACCCAGTGTGAAGTGGGCGGTGTGTGGTCATCACAACATGACTCACTTAAAAAAATATATATATATAAAATATATATATATCTAAAGTGACACATTGAATGGGTTAAGTGGTTAAAGTAAGTTCCGGATTGCAGCTTTAACTTCAAACCCTGCACCCCCCCGATGTTCCACCTTCTTGCCCTTCCTCTCCAGTCTAGTCCCCCTCCTCTTCCTTCCTCCTTCTCCGTTTTGCCCGTCTCTCTCCCTCTCGCAGGCTGACATGTACAGTACAGTGCACGGTATAATTGCAGGGCAGACATGTGAATTTTCTCCTCAATCAAAGGGAAATCGTCGTATCAGGGCAGGTCGTTTGGCAACACTCTGTGCTCATAATTATAATGCTTGCAGACATTCGTATACAGGAAACGCCCCAGCCTTAACCTGACATTAACCTGCTTATGACAACACTATCCACAGTCATTTAGTTCTGATTGACATGAAATGACAGTTTTGTAGACACATTAAAACGTTTAACCCATTAAATCCGGGAACGCATCTACAAATGTCTTCTAAATCCTAACTGGCTTCTGAAAAACGCATGGACACCCCAAAATTAGGCCTATTATGTATTTGGCCGCCGACCCCCCCATCTCAAAATATTTTGTAATGGGGATAAAGTGGTTACACAGATGCGTTCCCCGGTTTGAATGGGTTAAATGGAAGGTGTGCTGTATTGCACTTTCATGGTATAATCCCTACCGTTAATGACTCATTTGATCCATTCTTATTACAGAACAAAACATGGTACTAAATTATATTGAACATTAGCCTGCTTGTAGCCTGATTCTGCAGAATATGTGATTGATAAACAAAGCTGATGATTTCTTTCAGTCATGGCATGCAACAACTGCCCAACATGGTTCAATGTACACATTCATCAACCCTGTGCGAGGTGATAGATACACTGTGTATAATAATACACAGGGTGATGAATGTGTACATTTTTACTAAATAGCATGTGTGACTGGTGTTATACTTGGCAATTCATCCTCATACTTGGAGGGAGGCCTTAAAGCATCTTCCTAAAACATGACCACATTTTGTTATCCTACAACCTTCAACCTCTGGCTTTTGGAAAGCCTGTTTCCAATTGATCTTGACCTTCGGGCAAGAACAGACAAGTGCAGTCCAAAGGAGCTTGTCAGTCTTTTTTTCGCTCTTCTGATTGGTTTTTCAGAGGTATTCATTAGAAACTAGAATTCAATCTACAGTATTTTATCATTGGGTCTGAATGATGTCTGCTACTGCATCAGGGAGCTCAATCAAAGGATCTCTCTTCTGACATTCTCTTCCATCCAAACCTCATTCACCTCAACTAATTTGCAAATTAAAAAGTATGACAGCTAATCAAACACTCCTCCTACAGTCCTTATCTCTCCCCCTTGCTCTTCATCTCCTGTGGGGGGAAACCTGGCTTACTTCCCAAGGCCGATTAGAATCTGTGGCTCCTTCCACTAACCTCTATCGCTCACCCCTCTTTATCGCTCCATCGTTCAGTCGTAGGCTTCCACATCTGTCTCCATGTGAGCCTGTTAGTCATGTAACGGTGAACAGAAACACAAGGGCGATGTCTTTCCCTCTGCACTCATTCCTGAAGCTTAGTGTAATGCTTCCCTCCCTGTTCTCTCCTAGTGACTGATGAAAACATTCATTATCACTGACAAAACAGGTCAGGTCTTTTGAATAACATACACTTTCTATTAGAACAAATAGAGGGAGACCAAAGAGTCACTAAAGGAAATCCACATGCCAGTTTGAACCAATGGATGGGAAAAGACAAGGTAGAGCAAACAAAACAGAAACAAACTTGAACCAAAGAGGCATTTTGAACCGCCATGACTCACACAATAAGGAAGGCTTCCTGTTTGCCCATAGGCCGAAACATGTAGGCATGCTTTTTTTTGTTCAATGATGAACTAGCCTGTTTTACTTTTTACACTTTTTTTTTTTCTTCTTGACTTTAGAGGTTTCCTCTTTTGGACCAAAGGGCACCTTCCAGCGATTTTATCTTTACTAATCGTTATAAAAGACGTAGCCCTCCTCTTTTTCTGATTTCACAATAAGGAAGATGTGTGGGCACAGGACTCACCTGTGACAGGGGTCTGTGCGTCCCGTCGGGGCGGCCCTTCACGTGCTGGCAGGCCACCCTGGAGGGCGGAGCAGGGCCGTGGTTGGCACTGGCTGGAGCAGTTGAGAGGTGGGGCGTCGGGCCCTGCGGGCCGTTGAAGGTGCAGATGTTGGCCGGCTGGTAGATGGCACTGCTGCTGACACCCAGCTGTTTCCCCTGGCTGGGGGGCGGCAGAGCGTTGATGGTAGGAGTCTTTGCCGGGAGTTGAAGGACTCCGTAATGGTTGGTCCTGTCGGGTGCGTCAGCGACCTTGTCCTTGCTGCCACTTCCAGTCCGCTGGCCGAATTCTGATGAGTCCCTCCCCTTCCTGTTCTTACCCTCCAGGAGTTTGACAGCCGCCGAGTTTGGCTGAAAGAGAATAGGAGAAGGAAACACGTCAACAGAACCCCTTGAACACATAACCTACCAACTGATGGCTTCTTTGCTCAGCTAAACAACAACAAGGTCATCCAGCTACTTCACTTCACCTCTACCGAGTTCGGGTGAAAGAGAACAGGAGAAGAAGAAAACATATCGCAGCTTCGCAAAAATAACATACAACTTTTTAACCAACCACACACACACACCAGCTGCTTCGCTCACCCCTTCCCCCGTCAACTTCTATTCTCAGCTAAACAAACAACGAAGGCCATCCAACTAAATCACACACACCATCCAACTTAGTCGGTCGACAAGACGGGGGGCGACTACGTACGAACGGTCGAGCCGAGAGGCGGTGGGAAAGACGATGGCCAGATGGCAGAGAGATGGACTGTGCAGAGTCACACCGCCAGACCGCCAGGCAGGACGGGGTTAATGCTCTCGCTCCCTACAGTGATGTGTTGTTACGCCACCCAAGCAGAGAAAGCATTACTGTGTCCTCACGCTCCACTGCTTCAACACACGAGAGAGGCACAGAATGAGGGGGGAGAGGAGAGGAGAGGAAAGGAGAGGAGAGAGCAGGACGATGAAATGTTGAGAGCAGAGGTGGAGGAAGATGAGGAACAAGGTTGTTAAGAGAGAAGACAGGAAGGACAAGCATGAGAGCAGAAATCTGAGAAGAGAGGAGGAACACAGCGAAAGAGAAGAGAAAGGAGGTAAAATAATAACACGAGGAGAGACAGAAGTAAACAAGTCAGATGTCTGAAGAAGCAATAACCACTTAAAGCCTACATACTTAGTTGACCAGAGTCCTCCGGGACTCTATAGTATACTAGATCCTGAACTTGTTTCCCTCTACACCTCATCTCTTTGCTGAGTATAGCAGATAAAATATCTTAATTCTTTGACGAGGATGACATTATTTTCTTAAGGCAGTAAAGTACAGAGGAAAACAAGCGACAGTCAGCAAGCAAGGCAAACTCTGTGAACCTGAGTAAACCTTGTAGTCACACACTAATGAGGGGCTGCAGACACAGCGCCGTGCCTCAGCACTTTGCTGTACGCCACTGACATTTATGGATGAAGCGAAAATGGTTTGAACGCAAAAAACGAGGCAGCGCTCCAGCAGTGACCCACGCTTCCAGCATCAACACTTACAGTTGTATTTGTTACTGGAGGCATAGCGTCAAACAGCATCAGCCCACGCAACCTGCAACGCACACTAGATGCCACTCGCTCTCAACTCACATGGACAGTGAGAGAAAGACAGAGAAAGAAAGACAGACAGAGACAAAGACAGAGACAGAGATAAAGAAAAGAAAGAAAAGAAAGAAAGAAAGAAAGAAAGAAAGACAAACCTCTGTAAACTGTAGAGGGAGAATCCCAACTTTGTCTCCAAGTTTCGCTTCAATCCAGTGTTCATCCACCCGTCTGACCACAGTAAGGATGTCTCCCTACAAACAAGGATGATAGGAGAGGAAAGGGGGAGGAAGAGATGGGAGAGAGAGAGAGAGAAAGAGAGGGGGGGGGGGTGGTAGAAGGAGACACGGAGGGGGGCGTGAATTTAGATTGAATGGAGAGTTATAAAAAGAAAGAAAAGAGAACATGTTTGGAACAGAATCAGCCCAGGAGTCTGAAGCACCCGACCCCCCCCCCCCCCCCCCCCCCCCCCCGCCACACACACAGCATGTGACATCAACTGTCTGTAGGGCCCAGTTTGTTTTTTCTCTCTCTCTCTCTCTCTCTCTCTCAAACCATTCTGACCAGCTCTCAGATGTGCTTTAATGGAACACTAAGGTCCTTATGTAACTCCCTCAGAAAGTCCTTTACGCTAAGTAGCAAGCACTGCAGCGAGCGGAGCGGAGGTCTTCCTGTGCCACTATGCCCCTGGCTCCACCATCCTGTGGGTTTTCTGTTCCTTTCAAGCAAGGAACAGGACAAAGAAAGCAACACAGATTATGAAATAGCACCATTGTGCATAATCGTTCGTGTGTGCTTGCAGACGGAACACACGAGCATGATGCTGAATTTGGTGTTGTCCCTCTCTCTCTCTCCCTCTCTGAAAAGTCTGTCTGTGTGTGTGTGTGTGTGTGTGTGTGTGTGTGTGTGTGTGTGTGTGTGTGTGTGTGTGTGTGTGTGTGTGTGTGTGTGTGTGTGTGTGTGTGTGTGTGTGTGTGTGTGCGTGCGTGCGTGCGTGCGTGCGTGCGCGCACGCACGCACGCACGCACGCACGCACGCACGCACGCACACACACACGTATATGTAATGTTAATGGCATATATCTCCCCCTCCAAAATAAATGGTCCTCATATGTCTCGTTTTTTCTTTATCTTTCTCTCTCATCTATAAAATTGCAGCATGCCTGATGTAGGTGTGGAGTGTCCCTGAAGTTAATAAACCGCTCTGAACAGGAAACTCTATTATTCTAGCCTCCCGATGCTCCTTGCATTTACAAGTAAGGTCGCGTGTAAACATGGCACACGGACTTCCTCCCCGTTTTCCTCGTTGAAGTATCAGGTTGGTTACAGTACAGAGGGAGACAAACCTTGAGGAACCTCAGGCAGTATTTGTAGTCCTCCAGGTCCATTGTGCTGGGGTTGAAGTCGGACAGGGCCCTGCAGAGAGCCAGCGGTTGGGACTGAGGCATCAGGTTGACAGCCTGCAACAAGTTGGCAGCGCCTGGCCCACTGCTGCTGTGGTACAAGCTCTCCTCCATCTTCTGTCTTGGGTTGGTGGTGTTGTTAGCAGTGCTGAGGTCCAGCTCTCCCATGCCGCCTCGTCCGTGGTTGTGCAGAGCTCTGGGAACAACCTGCACACGGCATGGAAATAAAACCACATTTTTTGATTAATTGGCTGTGTGAGGCAAGGCAAGTTTATTTGTATAGCATATCTCAACGGGCAATTCAAATTGCTTTACACAAAACATTAACCACTTTCAACTGGCCCTCCCTACGCTATTTTGGGGCGTGTCATTACAGGTGAAAAATGTCCCAAATCTTCCAAAAATGATATAGCTCTACAAGCTCTCAACACGTCACAATGTGGCATAGCATATCTATAAGCTCCCAACTCGTCAAAATGTGGCATATAGCATATCTATAAGCTCCCAACTCGTCACAATGTGGCATAGCATATCTATAAGCTCCCAACTCGTCACAATGAAACGCGCTGTGAGCTTGTGGATTGGTTCGGTGTAATTGGCCAAGTACTGTATATCTGGCTTAAGTGGTTAACCTTTGAAGACACATTATAAAAGAGCATTTGAATGCAAAAAAATAAACCTTTACCAGACATTTTTGATAACAAAAGTTAAAGTTATGTATCGCACACATTGTGTTCGTAAATTCAAATATTACTACAAAACTAAAAAATTATGAAAATACAATCTCCTACATTTGGGCAGAGAAGCATCAAGATACCAAAGGGACCCTGGGCTACTCTTTCCCATGATGTCAGATATAAAACAAATAGCAGCTCGCCAATACAATTGCATTTCCCTCGAGTGAAACACAAAACTTTGGGTTTGACCTACTTCTACAGTGACAAAGTGAGACCAGGCACTTTGGAAAGGACATTTGCTACACAACAACAAGAATGAGAGAGACGGGGAGATAGCAGCAGGCCAAAACAACTCACATAAGCCTTGTGCAGAACATTAGCAAAAGGCCCCAGTCCTTCAGATACAATGAAGACAAAACAGAGCCACACATACACACACATCCCTGTAGATAGCAATCAGTGAGGAGCTTAAATGTCATTGTGTTGTTCTCTGTTCTCTCTTTCTGCATTGAGAGAAGATGCTTAGCTTGTCTGAAGATGTCTGAGAAATGAATCAACACTTTGAATATAATAATTTGCATTCCTCACCCTGATGTCAGGATTACTTCCAAATTTCTCACTGGTTTTCAAGAAAACTATTTTTTTATTCTGACATTTGTGGTTATCTCTGACCTGTTAAATTGTCATTTTTAATTTATAGTGTTAATGCAATCCAAAATATTTGACATATCAACAAGAAACTGTCCGTTAAAGGGGGGTTTAAGTGAAGTTTTTTGTTAACCCCACAAAGATAATTTATCAGCTTGTGTTTCAGTTCCATTTTTGTCTGTCAATTTATTTGTGTCATCACTCCCCATTTCACTTGTTTATCCTGTAAGAGTTTCCTCTCCTGATTGGATGAAATTTGTGTCCTGACCTGAATATTTATTTTCTGTTTACTAAAGAGCTGGAGAGACAGGGAGACCACTGTTACTGAACAACCCTGTATAGCAAACACTCTATATTTAACACTTATTTTAACAAAAAAAGAAGACTTACAGCACCTTTTAATGTGATTTAGTAACTGAATCATCAGAAGTATCAGACTAAAAAGGGGCATTTTCCTGCAAAACAAATATATTTTATGTTTTTCATCCCACAAATATGCTAACACTTAATACATAGCAGCACAGTTTGATTTGCTAACATTTATTAAGAGTAATGAGCTTGCATGACTCTGTCCTCCAGGGAGGTTATTAGAGGGCACTTCATCTTGGTGTTGTGTTAATTAACGCTCAAATGGCGGCGTAGATGAAAGAATACGATGACCCAATGTTCCTGTGTGGGACCCTGTTGGGGAAATATAGTTTTCAAGTAATTAATCTGTCTAAGATAATTAGTGAACTGATTAGATGAATCTTTTTAAGAATCAAAACAAAAAAATAACCTTAACCACTTATACCCTCTATACTTAATAAACAAATACGGTCAGCTCTTTTTTCCCCCATACACCAAATCTTTTATAGCGGAAACTCTTAATTCTATGTACAGTATGTGATTACCTTGCTTATTGGAAGTTGCTCTGGATAAGAGCATCTGCTAAATGTTGATTTGACGGTCTATGATCACAACACGTTGTGTTGTGATCATAGACCGTAAAAATGAATGGACAAAGTGACGCCATTGGTTTCTACAGACAGTAAATGAAGCCTATTTTTCAGAGATTTTAAATCCGCCATCTTTCTATATCCGGTCAAAATCTTCACTCGGTAGAACCAGTAGAAACCCTAGAAACATACCCTACTTTAAAATTAATGGGACCATAATTTACTAAACACATATCACGAAGATTGAAAAAAGACTTTAAACTAGTGATTGAAAACATAAAGTGTTTATGAAAAGGTTTACTAAGGTAATAAAATCAAGAGTAAAGTTCGCCCAAAACCTCATTTACAATAATCGTGACATGAAATTTTCATGTCGTCCCATCCCTAAGTAACATAAACAAACTAATATTTTGGCAATCACAGTGACAGCCAGATATTCGACACCAAACTCGCATTGTGCCAGCAGCTAGTCTGTGGTGACTTAGTGGAAGCGCCCCGGAGCAAGTAGCTAATTATTATGAGATTAAGGGAGTGTGTACTGATCTCACAGTAATGTGGGAAACGTATAAACACTTAGCAGAAAATAGGTGTGTTTGGTTCTTGCCATTCATATGTATTGGTTTAAAAGGTGGTGTAAGTGATATTTTTTGGTTTTAAGCTAAATTGCTTTTTTACGTTAAAGGCTATATATTCCAATAGTAAACATTGTTATAGAGTGTTTGTTTAGTAACAGGGTTCTTCTTCCCGTTTTTCCAGGTCTTTAGTAAACAGCAAATACATTTTCAGATGGGACACCAATTTCATCCAATGAAGAGAACCCAATTTTTTTCAGCTTCAATTTTATAGTGTTCCAGTTCTAATTTTGTCCGCTCATTTTTTGGTTTGTTTCATCACTTACAATGTAACTTGTTTTATTTTCTGTTTACTAAAGACCTGGAGAGACGGGAAACTCTTATTACAGAACAAACGCTCTTCATCAATGATTACTATGGTATCAGAATATATATTAAAGCTATTTAACTGTTATTTTAACAAAACTTAAACAAACAAAAAATCACTTCAATGATTACTGAGGTGAGATTGATAGTGGAAATATTGTCAGAGTGAATGTGTCAACCTTCTCAAAAATGTTTCACTTGATTTCAATATAGTAAGCTGTAAAATAAACTAAATAACAAGTTGCTTGGTCATTATTTTTAACTTAAATGTCACTTCAATTGTTATAAAACAAAATTCTGCCTAGTTATTTCATTTGAAAGGGATGCTAATACACTGAAGTTACCTATAATAGACTACTTGTGGTAGGAGTTGGGATTGTGTTTGAGATCCATGATGTTTGACCTCCACACTCGCTCACCTCCAGAGGTGGAAAGTACATTTACTCAAGTACTGTACTTAAGTACAATTTTGAGGTTTTTTTTTTTTACTTAACTAGAGTATGTTCTGTACTTTTACTTCTACTCCACTACATCTTAGAGACAAATATTGTACTCTTACTCCACAAAAATGATTTGAGAACTTTAGTTACTAGTTACTTTGTAGATTTTGATTATTATTACAAAACATACACATGCCACTTCAGCCCTACATACATTTCAGCCATTTGAAAATATCCGATCTACAAGCTCACAAGATCGAACTTGTAGATCTGTTATTTTCCAAAGATTTTGTATACATTAAATGTATAAAACATGAAATAACAGTTTCAAAAGTATAATACATTTTTTAATATACATTTGAAAACTTGTGAAATGGGACCTTCTGCATAAGGAGTACTTCCTACTTTTGGTCGTTTAATGTACATTTTGACTCCAAAATACTTTTGTACTTTTACTCAAGGTAATTTAGAATGATGGACTTCATCGATACTTTTAACTCAAGCAAAAAAAACATGCGAGTACTTTTTACACCACTGCTCACCTCATTGTCCCCCTGTTGTTTCTCTCTGTGTTGAAGGGAGCTCGGTGGTGAGTCCTGCTGCTGCTGAGCCTCCCTGAGGGTCATGTTGGTGGGCACTGCGTAGTGGGCAGCAGCAGACTGTTGCCTGGCCCCCCGGCCGGGCCCCATGGACCCCTGCTGGTGCTGTGGCCCCTCCAGGAGCCTCAGGTTCTTCTTTAGGGGGCTCCTCCACTGACCTGGCCTGAGGAGCAGGAGGAGTGCGACACCCACCCAGGACAGAGGAGCAGCTGTTTGTTGTGACTGTTTGTTGTCACTGTTGTGACTGTGTTGTGACTGCTGTGTGAGCAGAACGCCTGATGGACGCCTCCTGTGCTGCGGATAGGCTACAGGCAGGGCTTACAGAGGAACGTGTGCTGGCAGCCTGGGGAACACCTTGGCCGACAGTCACATCCAGCCGCTGTGAACACACAGAACATTCAAGCAGGTCCAACTAGGGCTTTAGATCCTCCATTTTAACGAGGCTCTCTGTCTGGAGCTGGAGACACACGCTTATTCTTCTTCTTCTGACACGTTCCTAGTCCAAACACTGTGTGATTCCGCCATACTGGAGGAAAGTAATCAATGGTAGGCTAATAATGACAGTCCACTTTGTTACAAATGTTCTACAATGAAAGCTACTGTAGCAGCACTAATCCGGGGCATTCATTCACGTTTAGGATTAATGTGCTCACGCGGATCGATCCAAAAACTATACCGAGACTGATAGGAGAAGGGAAAGCGCTACGTGCGTAAAGTTAAAACACCACATGACGCACATGACGCAGCACGCAGGTGTCATGTCAGCTCACCTGGCCGCTAAGGTAGCTGAGACTTCAGGAAGTAGGAGGCTGCTCTTACCCTCTTTATGCTCTTTTACTGCAAGAAACGTTCCCTTTCAGCCTGAGCAACACATTTGTTTTTAAAATACTTTATGACTTTGTACGCGCATGTAGCTGCCGACTATACGACCAGGATAATCCGTACGTTCCGATAATTATGTGGGAAATAAATGTCCAAACATTCACTCGCGCAGAAAAGTGCAGCTGCGTGCTCGCCTGTCTGTCTGTGACGCAGCTGACTATTATTTACCACAGTGGTTCTCAACCTGTGGTTCGGGACCCCCTCCCCACATGATTTTTTTTGGGAGGGGGGGTCCCCAGATGACAGTGAAGTGACTATTTAAGTACTTTTAAGACCTTTTTATTTAAAAAGAAGAAGAAAAAAAGAAAATAAATGAAAAAAGACCATTACTGCACCAAAAGTAATCAACAATCTATTTATACAAACTGGTCAAACATTGGCCAAATTGTCAAATAATAAAAGAAAGAGGCACCAATGGTGAAAATAGCTGATCTACAAGCTCACAATGCCTCACAAGATCTGCTATTTTCACAATACTTATCTGTGGAACCAAGTCAAACTAAATGTAATGCTTCGCTTCTACAATTCCAAGTGCTTCCCTGACAAGCACTTGGGGGGTCCCCAGTTCAAATATGATTATTTTGGGGGGTTGCAAAGGCTGAGAACCACTTATTTACCAAACATGATGAACAACTATGTGGTGGCGCTAAAAAAAAACACTCTTTGCTGGTTATGTGACAAAGAGGACTATAGATTAGACACACATGAATACTACTTTAAATGAAGCTGTCTAACATGATGTCACTTAAAACAAGTTTGGGGATTTGCACTTTCCTAGTGTCAGGTTTCACTTTGTCCACTCAATTTGAGTTTAACCCTTGAGTTGTTGTAGCCTACGCTGCTGCTGCTGTGGGGTGACTAATCAATGGTGGAAAAAGTTTTTTTTCTAATGCATTTGACTTGAGTAAAGTATCAATACTGCAATGTAGAAACAGAAACACTCTGTTTGTTCAAGTAAAATTCCGGTAGCCTAATCAAAATTTACTTGAGTGAAAGTGCAAAAGTATTGCAATCAAGATATACTTAAAGTACAAAAGTGTAAAAGTACTCATTGTGCAGAATGTCCCATTTCACAAGTTTTCAAATGTGTAAAATGTTAAAAAATCTTTTGAAAATAGCAGATCTACAAGCTCACAACAGGTCGCATCTCGAGGCATTGTGAGCTTGTAGATCGGCTACTTTCATATGGCCGAAATGTTTAGGGCTGAAGTGGAATGTATGTTATGTAATAATAATCAAAATCTACAAAGTAATAAAGTTGTCAAATAATCGTAGTGGAGTAAAAGTACAATATTTGGATCTGAGATGTTTTGGAGTAGAAGTAAAAGTATTCAATATTTAAAAAAACTCCAGTAAAGTAAAAAAAAAAACTCAAAATTGTACTTAAGTACAGTAACAGTATATGAGTAAATGTACTTAGTTACTTTCCACCACTGCTAGAATGTAACCAGAAACACTCTGTGTTGCTTGTTATGTGACAAAGAGGATTATAGATTAGACACACAGGAATACTACTTTAAAGGAAGCTGTCTGCATGTCTCGGCTCCACTTAAAACAAGTTTGGGGATTTCAGTGGTGTAAAGTGACTAAGTACATTCACTCACTCAAGTACTGTACTTAAGTAAAACATTTGAAGTGTTTTTACTTTACAGGAGTATTTCCAATTTTCAGTACTTTTACTTCTACTCAGCTACATCTCAGAGGCAAATATTGTACTTTCACTCCACTGTAATTATTTAGTTACTAGTTACTTTATGGATTTGGATTATTAAGACAAAACATACATTAACCAATAAGCCCTATTTTGTACTCCATCTACCAGCTCACAACGCGTTGCGAGCTTGTAGATCTGCTATTTTCAAATGATTTTATGCATTTTGAAAACATGAAATGGAAGATTTCTGCATAATAAGTACATTCTGAATACCAGACTTGTACTTGTAACAGAGTATTTCTGCATTGTAATATAGTTTTACTTTAGTAAAACATTTGAGTACCTATATAGTATATAATAAATAAATATAATAAATACATATTTTCTGCTAACACTTAGTTATATTATCCATTAAATACAATACATTTTTAATGGATATTGTTCTTTTACAGTAGGCTACCCGTATTGTTCTTTGCTATTTTTACCACAGCACATTGATATTGTATGAATGTATTAATAATTGATTAGCCTATATGTTTCTGTATGTCTCTGCCACACACCCCCAACACATTTTCGCAGTTTATACAAACATTTACACTCAAAGGACCACAAGCTCTCAAGCTTTTTTGTGTTTTATCCTTTTGACAGATATTTACAAATATGGTCGTGTATATGCATTTTTTTTTTCATTAAAAACATTAATCAAACAGTGAGTATAGGCTATAATAGTAGATGTAAATTGTGGCTAAACATTTTACTTGTTTTTTCATTAGTGGAATTAACTTTTGTATTTATTGCTCATCCTGCTCTTTCTCATCACCTAATTATTCTTACCACTGCGGTTTAACATTTTAAATGTCTAGGTCAGTATAGTTTGCATGCAGGGACCCCTATAGTCAGTGCAGCTGTTTTTCTATCATACTATGTTTTAACTGTATGACTCCCTGGTTAACTACTGTAGATCCCTGCTTAGACAGCTAGAATGACAAGGGCATCAGGTGAATGCAAGGAAACATCCTCTGGTGGGCTGGAAAACCAGATGGCAGCTTCTGCCTTACCAGCAGTCCCTAAGCATCACTGCACAGCAAACTACTGGTCCCTGGGGTTCTACAACCTTCTCATGTCACGGACCCCCAAACTGACCAAAAATTGGATCCTCTCCAAGGTACCTTAAAATAATATTTCAGTTTGAACTTGTTTCAATGTAGTTTAATGTTTATTGTGTAGTAAATTGTCAACATAACAAATAGATTCATATTTGTGATATTGGACAATTGTTAGAATAGTTAGAATAATTTTGTTAATTACACTAACTAATCGTAATTTGGCTGGAACCCTCTCAAGGGCCCCTGGGATCCCCCGGACCATACTTTGGAAACCACCGGTCTAGGCCACATGACATGACTTAATATCAGAGCTGTAGCTCTGCTGTAGCTTCAGAGAGAGTGTCTCTTATTGTCATGTGTCATGGTCTCCCTCTGCTGGTGCATAGTGTCAGTAACTCTTTTTTTTTTAATGATTAGTATTTTCTTATTTTTTGTACACTTTTGTTTTTACAATACAACAGCCCAAAGGGCTGACACAGAACAACACAAAATAACAAATAACCAAATCAAAACTGGTACCTACACAACTACACAATCAATACAATAAACAACTCTGCTGCCTTTGTTAATCACCACCTACTGAACGAGCACAATTCACCCACTTAACCACTTATTTAACTCTCTATAGTCTTAGAGAACCGGACTTGAGTTACAACTGTATTTCGACCGCTTTTTTCCTTCTACACCAAATCTCTTCGCCAAAAATAGCCGATCTACAAGCACAGAACGTGTTGCGTTGTAGATCGGCTATTTCTTGCGAATGTTCCCCCCAGAATAGGCATGCTGAGGTTCAAGATGTTCAGCCCTGATTCATTGACCGCGGTAACTGGTTTGTACTTGGTTTGTACCCTCCTTCTTTACTTATACGCAAAATCTCTTTGCCAAAAAAGCAGATCTACAAGCTTACAACACCACATGTTGCGACACATTGTGAGCTTATCTGCTATTTTCACAGATTGTTTTCCTATTATGACTTGTCTTGCCCAGAAAAACAATCCTATGTGGTTAATCAACTGCATGACAGACAACCACTTACAGTTTTTCACCATTGTTAACACACGTTTCTCAAAACAATAACAGCTTTCTCAAAACTGCACACACAAAACTTAAAACCTCACACACAAAATGCTAAACCCTACACTCCCTTCGCAAGATGACTCTTTGCCATCAAATCTCTTAACTGTTCACAAAATGGAACTTGTGTTTTCATTTGGTACACACAGCCATATTTTCAAATGACACACACACACACACACACACACACACACACACACACACACACACACACACACACACACACACACACACACACACACACACACACACACACACACACACACACACACACACACACACACACACACACATACCAGTCATTGAGTACACACAACTAAGCATTTGCTGCACACTACCAAGCATTTACTTCACGCTGTAGTGCAAAATTTAAAACACAATCAAATGGAACACACCATATGAATGACAATGACTCTGGAGAATGAGCCATTTCTCCTTTTGTAATGCCATTTCTTCTTTCATAGTCAAACTTGACTTTCATAGTCAAACAGCAAACAAATATGCAGCCAAAAAAGTTGCCTCATCTACATCACAGGCAATGTTCTTCCTGTCCAAGCAGCGTTGGAAGAAACGCCTCGAGTGGCGCATGAAACCCTGACAGGCCTCAACACTGGCGTCGCCACAAGCCCCCTCCATGGCCTGGAGCAGTGGGACCCGGCTCTGTGGGTTCTGTTCATATACCTTCCATCTCCAAGCTGAAAAGAACTCCTCAAGGTGGAAGGTATAGAACGGAATATTGTGGGTGGTTCTGGAACCACTCACGCACTTGAGCAGCCCGGTGGTGCAAATTGCTCACCAGACCTGAATGTTTAGAGATTTGAATATTTGCGTGTTGTAGGTTGATGCTTTGAGATTTTACGTGAGAAGTGAGTGCAACAACTGAACATTGTGTGTAGTGTTTGAACATCACCTTGTTGTCTAATCTAATCTGAGTCTAATGCAGATAAGGCAGTGTGAAGTAGTGCCAAATTGGGTAGAGCAATTAAGAAGTGAAGTGAAGGGTGTGCAAATTGTGCAGAATTTTCAATTTTTGTGTGTAAACAATGGTGAAAAACTGTAACGATGCAGCTGCATTCCCCTTGAGTGCTATACTTATTTTCATGTTTGTTGTTTTTTCAAGTTTTCATACTGTATAATATTAATACGATGCACATAACTCCCTCTTCTCATTAAATCTCTTAAATGTCTTATTTTGTGGCATGGATATCGTTTGCACACTTAACTTCAAACCTCAAATTCCCTTTCTTACGTCCTTAAGATTAAATAATTTACCCGCGTGGGCTATGTAGTGAAAGTTCAGGACATCCATTTGAATTTTTTAAACAAGCATGAATCTTTGATCTCTTTCTTCACGTCAGTAGAACTTGGGGAATTCTTAAAATATATGGCTTTCAAAAGGATACAGAGAGGGGGCGAGAGAGAGGGGAGAGAGAAAAGGGAGAGATAGAGAGAGAGAGAGAGAGAGGGAGAGAGAGAGAGAGAGAGAGAGAGAGAGAGAGAGAGAGAGAGAGGGTGGGGGGAGATGGGAGGGTGAAAAAAGGAGAGGGCGGGAGAGAAAGAACGAGAGAGAGGGGGAAGAGAGAGATGGAGTGAGGGAGGGAGTGAGAGAGAGAGAGAGAGAGAGAGGGAGACAGAGGGGAAGAGAGAGAGAGAGGGGGGGGCAGAGGGAGAGAGAGAACATGCAAACAGAGTGAGATTAGCTATGATTTATTCACATGTTCATATCAATGTTGATGTACAAGATCTTCTATTCAGGCCTCTCAGTACTTAATGGCTCTACCAGGGTGTAGCTCTATTATAAACAAGACTGTTTATTTCTCTGGACCCATGGGGCTCTACAGCACTGGTTTTCAACCTTTTTCATTTCACCAATACCAGCGTACCAGCTATAAGGGTCCATTTGGTTCCAAATAATTTAGCTGGGGACCCCCTGGAATCCCCTCAAGACACCACATTGCGAACCAGTGCTCTACTCACACTCTGCTGGATTCTGTCACGGTCTAAACAAATGCAGCAGGCATATGATATAAATAAACTATTCAGTTTGGTTTATTCAGTACTCTCATCAGTATATATGTGTTGGACCTGAGTAAGGATGGGATACATTCTGTTGCTGTGTCGAAGGTGCAGGGGCGGAGAGCAGGGAGGCCACCCGCTCTGACGCTTATGAAATCAATACATGAATGCGTGTATGATCCTCGGGCTCTCCTTCAGTGAAGCCTACATGTGTGATGATGAGGTCCTGTATTTGATGGTTGTGCCTGATGGAGGGAGGGGGGGGGGGGGGGTTGGTGGGCGTTTCTGCCCCAGGGAAGGCTCCTAGCTGGGTGGGCTGTCTCTCAGAATATCATTGCTTGTCACAAGTTGCTGTATGAGGATGAGTCCTTTCCTCTCTGGCCTTCATGTTTTATTTAAGTCGCTGTCCTATGCAAAGAGTGCAGCTAACTCATGGAACGTGATCCATTTTAGCATCCCTCTCTCTCCCTCTTTCTCCCTCTCTCTCTCTCTCTGTCTTTCACCCTTTAGAGTAATTCTGTGCGTGCGTGCGTGCGTGCGTGCGTGCGTGCGTGCGTGCGTGCGTGCGTGCGTGCGTGCGTGCGTGCGTTAAAGTGTGTGACGGTGTGTGACGGTGCTTTCATTTGAACGATGTGTCAGTCAAACCACACTTCCCATGCAGCAGTACAGCTGTTTTGATTACCTGTTTACTGTAAGGTGCATCAAAGCAACATAATTAGCTCCTCCAGTTCAGAGGATCTAATCGGCCCCCATCATACTTTACTGATTATGTGACATGTTTTATTGCTGCAGTCTTTCCACAGTAAAATGGACTGACAACCTTTCTCTCTTCACGTAAACATTGTGTGAGGTTCCAGGCTCTGTGGGGAAAAAGCATGACCAAACCTGAAGAACCAGATTTTCTTATTAGCCCTGTGTGTGTGTGTGTGTGTGTGTGTGTGTGTGTGTGTGTGTGTGTGTGTGTGTGTGTGTGTGTGTGTGTGTGTGTGTGTGTGTGTGTGTGTGTGTGTGTGTGTGTGTGTGTGTGTGTGTGTGTGTGTGTGTGTGTGTGTATGTGTGTGTGTGTGTGTGTGTGTGTGTGTGTGTATGTATTTCCAGGCATAATGTGTATTGTCTATAACTGAGGCCTTTAGTCCTGCTTTTGATCAATTGATTGATTGGCATTTAAAAAATGCATATACATGAATTGAAAATACTATATATATCTGTCAAAAGGATAACATGGGAAAAAACTGTCCTGTCCTGCTGGGTCGCAGACTGCCAAGTTGCCAAAGAGGTAACGGAGGGATGTGTTAATGGTGTACGGTTCGTCGTCAGTCCAGCCCCACAGTATCATTGCTGTCTGAAAGCCTTGGAATGTAATTTTCTGTGGGAATGTATGCGGGGCAGACTGGCAGGTGGTCCGCTGCCAGATGCCTTTTAACGTCCTTCTGCAAAGCAACTTTGTGGTTCCTCCACCCACAGTTTGTTCAGCCTGCTCCTTCTCTGGCAGCATATTGGATGGTATGAATATTTCATTCATGATAAATAAATGAAACAACCTCTTTTCACTTCTTGCAATAAGTTGCTTCCCTACCTGTGTGTGTATGCAGAGGCTCATTATGGCGAATGTGACACTGTTTCAGTCACCATCTAGAGGAAATGTAGCACAGGGATGTCGAGTTTCGTGTATTTTGGGAAAGGAACTGTGAGTCGGGTGCTGCCGCACTTCACCGGCATCAACCGCAATATAAATATTCTGTCAGAAACCTTCCAATGCCAGCCATGTTGAGAATGCCTGAAGCAAAGAAAAAGAACAATGTTGTGGAGTCAATATTTTGTACCACCATATTCTGTCAATGTTTTACTGAGAGAAAGAATATACTGTATGTGTTTTATGATAGTTTTGACCCTGTATTGCATTTTACTGCATATTGTTTTTACTCGGTTGTAGTGTGACAGTTGTGTTTGTCTGTTTGTATTGTAGGTGTTTATTGTTGTACTGTAAGAGTATTTATGCTGCTCTCTTGTCCAGGTCAATCTTGGGAAAGAGATTTTAATCTCAACGAGAATTTTACCTGGCTAAATGAAGGATATGATGATATGATAATAGCTTTTATTCAAAAACATATCTATGTACATTGAATAAAACTTACAGTATGTCTTGGAGAGGTATTTTCTCATTATATTCTTGGCCATTTGTTTTTGTATTTTGTAATATATACATTTTATATGTGATGTGTAGACATTTTTACCAGCATACCACAATGTTATAACAGAACACCCCAGCTTATATGAGAAACCATATTGCATACCTGCCATTCCACTTGACATCTTAACCCGGCGTGTCATTAATGACCTCCTGTGATTGCTGTGTCAGCCCATTGTGTCCCTCCACACATTCATCTCAGGGGACGTGTGCACTATATTTACACTGCACTGCAGGTGGAGTGCACCCTCAATGGAAGCCCACTCACTAATGTGCCTCTATATACCATACAGCATGTCTTAGTAGTATTCATATTTAAAGTGGTCCAACGTCAGGGAAGCTTACCGTGTCGTCATGTGACATGTTGTTCGTGCTATACGTGCCACCACAACCACGGACTGTCTCAGCTGCTATTGTTTACCGTCTTTTTTAAATGCCAATCAATCAATTGATCAAAAGCAGGACTAAAGGCCTCAGTTATACACAAAATTATGCCTGGAAATACAAGGACACACACACACACACACACACACACACACACACACACACACACACACACACACACACACAGATAAATGTACCTAGCATCTTACCGTAGACCCTCACCAATTTGTTTACCGACAAAACAGATCTACGGCTATTGGAGAGAGGTCAGGAGCCTGACAAATTGGTGCCAGGAGAACAACCTGTCTCTCAACATCGATAAGACCAAGGAGCTGCTTGTGGACTATGGAAGAGAGGAGGGAGGATGATGGACCTCAGCTTCAAGTTCCCCATCAACACCAAGAACCTCTCCTGGGATGAGCCCATTGGTCATGCGGTTAAAAAAAAGGCCCAACAACACCTCTTTCACCTCGGCCTGAAGAAGTTCGGCATATGATGGAGCTTGTACGACGAAGAATTTCACCCACGTTTCTGCACCTGTAAACCTGTGATGTGACAATAAAGTTGAGTTGAGTTCAGTGGTGTAAAATAACTAAGTACATTTAAGTACTGTACTGTACTGTACTAACATTTTTAGGTATTATTACTTTACTGTCTACTACATCTCAGAGGCAAATATCATACTTTTACTCCACTACAATTATTTGAAAACATTAGTTACTTTGCAGATATAAATTATTATAAAATATTATAAAACATACATTAACCACTTCAGCCCTATATACATTTTCGGCCATTTGAAAATAGCCGATCTACAAGCTCACAATGCTCACAAGTGCAACGCATTATGAGCTTGTAGATCTGCTATTTTCAAAAGATTTTATACGTTTTAAAAGTTGTGAAATGGGACATTCTGCATAATGAGTACTTTCTACTTT
The DNA here is from genome assembly GCF_963454915.1 of Gymnoscopelus microlampas. NCBI lineage: Eukaryota > Metazoa > Chordata > Actinopteri > Myctophiformes > Myctophidae > Gymnoscopelus > Gymnoscopelus microlampas. The sequence goes on from NC_139955.1 coordinate 9,971,546, forward strand.
CTACTTTTAGTACATTTTGATACCAATACGTTTGTACTTTTACACAAGTGCATTTTAAATTCCATACATTTACTTGTAACAGAGTATATCTACATTGCTGTATTGATACTTTTACTTAAAGTAAAAAATTCCAGTGGTGGAAAAGGAGTACATTTTCCACCACTGGTTGAGTTGAAGATGCGGGCCCAAGATCCTACGGGCCTTCCCACAGAGGCACCAACGAGAGCATGACTGACATAGGAACTGCGCTTCGTCTTCAACTGCAAGGCGCTACAGACAGCCCAGAGCATCAGTGGATGTGCGCTTCCCTCCAGCCAGGATATACACTGGATGGTCTGTCTGTAAAGCCCGTAGGAATATAAAAGACCCCAGTCACCCCAACCATGGACTGTTTCTGCTGCTACCATCTGGCAAGCGGTGCCGCAGCCCCGACAACAGCAGGCCCCGGGACAGCTTTTTACACCAGGCAGCCAAGCTTATGAACAATGGACACTGACAGCCTGTTGCCACACACATACACGCATACATAATCACACATAAACAGGCAAATAACCACACATACGTAGGCCTATATATACATTCATTAAGGCAAGGCCTATAGTAGCGTCATGTGAACCATGGCTAGGCCTATAGACACCGTACACACACCACACATTATTATGATAGTATTGTGGCCTTTCTATCAAATAAATAAAGCCACTGTTGGTCGGGGTGGTGTTGCAGTCTATTGTAATACTCGCGTCTCCTCTTGTTTACAAACAGTCAATCAGCACGGAGATCCGAAAGTTGCATCAAACAAAAGATTTATTAGCTGACGGTCACTCCATTGCATAAACATAAACTTTGATTATTATAAAACAAAAAAGAGCCTGCGCGGTCAACAAACTGTGACGCTTCCCCGTCTCACATTACTCCTCTGTCAGGGTGTCACCCATTCCTTATCACCCTCCTCACAAAGGTGGCCTGCACCCACAAATAATTTCATTCCCAGGGGGAGTAGCCCTCAATTCCAACCATTCTGATACATAGAATTAATAACTAAAAAATAGGCAATTCATGTAGCAGGCAATAAATAAGAATATCAGAATAAGCACAATTCACATATAATAGAAAATGGCTCTAACAGATATAGGGAGAGGGAGATATAACCTATTTCACCACACAATAAACCAGAGAGGGAGAGAGGGAGCCTATTTCACCCATGCAATACTGGGTACCGAATCTCAACAAGTTATTTTTATTTTATTTTTTGCTATAGTTGCTGCTATGTCAAGGATCCAAAAACAAAGAATAATACTCTCTTATACTTGTATAATGGGATGTAACAATAAAGTACCTTGAATATATACAGTGTGTAGCTGTATACAGTGCAGAGCTCTGGCAGTTTCAATCAATACAACAGCTACTGAAACATCTATAAGCCACAGTAAAGTTTGACTTTGTTCTGATCTGTATAACCCGTGGCGCCTGAATTCTTTCAGTGTTGCTGTTTGAATAGTAGACTATAAATAGGACACGTTGGCCTCAGAGCCAGCTGCCTCCACCCAGCCTCTGGGACTGGCTTTTGAGTTTTTCCCCTCTTTTTGCCCTCCTGCTCTTGTCCTGACGGTGCCCCTCCTCACTCATATCGTACCTATTTGTCCTCGCCCCAGAATCAGCCCCCATTGTCTGTGTGGTCAGACCTGTGTTGAATTGAAAGGGCTGAAACAGGACACCTCTTCTCCCACCACGCAGTCCATTAGTCAGCCTACAGTATAGAAAGTAGAGCAGCATCTTCACCCTGTGACTCCTGAATCCAATCATTTGAGGAACACACAGTGGTGGAAGAAGTACTCAGATTGGAGGACGTGCACTCAGAGTTGTTTTACTTAAGTAAAAGTAGCAATACCAATAGCAGTACCACAATAATAATATAAATCTGCAAAGTAAATAGTACAGTAGCTGTACGGTAATTATTGCTGTAAAAAAAAAATGAAATACTCAAGTAAAGTTCAAGTACCTCGAAATTGTGCTTAAGTGCAGTACTTGATTAAATGTACTTAGTTACTTTCAACCACTGGGAACAGACCATCTCTATTAACAGATCGTGTTCAGTTGGACGCAGAGGTAATGCCAAACATTTTAATGGGTTGGAAGAGAATAAACACTGTCTGCTGGAACAATATTGTTGTTTTTCTTTTTCTGTTTTGGGGACTATTTTCAGTGGACAGCTTTTCATTTTATTGCAAATTAGGAGAAGGCTGTCTGCTTATTAGTGTTGGTTTTCAGGACTCTAGTCTGTTTCCATGTGAACAGCGTCAGAGAAGCATCAGTTTCTGTACACGCTAGTCAACAGTTGTGAGAATATGCTGATGTTTTGTGTGTGTGTGTGTGTGTGTGTGTGTGTGTGTGTGTGTGTGTGTGTGTGTGTGTGTGTGTGTGTGTGTGTGTGTGTGTGTGTGCGTGTGCGCGTGAGTGTGTGTGTGTGTGTGTGTGTGTGTGTGTGTGTGTGTGTGTGTGTGTGTGTGTGTGTGTGTGTGTGTGTGTGTGTGTGTGCGTGCGTGCGCGTGCGTGTGCGTGTGTTTTGTAATTCTAGACAGCAGCATTTCCGAGGTAAATCATAAGAGGCAGAGATTGCGTTCCGCTCCTTCAAGGACACGAATAAGCCAGGGTGATGAGTCTGTGTGTGTGTGTGTGTGTGTGTGTGTGTGTGTGTGTGTGTGTGTGTGTGTGTGTGTGTGTGTGTGTGTGTGTGTGTGTGTGTGTGTGTGTGTGTGTGCGCGTGCGTGCGTGCGTGCGTGTGTGTGTGTGTGTGTGTCCATGGCCCTGACTGTGCACGAGCAAGGAAACAGCCCCTGTTCATCATCCCAATTTCTCTATTTCAAAGTACAGAGAAATAAGGTGATTATTATGGTCTGCCATATGTTTGGAGATGATGAAAGTCATTCACAGCTGAAATGACTGGCTGAGTCTCCCCTCACTCATCTCCCATGGAACAAAACCCCCTCAATCACTCCCTTTGATGTGCCTTTGTGTGTCTGTCCCTGCCCGCTCAGTGTACACGCGCGCGCACACACACACACACACACACGCGCGCACGCAAGCACGTGTCACTGCTGTTTGCTTGCAAGCCGTTTGGCAGAAGGTTTCTGAGTATTCCAACAGTGTCATCCAGTTGTTATTTACATGCACGCATTGTAACAGCCAGATCAGCTGGTTGTTATTTACATGCATCCATTATAAGCCAGCTGACCCTGGATCAGCTGGTTGTTATTTACATGCATGCATTGCAACAGCCAGATCAGCTGGTTGTTATTTACATGCATCCATTGTGCAGCAGCCAGCTGATCAGGAAACAAATCATGTGACTGCTGAGTTCTGCCTGGCCCTGATCAAACACAAAACAAGTGAGGAGATTGAATGTGTGTGTGTGTGTGTGTGTGTGTGTGTGTGTGTGTGTGTGTGTGTGTGTGTGTGTGTGTGTGTGTGTGTGTGTGTGTGTGTGTGTGTGTGTGTGTGTGTGTGTGTGTGTGTGTGTGTGTGTGTGTGTGTGTGTGGGTATCTGTGTGTACATATAGTGTACATATAGTGTATATATTCTAAAATTTTAATTAACAGTTGATGGCACTGATATATTATATAGGCTACTCAAATTGAATTTAAAATGAACCGTTTAATAGGTAGGTACTTCATTCATCCCTGAGTAATAATAACCCACATACACAGTATTATGTTTCATTAAACTTAAAACTTAAATTTGTTCAATTGCTTAAATTACTGTGCATACTGTGTATACTAATCGAGAGTAAGTATGAAACTCAGCTATACTATAGGATAATCCTGTAAGTTCTTTAGTCCAAGTCAATGGTAAATTAATTCTTATCGGGGCACAACTCTGAGCCTTGCCGTGTCTATTGGCTGGCTGTCACTCCACCTGAACCTGTGACACCCATCGATAAGTGGCTGCCGCTGTCACCGCAGTGTGAAAAGTGTGTCACAAGTGATTAAGGAGACACTGAATGTCATCCAGAGGCCAGATCACTTCTCCTGTCGCAGCGTGGCTGTAATGTAAATGAGTTCACTCACACGCGCGCATGCATGCACGCATGCACACACACGCGCGCATGCATGCACGCATGCACACACGCACGCACGCACGCACGCACGCACGCACGCACGCACGCGAGCGCGCACGCGCGCGCGCACACACACACACACACACACACAGACACGTGCGCACACACAGCTGCAGTTGTAATGTTTATCTGCTGTGTGTGTCCTCATGCTTTCCAAAAGCAACACCCCACTCAACGGTAAAATCAATCCATTAAACAGAGTATGAGTCTATTATTCCCTCTGATCACTTGTCACTATCAGCCATAATCCTAAAGGTAACACATTATGAAAAGGAGGCTGTGACCCAGGGCAGGGTGATCGTGTGGGCAGTTAACTCTTTCCCAGTTGTGTCTTCATCCTCTGCTTGAGTCCTGCTGATCCCCGTCCAGCAGGTCAGCCATGTCTACGGACTCTTCCATCTAAAGTTAATCACAGAGCAGGGCCGTCCTGCGCTCATGGCTGAGGCCCAAACCGTGGATTTATCACAGGCACTCTCAGGGTTGCTCAGTACCCCCCATGGCACGCACACACAACACCCACACACACACACACACACACACACACACACACACACACACACACACACACACACACACACACACACACACACACACACACACACACACACACACCGCTGTCACCTCCACCATCCCCCATCCACCAGAAACACATCGTTCTTTTCCTCCGATTTCACCTTGAAATCATTCGCTCGGCGTGTGCCGGCTAGTTCTCATGTTCGTTGATGAAAGACCGGCCAGATGTTGGGATTGCGACCAGCGAGGCCAGACCATGTGACACCACAACACATGATGGAAGGCCCGGCTTTAATGTACAACATAACGGATCATGCTCTCCTCCGGGTTCCTATAAGCTTAGATTCGAGCGGCGTAGGTTTGAAGCCGCACCAGCAAGCGCCTTTGATTGTGGGCTGTGATACGTCATTGTAGCCTGTCAACATGAGGGTGACTAATTAGCTGTGCCCTAATTTTGAAATGTATTCATTTTTGTTGGGTGTGTGGAGGCAATCTGTGATTTTACATTTTACTCAAACTCAGCCTCAATCAGCCAAGCATTCAGCATCCCCGGGATTACTGTACATGTTGCCATGGAAATCTAACCCATCCTATCATTTGTGTGTGTGTGTGTGTGTGTGTGTGTGTGTGTGTGTGTGTGTGTGTGTGTGTGTGTGTGTGTGTGTGTGTGTGTGTGTGTGTGTGTGTGTGTGTGTGTGTGTGTGTGTGTGTGTGTGTGTGTGTATGTGTGTGTGTGGGGGGGGGGGGGTGTATTGCTTAATATGGGATGAAGGATTAGATGATGATCTCAAAGATCTGTGTCAAATCCGTCTCTGGGTCACTCCAGGCTGGCTCTTGCTCTGTGGTGAAAGATGACACAGTTCCAATCTGTGAGGAAGTGGATGTCGTTCCATAATGAGTTTCCTGTAAACTCTCGTCTCCATTCCCATTCCCATTTTCCTCTTTTTTCTTGAGCCTCCCACTTCTTCTTCTTCTTCTTCTTCTTCTTCTTCTTCTCTCTGCCCTGGGTAATAAAGCCTGTGAGGTAAATACCATTTGTTTTGTGGTCGTCTTGTGATGGCTGAATAATGGCGTGCGGCGGGTGGTTAAATGAGACTCTCAGACCAGGGACGGGGGGTAATCTAGCCCTTCTTACTAAGCGGTGACACAGAGCAATGGAGATTAATGAGAGCACAGGGTCTTTACTCGCTCACAGCCACAGGAGAATGGTCAGCATGCGCCCCACGTTGCCCCCCGTACGCACCTTGAATTTACAAACAAACACAGGCGTCAGGTACTGTAGGTATACAGAAGTTAGAGCCAAAGTCACTTGTCAAAGATATTTGATTTAGTTTATTAGTTATAATAAGTTATAATGAAGGGAACCCATTTTTATTTTCATGTTTTTTCAATCAAGAATTTTGAAATAATTTGTCCGATTAGTTCTGCACTTGAATTCCAATTATGTGGTGAGCATTTCTGAAAATAGCAGATCCACAAGCTCACAGTGTGCCAACCGCGTTGTGAACTTGATTTCGGTGATGATATTTGATGTAGAGGGAAAAAGAAGCAGACCTAGTATAGAGACCAGGGGGACTCCGGTCAATTAAATATGCAGCATTGTATACAGTAAGTGCTTAACCACTTAAAGGACGACTTCACCCATTTTCAACCTATCTTCATACAATTGGCCCTCACAAAAAAATGGCTCATTATAAAATGGTAAAAAATAAATCCTACTCTGTCTGTGTCTCATAGGAGGGCCGTGGACACTTCAGAAACCCGCCTACCAGTGACATCATCATTGGGCAGGTTTTTATTATATTTTTAAGCGAGAACAATGGCTTCCATTATAGCATGCTAACGTACCAAAGTTCTGGCGGAGATTTTATTAATTCGGCGGCGGTAACGTTAGCGTTTTCTCACCGAATGGGGATGAAAGAAACATGACCCAGGTAGAATGCGTAAATTCGTTCAGACCTCGGTGCTATATTGAAAGCCTGAAGCTTCTATTAGCTTGGATTCCCCATCGATGATGTCACTGGTAGGCTGGGTTTCTGAACCGTCCACAGCCCTCCTCCGAGACACAGACAGAGTAGACAAAATGGTACCATGTTATAATGAGGACCAATTATATGAAGATAGGTTGACAATGGGTGAAGTCGTCCTAAAGCCCAACAAACTTTCCTTGTACGACAAATAGTGATATATATTTATATTTTTTGCCTATAATGACATCTCCAAAATAAAGATGTCAGGCTGAAAGTGTTTAAACAAACAGAATGTTGTGTTGTGGGATGGTGTGTGAAATAAGCACAAATAACTACAATATATGTTGGAGCTATATCATTGTGACGGTTCATTCATCAAGGCAATAAAACTATAGAATTACCTGGACAGATTTGTTGTGCTGTCAGCAGCTTTCTGCAGGGATGACTGTATAAATAGACCAAAATAAACCTTGTTGGACTAAGAGCAATTTGGAAATGAACGGGCCGACATTTATCATGTTATACCATCAAATGACAGGCCTCCCCTGTTGCAACTCTACAGTATATTAGCAGCTACACTGCAGTATTCTTTATGTCTATATATAAAGAATAGTGAATTAAAAAGGAGCTGAATTACACAGCAAAACCCTGAGGCAGCGGTGGCCTAAAGGTTAGAGGAGAAAGTTTGCAACCGAAAGGTTAACGGTTTGATTCCCTGGACCGGCAGAAAGAAATTTGGGTGGGGAAGTGAACCGCCAACACCACTGAAGTGCTCTTGTACCCTTGTATGCACACACTGTATGAAGTGATTAAAAAAGTACTTACGTATTTTACTTAAGTAAAACTATCAATACTGCAATGTAGATATACTCTGTAAGTAGAAGTCCCGTATTCAAAATATACTTGAGTAAAAGTAGCCGATCTACAAGCTCACAATGCGCATTATACATCGCTATTTTCAAATGGCAGAAATAAAGGCAAATAGGCATATAAGTAAAAATATAAAATTGTACAAACAAAAAAAAGTACAGTAGCCTATTGAGTACATGCACTTAGTTACTTTACACCACTGAGTGTATCTCAGGATCCACATGTGGGAACGGTGTGACTCCCATCTATGACGTATGTATGAGTCCTAATTTAGGCAAGATTTCAGCCTGATCCAAGCCACATAAAAATAGAAAGAAATAGCATATGGTAGTTCATACTGGCAAGTGTGCACAAGACATTTGGCAATGATCTGGTTCACAAGATTAGCTCCGGAAAAACAGACACAGACAGTGGTGTAAAGTAACAAAGTACATGTACTCAAGTACTGTACTTAAGTACAATTTTGAGGTATTTTTTACTTTACTGGAGTATTTCCAATTTTCAGTACTTTTACTTCTACTCCCCTACATCTCAGAGGTAAATATTGCACTTTTATTCCACTACAATTATTTGATTTAACTTTAGTTACTAGCTACTTTGTAGATTTTGATTATTATTACAAAACCACTTCAGCCCTATATACATTTTGCCATTTAAAAATAGCCGATCTACATGCTCACAATGCGTTGTGATGCGACGCATTGTGAGCTTGTATATCTGCTATTTCCAAAAGATTTTTATGCGTTTATCCATTAGAAGACTTTGTGAAATGGGACATTCTGCATAATGAGTACTTTCTACTTTTGGTACTTTAAGTACATTTTGATGCTAATACTTTTGTACTTTTACTCAAGTACATTTTGAATTCCGGTCTTTTACTTGTAACAGAGTATTTCTACATTGCAGTATTGATACTTTTACTTTAATAAAAACATGTAGTACTTTTTCCACCACTGGACACAGAACCTCTCGTAGAGGGCTATAGCCTTCTGCAGAATCATGCCTTATACAAAAAAAGCATTACTATTGTACCAGAATAGGCACTGGATCACAGTTTTCACCTGTTCATTAGCCTTATTGATCTGGGGTCATAAAGCAACACAAGATGCTGAATGATTGACTTCGATTCACCACTGGAGCTACTAGAATATTCATGTACACAATTTATCCACTATGCTTCATAATCTCTGCAGGCCTGAATGAGCTCGGAAGTAATCTGGACAAATGTGTTCTTTTTCTAATCGTGTGGAAATGTTGGCAGATCAACTAGAATGCAGGAATACATACTGTACCAACCATCTGTCTGCAGCAGAGGATTACATTTGTACTTACACTATGGGATGAGATGTCTCTCTGCATGTGTTGTGCAATGAGCATTCAGGGCTATACAAAATGCACTGCAGACAGTACTGGATTTCTTTATTTACTAAAACATGGTTTTAGTTATAATTATCCCCCCCCCCCCCCCCCCTGGAAAAAAAAATCCAATGTCACCTTGTAAGAATGGCTGGGAAAGTAATGTTCTTGATATTGCCTCTGGTGTGAAATTGTCTACCCCGTCCCTTTCTAAATGAGAGATTACTGCAGAGAATTACAGATTAGCACTGAAGAGGGAATTGCAATCCAGGAATTGTGTCTGAAAGGGAATGACATTTCACCACAAGCCATGCAAAGTGCATTATTTATAGTTATATTTAATATAGTATAGTATAGTATAGTATAGTATAGTATAGTATAGTATAGTATAGTATAGTATAGTATAGTATAGTATTCTATAGTATAGTATAGTATGGTATAGTATTGATTGATTGATTGAATACTTTATTAGTCAGAAATGTAAACAGCACAAGGTGCAGTCAGACATTTAAGCTAAAAGGATAACAAAAAAAGTCCCGGGGACTTGTTTCCATTGTGGTCCTATGTATTCAATTCATCAACATAAAAATAACACCAAAATACAATATCATATAAAACACTATGTACAAAGTAGAATAAAGGGGAAAAAATGGGAAAACTCACTGTAGGCAGTGAATCACCTTTCTATATAGGAGAAGTGAGTATAGTATAGTATAGTATAGTATAGTATAGTATTATAGTATAGTATAGTATGGTATAGTATAGTTGTCACGGTCCGCTCCTCGGACCGTGGACTGTGACTTTATTATTTAGCCCGTGTCTGACCTTATATGGTATTGGACCCTTTTGGACCCTTTTGGCCACTCTTCCTGTTGTATTGTTCCCTGTTCTCCTTGTACCCTTATTCTGTAGTGTTGTCTTGGTGTTTCCTGTCTGCCCTAGTTGTTGCTTCCTGTCTTGTCTCACCAGTATGTCTTTGCAATTGTAGTTCACCTGTGTCTTGTTCTGTTACAGCCAATCATGTGTTAATTGTCCTTTGTTCTCACCTGTGCCTAGTTAGTCCCTGTCTATTTATATGCCCTCTGTTTCCAGTCTGTGTTGGTTCATTATTGTTGTCACAGTGTTCTGTCGGTTACCTAGCCTTGCCTTGTTTTCCCTGTTTAGTTAATAAAACCCCTGCATCTGATCCGTTCTGTCTCCGCGTCACTGTCTGCGCTTGGGTCCTACAACTCCCTGCCTCGCACCGTGACAATAGTATAGTATAGTATATAGTCCTTGGAGATAAATTCTTCCAAAACAAAGGATATATGGTCACAGATTTCAGAAAACATGACCCAACTTATACTTATACAGCCATTCAAATCCAGGCTGTGGAATATGTAGATAGCTATAAGTATCTTGGGACAGTAATGGGAACAATGCACGAAAAAACAAATTTCACCCACTTTTTTACTTCTGTAAACCTGTGATGTGGCAATAAAGCTGATTCTGATTCTGATTCATAGACTGACCTTCAAGCTGAATTTTCAAATGGACAAAACCATGATGATCCTCTTTTTGTCAAATCAATCTTGTCTTTTCCCCTTTAACCTTAACCTTCCTCTGGAGAACAAAGTATTCTATAAACCAAACTATGGGCCAATAAGCTCATAGGTGAGTTTCAGTTCAACCTATCAGTTCTTTACTCCCCACAGCTGCAACGTAAGGCCAGTTCTATTTCTCAATCCAAAAAAACAGTTTCTGGCCCAGAGGTGGGAGGAAAAGACTATATAGAAATGCCTTTGTACCTGCAGGCATTGCACTACAAAACAATGATACAGTACAAGTTGATGGCACCAGTGGTGGAACAAGTCCAAAGATTTTTTTTAAAAAGTAGCAATACCACAATGTACTAGTTCTCCTTGAGAAAGTAAAAATCCTATATTCAAAATGTAAACAACAGTTTTAGTTTCTCCTTGAGAAAGTAAAAATCATATATTCAAAATTGAGTAAAAGTACAAAAGTGTTGGCATCAAAACATACTTACCATAGTAAAATGGCAGATCTACCAGCTCACAACACATTGGGATGCGACGCAAGGTTGTAGATCTGCCATTTTCGAACAGCCAAAGTATAAAATAGAGCTTAATTGGATAATGTATTTTTTATTAATAATTTTAATCTACAATGTAACTAGTAACTAAAGCTGTAAAATGTTTAAGTGTGCATGTATTTGTCTTATTTTAATATCTGGAGTCTATATTACTGTGATGTGTTGTTTTTAATTGGATTTCTGTATTTCCTTTTTGCAAAATACATTTACCTTTGCTTACAAATAAAGAGCCCTTGAGGTTACTTTAGGACAATCATTTGCTTTTATACCAGTATTTAATCAACTATTATGGATTTAGTGATTATACAACAACTGTTTCTTTTGGTGCTTTTTAATTTATTTTGTGTCTGTCAGTCTGGCATTGGAGAGAACGATAATTTGCTCCCAAAATATGGGAGCATATATCATACATCATACATCATCATACATATTACATAAAATGTGTGCTGAATGTGTAGTGACAATAAAGAACCTTGAACCTTGAACTTGAAGGCAACATGCGTGACACCCAATCATGATTACCTACACATGAAAAATGTCATAATGTTTCATAATTTCTAACAATTTGTCAAAATTCTTCACAAACCAAGTAGAAAATAGGCCTTAAGTGCGAAAAAAGAAAGAAAAAGAAATCCTCTAATCTTACGAAAGGTCCATCATCTAACAATGACTTCACTCCATTAGTGAGTTAGCAGCTCACTTCACAAGAGTGGCATGAAGGATTTGTTTTAATTAAACCTGGTCCCTTCTGTCGCCTTGGAGTCATATTGAATGCTCAATTTTAGCCCTCTGATCATTTCCCTACCACAGTAATAGCTCTGTAATGCAGTCAGAACACGCGGCTGCTCCCTGGGCCCTCGTTAAGAGGCATGAAAGAAATTAACAGCAAACGAAGGCTTTATCTCGCTGGTATACTAAAAAGGGGTTACACACAAGGAGATTTCTCTGAAGCTATATGAGGAAGCTTTATAAAGCAAAGACACCTCAAGGTATGGTTTAGCCATGCAATTCTAATTGCAGTGCACTGGGAAAATGTTCGAAGGAGTTAAGATAATGTTTCCCCACTGATCGTTTAATAGGCCTATACATATAAGCTGAGTACAGCAGATTTTGACTTTACAAATTTGGATTTTACGGAGATTCTTTGGTGTGAATGGTCCTCGGTCAAAACATCTGCCTGGGTGTGAGGTGTTGATAAGACTTACAGTATGAACTTTTTCTATGAAGCCCATGCCTATAATGCATTTTAAACATATACTTATAACCCATTATAACATCATATGTTTATTTATAGTTAAGCACTCATAAGTACTCATATATGCTTTATAACAATAAGCATACAAACATTTTATAATGGCTTAAGATCAAGTATCATAAAATATCATATTGTTACTGCCTGGTCAATCACTGACATTTTCCTTTGACCAGGATCATGTAATATAATTATCATAATTCATTACAATCATTTTGTAATGCATTATAATTACTGTTATAATGCATTATAGTGTGATCATAAGTACTCACTGATTCTTCAAAGAAGGTGAAATAATTGCATTGAATCTATGCAAGAACACACACAAAGTTTCTGCCTACACCTCCAGTAATGTCATTACTTTACAATTATGAAGTATTATGATGCTTGACCTTATAAGTCATTATACATGCTTTATAATACATTTATTTGTAATGTTTTATGATTATTTTTATGAAGCAATATGAATATGTAGTGCTTATAACTATAAGTATACAGTGTCATAAGCATATTATATGCATTACAGACACTGGCTTCATAGAAAGCATCACATTTTAACGGTTTACTTTGTCCTGTGTATTCATTGACTGATATCACAGTGCACAGACAGCCGGTGATTATTATCCAGATTTATGACACAATGCCTTGCTATATTTTATTCTCCACGGCAGCATGCTCTGCACACCTCTGTGGATTTATAATGCTCCATGGCCCTCTACCCTGCTGCGCAGTGTGAGCCCGTGCAGAGCGCCAACGCTCCTTCTGCTGCGCCGTGGCAGGCAGCGCCTGATCACTAGCCCTGGAGGTGATTTATGAGCGGCGAGACTTCTGGTCAGAACGGCTTAATTGAGCCTGTATATATTCTCCAGAGCGGCCCTTGAGAAGAGGGATACGGTAATGAGCGAGAAAATGACGAGCCAAAACAGGCTTCGGCAGTAAATCTTTAGAATACCCACAGCGGCAAGAGGGGAAGAAAAAGAAAACACAAGAGAAGAACAACTACTAACTGTATAAGCGCCGCATAGGTTGTATAGACAGAGACCGGCTGAAACAAGGTCCCTTCCAGGTTGTTAGCAAGGATGTGGACTGGCTCTCCTACTGTATGTTTCCAGGGCCCTATGTTCTCAGGGTCCTACTGTATGTTCTCAGGGTCCTACTGTATGTTCTCAGGGTCCTACTACTGTATGTTCTCAGGGTCCTACTGTATGTTCTCAGGGTCCTACTGTATGTTCTCAGGGTCCTACTGTATGTTCTCAGGGTCCTACTGTATGTTCCAGGGTCCTACTGTATGTTCTCAGGGTCCTACTGTATGTTCCAGGGTCCTACTGTATGTTCTCAGGGTCCTACTGTATGTTCTCAGGGTCCTACTGTATGTTCGCAGGGTCTGTATGTTCCCAGAGTCCAATGTTCTGCAGGTTCCTAGTACCTATGTTCCCAGTGTCCGATGTCCCCAGTGTCCTATATGTTCACAGTGTCCTATGTTCTCAGTGTCCTATGTTCTCAGTGTCCTATTCCCAGTGTGCTATGTTCCTAGTGTCCTATGTTCCCAGTGTGCTATGTTCTCAGTGTGCTATGTTCTCAGTGTGCTATGTTCTCAGTGTCCTATGTTCTCAGTGTGCTATGTTCTCAGTGTGCTATGTTCTCAGTGTCCTATGTTCCCAGTGTCCTATGTTCCCAGTGTCCTATGTTCCCAGTGTCCTATGTTCTCAGTGTCCTATGTTCTCAGTGTCCTATGTTCTCAGTGTGCTATGTTCTCAGTGTCCTATGTTCCCAGTGTCCTATGTTCCCAGTGTCCTATGTTCTCAGTGTCCTATGTTCTCAGTGTCCTATGTTCTCAGTGTGCTATGTTCTCAGTGTCCTATGTTCTCAGTGTCCTATGTTCCTAGTGTCCTATGTTCCCAGTGTCCTATGTTCTCAGTGTCCTATGTTCCCAGTGTCCTATGTTCTCAGTGTCCTATGTTCCCAGTGTCCTATGTTCCCAGTGTCCTATGTTCCCAGTGTCCTATGTTCCCAGTGTCCTATATGTTCTCAGTGTCCTATTCCTAGTGTGCTATGTTCTCAGTGTGCTGTGTTCCCAGTGTCCTATGTTCTCAGTGTGCTGTGTTCCCAGTGTCCTATGTTCTCAGTGTGCTGTGTTCCCAGTGTCCTATGTTCTCAGTGTGCTGTGTTCCCAGTGTCCTATGTTCTCAGTGTGCTGTGTTCCCAGTGTCCTATGTTCCCAGTGTGCTATGTTCTCAGTGTGCTAATGTTCCCAGTGTCCTATGTTCTCAGTGTGCTATGTTCCCAGTGTCCTATGTCCTATGTTCCCAGAGTCCTATGTTCTCAGGGTCCTATGTTCCAAGTGTCCTATTTTCTCAGAGTCCTATGTTCTCAGGGTCCTATGTTCCAAGTGTCCTATTTTCTCAGAGTCCTATGTTCTCAGGGTTCTACAGTATGTCCCCAGGTGGACGGAATTGGTTGTCGCCTGTTTTGAACGTTGATCTGTTTTTGAACTTACACATATACTTTAGTAGGCCTACTTGCATTGGGCTAGCTAACCTTAGCGGGCTGGCTGCAAGTGGGCAAACTTATTTGCAAGTGGGCAGACTTAACCACATGAACCCACATTAACCTATTCTGGTGGTGAACATTTGGGAAAAAAATACAGATAAGCTCACAATGCATCACTTTGCAACAGGTTGTGCGCTTGTAGATCGGCTGTTTACGGTGAAGATATATTGCAAAACTTTTTTCATTGTTTTTACTGTTTTGAAAAACATTTTAAAATAGTGAAAATGGACGATCTACATCGACAGGTTGTGAGGTTGAAGAGCGTCTATTTGAACAATTTTTTAATGTATTACAAAATAGTAAAAATGCCGAAAAAGTTTAGGCATGAGGGGTAAGGCAAGATAGGGCCCAATTTAGAGCCAAAACAGAAGAGGGCCTATTAGTATAGTACTGTATAGATAGACCCCTGAGGGACTCCAGTCAACTAAGTACATATGGTTTAATCCGTAGAAACATATATTGAACTGAGTAACATAGGATCGTGGAAACATAGGTACGCTCCCGCACCCACTCTGTCATGTCGGCCTCCTTTTCTCCCTCGCTCCATAGCCTTGACTTCTTCCAGTCCCCCATTCGTTGTCTCAGGGGGAGCCTGGATACGTTTGGATATGTTGGAAACTCTCTCCCTCTGCTCAGCTCCATTCCACTGTTCTCATCTCCCTGTTCTCCCAAGAGGCGAGTATAGTTTGCCTCATTAGGAGCTTTGCACCTGGATTCTGAGAGGTTTTCTTTTTTTTTCATTTTTCATTGCAGTGCAGTGGAGTCTGTGTTGGTCCCGGAGGGTTTCAATGGAGCATCCAACATCCAAGAACTAGAAGAGCTACACTCAGCTAATACAGATACAGCACTGTTAGCTCTGACTGTACAGTGGTATCTGATGGTGACTGCCCGAGCGAGTCCTCTGAGGAGTTGGATGATTGCCTGTCCGCAGCGTTCCTGGGCTCTGGCGCCGGTAGAGGGAGGTGAGGGAGGAATAGCGGCGCCGAAGAATTGGAAAAGTAGACTCACAAAGCACTCAGCACCTGCTGAAGTCAGCAACATTGACAGACACCTGCCACTGTGGTCTGAGGGTGTGTGTGTGTGTGTGTGTGTGTGTGTGTGTGTGTGTGTGTGTGTGTGTGTGTGTGTGTGTGTGTGTGTGTGTGTGTGTGTGTGTGTGTGTGTGTGTGTGTGTGTGTGTGTGTGTGTGTGTGTGTGTGTGTGTGCGCGTGCGCGTGTCTGTGTGTGTGTGTGTGTGTGTGTGTGTGTGTGTGTGTGTGTGTGTGTGTGTGTGTGTGTGTGTGTGTGTGTGTGTGCATGTGTTTTTGCATGTCCTCGCGCTGCATCTGTGTTTGAGCTGCATGGGGTGTCCCACCATGTGCAGAAAGGCTCCCTACGTAGAGACAGTGATGACATTCCATCTGATTTGGTCTTTTTCATCGTTCGCCCGACCTCATTCACATTCTGTTCCGCTGGTATTTCCACACTCTGCCAAGTCATATCTCTGACTATATCCCTGCAGCCTCACACCAAAAGAGCACAGTATCTATTGTCCAAGTACAACCACTGCTCATAGCGCTATGGAGATTGGGATGGAAATTTGACCTTTTAAATGGACATGACAGGAATAGGAGCATGGTCTTTTAAAGAGGGTTTTAGTGCACTTATGTCACCTGTTCTCACAGAGAAGCATCTTCTTCTAGACTAAACTACTTGTTAAACTGTTATTTTTTAAGTATATAGGTTTTAAGAGGTTACATCTTCATAATAATATCATACTATGTACATACTATGTAACTGTATTTGAAATAAGATGCAAACATATACAGATAATTCATGGTATGACTCAAAAATGCCAAAACTTAAAATGTCCTTAAACTTTACACAATTTGGGAGGAAATGCTGTTGTTTTTCATGACAAAATGAAAGCATGAATAACAAAGATGTTGTCTTCTCAGGAAGGGCTTGTATCTTTGCGTCAGTCATCTACATAAACATTAACATCCACACACATCTCACAGGCCCGCGCTTGTCAGTCATCTAAAATGAGATGATTGAGCACGAAAACACGTTGTTCATGGATATTTGTGGAGACCTCCTGCAGGCTGCTAGGGGTCTCCTGGTAACGCTTCACATGTTATTCACACCAAGGAAGAAAATTACTTTACATCTTGCCAAAAGTTATTAAGTACCCGCCGTGATTTATGGTTTCGGACAGTTTTCCCATTATAACTCTCACATTAGTGCTGCCTCTGACTCATAAACAATGCACTAACTTTAATAGAAGGTGAAGGATTATATGCAGTAAAAGTGAAGTTAACACTGAGTGAATTTACTGCATAGACTCCTCAGCCCCACATGCATTTCCTAACTCTCAGTCTGCTCTTTACATACAATTCGGTATTTATTTTAATGAATAAAATGATATTTTAACCGATATGGTAGAGTATGTTAACACACAATAACTTTTACATCTGCAGTGGTTGGAGGTGGTCTCCCTACTCTTCTATTGAGACATTCTAACCCTAGTGTCGGGTATAGGACGTGCACCTACTGGTTGACAATGTCAGTAAAGTTATTTGAAGCAGACGGTACACCAGATTGGACACTATTAGATGCATCTGCTTTGTTGCTTACTTTGACTTCTATCATTCCATGTGTGAATATTGTTTTTAAGCCTAATATAGCTGTGATGGCTGACTCAGCAGCCACACATAAGAGACTATAATGTATGGTAACGCTTCCTGTTGGTTTATGTATTTAGTGTGTTTATTTTCAGTTGGACATTATTAACAAGTTGAAATGACATAATTTATTGTTTGTTTCTCTATGAGTTTATTTGCATTTGATTTGACTGAGTTTTCTTTGAGTTACCAGTGCTGTGGGAGGTTGCTGACGGACATATATGGACATGAGGGGCTGGCCAAAGCAGAGGGGATCAGCTGCTATAGATCTACAGCTAATCTGGACAAATCTTTGACAATTCTTGAACATTGAATAAATCTTTGAATAGTGAATACAACATTTTGAAACAACATTTCTCATAACTCAAATCTTTGCTTCTGGGGGGTCCCTGGAACAACATATTTTAATTGAGATCGGCGGACAAAAACATATCATTTTGGGTGGTCCTTGACAAGAAAAGGTTTGAGCACCACTCATATAGCAACAATAGTTTTTCCAGAAAAATGAAGACGTTTGTTGAGACATTTGACAGTCACAAATGTTCGATTTGAAAAATATATATTCCATGATTTGCACACATTTTCAAGATTAAAAAAAAATAGCTGATCTATAAGCTCATGAGTTCCGCGCTATAAGCTTGTAGGTCCGCTATTTTTGAATAGCCAAAGAAATCTAAAATGACAGACATACGTTCCCGGATTGGATGGGTTAAATGTTGCTACTTTGTAATCATTCTGTCAAAGCCATCTCATTATGGCAGGAAACCGTTGCAGGAAATGTGAGGGCCTGCAGGCCTCTCTGCTGGGTCGTAATTGAGGGCGGTTATGGCCGTGGCAGTGATGTTTTGGTGATTTAAGATTTTAATGTTACTTTGCATCCTCCAGGAGGATGTCGGTTTATCGACCGTCTATAAAGACTGGAAGAAGGCTGCGTCTTTAGGCCAGGTCCAGCATCCCATGGCTATTGATCTGCTGGGTAATAGACCCTGCGGAGGAGGGGGGAGCCGACCCCGGTTGGGGTCAGCTTATAGGTCTGTGGGATAGGCCACCCGGTGTCAACCGGGGCCAAAAGGACACGCGAGGGCCTCGTCTTGATGTCGAGAGGCGTATTTGATATGCAGAATTAGATTCATCGATTTCATTTCACGGAGGTATATACGGATGCAGATCACGCTAAAGCGTGAGGTGAAATGCCATCCGAAACGGATGTGTTTTTCAAAGATTGGGGGGGGGTGGGGACATTGGATTCCATACTGAGAGGTCTCATGCTGTGCTGCTATTGAATGGAGGGTAAGAGATATGCAGGCAGAGAAGCCACCATATCCCTGACAAATTCATTATATTACAGTCGCCATCCAGGCGAATGGAGTTGCGTTCTCTCTGCCCTATAATGCCCTTTTGCTATATTAGTCACTTGAAATGT